>NC_069506.1:305325104-305675104 GCF_027579735.1 Bombina bombina
TGTTCTTTCAATACCCACAACATGAATGAGCATGTGTGAGTCAGGGAACAAGCACTGAGACTTATCTATCCATCCTTGGCCTGCTAACTCCTGCATATATCGGGGTCTGCACCAGCCGCGTCAAGAAAGCACCACTCCTGAGTCTAAAAATCTCAGCAGTTCCTCTCAGTTGGTGCTTGTTAATTATAAGTCAGACTCCTTTGCTCCCATAGCGCCTTTGTCCCTTACATCAATTCTTCCTTTCCTGTGTTTTCTTTTGCATTCTGGCTCCTTGACCCTTGGCTATCCATCTGGACTCTACGGATTTGATATTGGTACTTATCTATTTTGGACTGTTTGCTTGACCCTCTGCTTTAAGCCTCATAAAATTCTACCTGGCTACATGAACTCCAGGCTTAGTTCACTGAACTGTACCTGTGTACCTGTTGGCATCCTGCACCTGGAATCCTTCCGGCTTTCAACTCCCAAGGTAATCAGTTTTGACCTTGGCTGTTTCACAATGTACCCTCTAGCTATTATTCTGCCTGTTTGGTCCCTGTTTTTTTACCCTGATTTGTTGTATTTAAGTTCCATTGTTCCTGCTGTGTTAAGTGTATTAGCTGTACATGAAAAGAACACACCAGTTGCCTAGAACAGTAATGCAATTGTCTGGTTTATGTTATTGAATTTACTTAATAGTAATGTCTTATGCACTGAGTTTGTCCAGTACCTCTTAGTTTGTATTTCAATGTTAAATTCCTTTCTTTTTGCATTGTAGGTTATTGATTTATGCAATTTTGAGAGAGAGAGAGGGAGAGAGAGAGAGTTAAATTTACAAGTTCTGTCATTACACTACCTCACCCTTGTCTCTTACTTTGCTACTATGTATTTGAACTTGCAGTATTTTAGTAAGAGTATTTGGTAATCGGGGCTAGGGATGGGCGAATGTTTTGCAACGTTCGAAAAACAGCACAAATTTTAACACATTCGTTCGTTCGAATCGAATTTCGAATGTATACATAACATTCTAACATTTGATTTTCGAATGTTCGGTTTCGAATGTTACGATTACATTCGAAAATATTATTTTCTAAAAATTTGAATTTAGATTTGTAATAGTATTTCTAATGCTTTCTTTAAATGTAATATTCAAATTATGCAATATTTGAATTCGAAAAATTCAAATTTATATGTTTGTAATAGTATTTCTAATGCTTTCTTTAAATGTAATATTCGAATTATGCAGTATTCTATATAGAAAAATTAAAAATTATATATTTGTATCTATTATGTATCAATTTACTAGATTCCCTCCCTACCACATGAACTATTGAACTTCTGAAAAGTATTTGTTAAATAGAATGTTAAATTCGAAATTTCGAATGTGGACATTCGATATAATTATAAACATTCAAATTCGAAAGTGACATTCGAAAACTGTAAATAGCATTCGATTATAGAATTTTTAAGAACATTCGTTCTTATCAACATTCGGATTTATAATTCGAATTTCGGTAATAACATTCGTTCTAAATTTGAAATTCGTAAATTTACACATTCGCCCATCCCTAATCGGGGCCTCTCTGCCATTGGTTCCAGCTCATTGAGATTCGCAAAACAACAGTATTTCTAGCTGACACTAGTGAAGATGACTGCCCGGCCAAGAAAATCACTTGCTGGTTGTTACGGAGAAAGAGATTGCTTCAGATTGTAGATTGTAGATGCTGGGGTCCTAATGTGACATTTCCTGCAGATCCCCTTAGCTGTACAGGAAACCACATACTCAACACATACACATATATTTATATGTACCTATATATATGTAAATGTGTGCTCTGGACATTGTATACAGTCTATACAATAGGGATGAATTGAGCTTTAATGAATCAATACCACGTATGCTAATACTGCTCTACAAGGTCTCATGTGGCTATTTCAGATTGTTTTGCACATGTGCAACCTAATAGAATGTTTCAAACTAGCAAAATGCCATTCCAGTGCTTTATAAAGTGCCTTGAAGTGTTGAATTTGAAAAGTCAAAACTGGTCTTGAAAAGGTGTTGAAAAATCTCTTGATCACCGAAAACTTTTCAGTCCCATAATATAAATAGGACTTTTAGCAGGGATCTGAAAACACGACCGCGAATGCGGGAAGGAGCCAAAGATGTGCTATTGTGACTTCTCATATTGAAAATCGTGGGCCTAGATTTAGAGTTGGGCGGTAGCCGTCAAAACCAGCGTTAGAGGCTCCTAACGCTGGTTTTTACCGCCCTCTGGTATTTGGAGTCAGTCATTAAAGGGTCTAACACTCACTTTTCAGCCGCGACTTTTCCATACCGCAGATCCCCTTACGTCAATTGCGTATCCTATCTTTTCGATGGGATCTTTCTAACTCCAGTATTTAGAGTCTTGGCTGAAGTGAGCGTTAGAAATCTAACGACAAAACTCCAGCCACAGAAAAAAGTCAGTAGTTAAGAGCTTTCTGTGCTAACGCCGGTTTATAAAGCTCTTAACTACTGTGCTCTAAAGTACACTAACACCCATAAACTACCTATGTACCCCTAAACCGAGGTCCCCCCACATCGCCGCCACTCAATTACATTTTTTTAACCCCTCATCTGCCGACCGCCACCTACGTTATACTTATGTACCCCTAATCTGCGGCCCCTAACACCGCCGACCCCTATATTATATTTATTAACCCCTAACCTGCCCCCCACAACGTCGCCGCCAGCTACCTACAATAATTAACCCCTAATCTGCCGACCGATAGAGCGACGCTACTTACGTTATCCTTATGTACCCCTAATCTGGTGCCCCTAACACCGCCGACCCCTATATTATATTTATTAGCCCCTAACCTGCCCCCCACAACTTCGCCGCCAGCTGCCTACAATAATTAACCCCTAATCTGCCGAGCGGATTTCACCGCTTCTATAATAAAGTTATTAACCCCTAATCTGCCTCACTCCTGCCTCAATAACCCTATAATAAATAGTATTAACCCCTAATCTGCCCTCCCTAACATCACCCACACCTAACTTCAATTATTAACCCCTAATCTGCCGACCGAATCTCGCCGCTACTCTAATAAATGGATTAACCCCTAAAGCTAAGTCTAACCCTAACCCTAACACCCCCCTAAATTAAATATAATTTAAATCTAACTAAATAAATTAACTCTTATTAAATAAATTATTCCTATTTAAAGCTAAATACTTACCTGTAAAATAAACCCTAATATAGCTACAATATAAATTATAATTATATTATAGCTATTTTAGGATTTATATTTATTTTACAGGTAACTTTGTATTTATTTTAACCAGGTACAATAGCAATTAAATAGTTAAGAACTATTTAATAGCTAAAATAGTTAAAATAATTACAAAATTACCTGTAAAATAAATCCTAACCTAAGTTACAATTAAACCTAACACTACACTATCAATAAATTAATTAAATAAAATACCTAAAATTACCTACAATTAAACCTAAAACTACACTATCAATAAATTAATTAAATACAATACCTACAAATAAATACAATGAAATAAACTAACTAAAGTACAAAAAATAAAAAAGAACTAAGTTACAAAAAATAAAAAAATATTTACAAACATCAGAAAAATATTACAACAATTTTAAACTAATTACACCTACTCTAAGCCCCCTAATAAAATAACAAAGACCCCCAAAATAAAAAAATGTCCTACCCTATTCTAAATTACAACAGTTCAAAGCTCTTTTACCTTACCAGCCCTGAACAGGGCCCTTTGCGGGGCATGCCCCAAAGAATTCAGCTCTTTTGCCTGTAAAAACCCCCACATACAATACCCCCGGAATTAAGGTAGGAAAATTCTGATTGGCTGATGGAATCAGCCAATCAGAATCAAGTTCAATCCGATTGGCTGATCCGATCAGCCAATCAGATTGAGCTCGCATTCTATTGGCTGATCGGAACAGCCAATAGAATGCGAGCTCAATCTGATTGGCTGATTGAATCAGCCAATCGGATTGAACTTGATTCTGATTGGCTGATTTTCCTACCTTAATTCCGATTGGCTGATAGAATCCTATCAGCCAATCGGAATTCGAGGGACGCCATCTTGGATGACGTCCCTTAAAGGAACCGTCATTCGTCGGGAAGTCGTCGGTGAAGATGGATGTTCCGCGTCGGTGGGATGAACTACATGAATCCGGAAGAAAGAAGATTGAAGATGCCGTTGATAGAAGACTTCAGCCAGATCATGGACCTCTTCAACTCCCGCTTGGATGAAGACTTCAGCCGGATCATGGACATCTTCAGCTCCCGCTTGGATGAAGACTTCAGCCGGATCATGGACATCTTCAGCCCCCCGCTTGGGCTTGGATCAAGACATCGGAGGCTCTTCTGGACCGATCGCTGAACCCGGTGAGGTGTAGACAAGGTAGGGAGATCTTCAGGGGCTTAGTGTTAGGTTTATTTAAGGGGGGTTTGGGTTAGATTAGGGGTATGTGGGTGGTGGGTTGTAATGTTGGGGGGGGGTATTGTATGTGTTTTTTTTTACAGGCAAAAGAGCTGAATTCTTTGGGGCATGCCCCGCAAAGGGCCCTGTTCAGGGCTGGTAAGGTAAAAGAGCTTTGAACTTTTTTAATTTAGAATAGGGTAGGGCATTTTTTTATTTGGGGGGGCTTTGTTATTTTATTAGGGGGCTTAGAGTAGGTGTAATTAGTTTAAAATTGTTGTAATATTTTTCTAATGTTTGTAAATATTTTTTTATTTTTTGTAACTTAGTTCTTTTTTATTTTTTGTACTTTAGTTAGTTTATTTCATTGTATTTATTTGTAGGTATTGTATTTAAATAATTTATTGATAGTGTAGTGTTAGGTTTAATTGTAGGTAATTGTAGGTATTGTATTTAATTAATTTATTGATAGTGTAGTGTTAGGTTTAATTGTAACTTAGGTTAGGATTTATTTTACAGGTAAATTTGTAATTTTTTTTAACTATTTTAGCTATTAAATAGTTCTTAACTATTTAATAGCTATTGTACCTGGTTAAAATAAATACAAAGTTACCTGTAAAATAAATATAAATCCTAAAATAGCTATAATATAATTATAATTTATATTGTAGCTATATTAGGATTTATTTTACAGGTAAGTATTTAGCTTTAAATAGGAATAATTTATTTAATAAGAGTTAATTTATTTCGTTAGATTTAAATTATATTTCACTTAGGGGGGTGTTAGTGTTAGGGTTAGACTTAGCTTTGGGGTTAATACATTTATTAGAATAGCGGTGAGCTCCAGTCGGCAGATTAGTGGTTAATGTTTGAAGTTAGGTGTCGGCGATGTTAGGGAGGGCAGATTAGGGGTTAATACTATTTATTATAGGGTTATTGAGGCGGGAGTGAGGCGGATTAGGGGTTAATAACTTTATTATAATAGCGGTGCGGTCCGCTCGGCAGATTAGGGGTTAATAAGTGTAGGCAGGTAGAGGCGACGTTGTGGGGGGCAGATTAGGGGTTAATAAATATAATATAGGGGTCGGTGGTGTTAGGGGCAGCAGATTATGGGTACATAGGGATAATGTAAGTAGCGGCGGTTTACGGAGCGGCAGATTAGGGGTTAAAAAAATATGCAGGGGTCAGCGATAGCGGGGGCGGCAGATTAGGGGTTAATAAGTGTAAGGTTAGGGGTGTTTAGACTCGGGGTACATGTTAGGGTGTTAGGTGCAGACGTAGGAAGTGTTTCCCCATAGCAAACAATGGGGCTGCGTTAGGAGCTGAACGCGGCTTTTTTGCAGGTGTTAGGTTTTTTTTCAGCTCAAACAGCCCCATTGTTTTCTATGGGGGAATCGTGCACGAGCACGTTTTTGAAGCTGGCCGTGTCCATAAGCACCGCTGGTATCGAGAGTTAAAGTTGCGGTAAATATGCTCTACGCTCCTTTTTTGGAGCCTAACGCAGCCATTCTGTGAACTCTCAATACCAGCGGTATTTAAAAGGTGTGGCCAGAAAAAAGCCAGCGTAGCTAACGCACCCCTTTGGCCGCAGAACTCTAAATCTAGGCGGTGATTAGCTTCCTGATAAAGCTTCACAGCTTTTAAGTTAATGTCTTATTTCTTTGCATTTTGTAGGGAAAATATGTACTAATATGAACTGTAAAATAAATTCCAATCTTGCATGCTTGTCTTGTATAATTTACTATGCAAACAAAGGAAAAGAAATATATCACTATAAATAGGGGTTTAAATAAAATATCAAACAAGCACTTACCAGAAATGACTAATATGCACTAAAATTTATTTGAACAAAAATGTAATTTTAATGGCTGCGCTCGGTTTAGGAACATAAGTAACATAACTTGAAAGCAGCATAGTAATTACCCAGTTTAATAGAAAAAAAGATACAAAAGAATATTTATCAAATGAGTATCTTAAGGGCCAATGTTATTTCTCATTGATATATTTAAATTCTCAGTTATTGAAATAAATATCCAAAGAAAACTTGTGCCATGCTATTTTGCTTTTTAATTTGATTAATTTGTATTGAGATTATATTCTCAGCTCAGCTGGAAGTGAAAAACTTTTATGAAAGTAAAAGTTTTAAAGATACAGTGATGCAAAACATAGATAAAGTGCCAAGTGCTGGAAAGAGTTGAAGGAAATGAGGATAAATATAACATTATGGGATCTATCCCAAGGTTTCCATTTTCTTTTTAGATATCATAAAATTGGGGTTGTCAATTTGTTCTTTATTAAAGTGATCATAATATTTCCAAGGAAAACACAGCTAAACTGGTCGATTCAATCTCTGTTTTCCCACAAAGGCACCCTTATCAAATAATAATGCCTTTTGATCAGTAAACACTTCATACATAGAAAGATACAATAACCTCCCCTCTCTCTACACATCTATTTCTCACAAGTAATATGATCCCTATCAGTGAGTGTTCCCTTCTATAGTGGGTTAATTTGTGTTAATTGAGTACAATTTTGTGTGTGATTTTTATTTGGATAGAATGGTCTTTCAGTGGCATTTACAGATAGGTATACATTGGTATTGATATTTATATCATATTCTCAACTGTCAATACCTTGCAGATATCTTGTATAAATACTTTACATTTCAAGTAATTTATGATTATTTTTTTTTACTTTTTTATTTATTTTTTATTTGGTGTGATTCAATCATCATCAAAATGCCCATAGCACTGATGGCATTGCCAGCACCATTTAGTTTTTTGCCAATGTGCAGATTGGTGGCCAATATCATAATTTTTTTGTTATCAGTGTATCTCATGGTCTTGACCATTTATTTAGTGCCTTTAGCTGTTGAATTGGATGTGTCCATTTTGCTGTCAATATTTAGTTGATAACTTGGGATTGGATAAATTGCGATATCCCAGCTATCCATGCATCAAAAAAAGCACATTGTTGGATATCCAATCAGATCTGATGCAATGTTTGTCTGTTACAGAAATGCTGCTATTGTTTACATTGCAATTGCTCTTATGACCAAAAATAAATAAATGTATTGGGTGCCATAAAACAGTTAATAAACAAGACCAACAAGATTGGCATCTACCTCTATGTTAGCATCTTATCCAACTTTACAGATTTTAAACATATATATTTTAAGGAACTTCTTTACATAAGGAGTTAATATAACATGCCTTTCAGTGATCAGCTATTGAACATACACCATGTGTAGACATAGGCCTGGAATCAATAAACCCATTTGTAGAAATATATTCTTGCAGAAAAAAATTGCCATAACATCACAACTTGAAAATTCTGGAATTCATAAAGATTTGTACCCAAACCTTGTTACAGCTATGAGTTGATTCTTTTAAACCAAAGGAACTGCACCTCTCTCCTAACAGATAACGTGAGGGATTCCACCATCACACCGGAGAAGAAGATACTTTACAGGGGAACAGAGTCTTTATGAATTCCTGATGCTTGCTTGACATATTGGCAAAATGTCACAACCATGCCCCCCTAGAAACCCCTAATATGCTCATGGCCAACTCCTAGAGACAAATCTCATTTAATCCAGCTAAACCCCTGTACCATAACAAAAAAAACATACTGTATGTGAATATTTTACAATTATAAACATTTACATACATTTTTTTTACTTATAGGTTTCCTAAGGGTTGCATTTGTAATGATTGCTTTTAGAGGTTTACAAGTGCAAACCTTTTTTATTGGGCGCCTCATGCAACTATAAATGTAAATATCAATAAACAGTTAAGTTGATCTCAACTATCAGTGAGGGTCAATCAAGATGCAATTTCTGCAAATATAAACAGGCAAATAATATACAAACAAGCAAAAGATATACACAGACTATTAATACCTCTAAGTGATATTATAACAATGGTAAGGTCCCCCCTAGAATAGGGATCTGGTATACAAACTATAGTCACAATGGTAGATCAATAGTTGTAATGACTGTTGTTTGTAAATTGGAATCCCTTAGATCAAATTCAATCCTCTTCTCACACTCTCAATTGAACGAGGCTGCACTCTCCTCACACTTCCAGTGTTAGGGTTCTATTTATAAAGCAGCCTATGCTGCTTTGGAGTCCCATCTTTTCAGGTTAGCCTGAAACAGAAGTTAAGAAGCAGCGGTCATAAGACTGCTAGAATGTGCAATGTCGCTACAGCAAATCATGTCCGCTCGACCATTAATAAATCTTCCTCTTAGACTTCTGAAATATATTCAAATAACAAGAGAGGCGCCGCATTTGTGTATCAATCAAAGGACAATCACTACTATGATTAACCAAGCACAGGGTACTCACATTTGAATAGAGGATCCTATAGGACTATAAGACTCATGCTTGATATTCACATCAAACCAGCTTGCTGAGCTCCAGTCATCAGGATCACAGGAGTCTACAGCTTCTCCCCTTAATCCGGGCAGGTAGCATATGCTCAGTGATAGTCAGGGTCCGATGTATGTAGGAATAAAATCAATTTATTAAAATAAGTAACAAAAACGTGATAAAAAAACGACACACCAAACCTAGTTTTGAGCAAAGATTCTAAACGTTTTTAGAACACCACGCAACCCTCGCCTGGGCCAACCTCACTCAATTCTCTATAAAAGGTGGCTGAACCTGGAAACCACAGTGAGTGACAAGCTGCCTCCCATAGAAGGTAACGAAGCACTTTGGAATGGAGAATCTTGCAGAGCAGAGAGAATATATCAGGGAGAACATGACATTGATAGCAAAATTAGTTTTGAGACATAAAAATCAAGTTTAACTGTTTTCAGCGTACTTACTTGACTTTTTTATTTCCCATAGATCTTATTCTACCAATCCAACAAGTGCATTGCGTATTTTGTGATATGCTCACCAGCTTACATTTAAAGAGATAAAAGAGGGAGACCTGGATGAGTAATATCCTTAGAAAATATATTGATAACTGTGAAAAACTCATTTTAGATAGTCTTGCCTGAGAGAAGAGCTTTAAAGAATAAGGCCCTAGGACTTTACCATTAATTTAGGAACATTTTAGTATCTTCAAATATATAATTCCTGAAAGAAAATATATATGTAAATACTTTGCAAAATGCCATGCAAATATCATACAGAAAGGATGCAAAATTATTAGAAGCAGCTCATGCATATTTCAAAGACCTATGGCTCTAAGGCATAGCAGTGAGACTCAATAAATAATTTGCTAATACACAAAATGAAATTTTGCACAACATGTTTAAGGCTTTTCTTGTAAATGTTTTATTAGTAATCCAAATTGCTAACACCTACAAGCTCTTGTGATGTATACATATAACCATCTCACAGCAGAGATTTCATGGGACATTAACCAAATGACTGCACAATAAGGCTGTAAGAAAAATCTGAGGTACATATTCTGCTTTATAGATCACTAGGCCTCATCTGTATACTTGTCTGGAGCGTGGAGACCATCTTTCATATTCAGATATGCTGCATGAGTAATCAAAAAGAAATACAATACAACATGAAATTAATGAATTGTTTATGGACCTATAGGGTCACATTAAATAAGGTGTGAGAGGACAAGGTTCTCAGGCAGCATCTGCTCACAGAAGTTAATATTGTCCAAGACATTTCTTGTAAATCCCTACCATCTGCTCTCACACAACCAGTCATGCAAGAGTTGGATTGTAAATCATCCTGGACGCTGCTTCTTAAAGGGATTTAAAACACACAAATTTCTTTTGTGATTCTGACAGATTATGAAATTTATAGGGACATTAAACATAGAATGATAAATCGTAGATACAAAAAACATCTGCAATATACGTTCATTATTTATTTTGTCCCCTTTTCCTGTAATTCCATTCTGAAATTATGAGCTTTTCAATTACTGTTAGAAATGGAAGTGAAGAATGCTCTTATATTCCACACAGACATTGGCTACATGCTCTAGTGACCTATTTATAACTGTCCCTAATTGGCAACAGGAGAGAAGGTAACCTAAGTTACAACATGGCAGCTCCCATTGTTTTATAGACACTAAGGCCTAGATTTAGAGTTTTGTCGGTATCGACCCGCGTAGCTAACGCTGGCTTTTTTCTGGCCGCACCTTTTAAATACCTCTGGTATTGAGAGTTCACAGAATGGCTGCGTTAGGCTCCAAAAAGGGAGCGTAGAGCATAATTTAACGCCACTGCAACTCTCGATACCAGAGTTGCTTACGGACGCGGCCAGCTTCAAAAACGTGCTCGTGCACGATTCCCCCATAGAAAACAATGGGGCTGTTTGAGCTGAAAAAAAACCTAACACCTGCAAAAAAGCTGCGTTCAGCTCCTAACGCAGCCCCATTGTTGTCTATGGGGAAACACTTCCTACGTCTGCACCTAACACCCTAACATGTACCCCGAGTCTAAACACCCCTAACCTTACACTTATTAACCCCTATTCTGCCGCCCCCACTATCGCTGACCCCTGCATATTATTTTTAACCCCTAATCTGCCGCTCCGTAAGGTATCCCTATGTACCCCTAATCTGCTGCCCCTAACACCGCCGACCCCTATATTTATTAACCCCTAATCTGCCCCCCGCAACGTCGCCTCCACCTGCCTACACTTATTAACCCCTAATCTGCCGAGCGGACTGACCGCTATTATAATAAAGTTATTAACCCCTAATCCGCCTCACTAACCCTATAATAAATAGTATTAACCCATAATCTGCCCTCCCTAACATCGCCAACACCTAACTTCAAACATTAACCCCTAATCTGCCGACTGGAGCTCACCGCTATTCTAATAAATGTATTAACCCATAAAGCTAAGTCTAACCCTAACACTAACACCCCCCTAAGTTAAATATAATTTAAATTGATTCCTTCCAATGTTAGTTACTTTAACAGATCCAAATTCCTGAGTGTGGTAGCTGAAGTAGCTGATTGGACCCTAACACCTGATCCACATTTGTTGATCAACTTTTTGAACACTTTTTTGGATTATATTTTATTTTTTATGTTATTGCATATTGTGTATTTTATTTAATTATATCTTAACCTCACTGGATTAAGTAGCTAGCATTTTTATATCCATTTGCACTCACTCACTATTTGATCGTATCTATACAATTATTTTGCTACCCCCCTTTTTTTTTTGCACTGCAGTGCATTTTTCTATTTTCGAAACACTATTTTTGAACACTATTGTTTGTACTATTGTTTATTAGTTTTTTTGCTTGGTGCACTTGTTATAGTTGTACTTAGGCTGTTTTATCAGTATACACTCTTATTCTGGTGTACCACTCACACTGATCACCTGTTATTACCTCTGTTTTTATTGTAATTATCAGCTTTGGCTCTTTGAGCCGCTTCTGTAAGATATTCCTGTATTTGTAATTTTATTTATATGTGCTTTTTACATTTTTTATATATAGTCTTTTATTACTGATGCTTTTTAACATGGTTCATTAAATAATCTTCTTTTATCTATCTGTGAGTATATTTATCCCTTGGCCTCTTGTTGGCGCTGTATTCACTTCTTACTACTTGTGCATATTTTTTGGAGGTTGGTTAGGATCTCTGTTTGGATACAGCTTGGGGATTACCTTAGCACTTGTACACACACCCTTTTTCACTGCATTCGCATTGCGCTCAACTTGTAATACAAGCACACATTTGCATGATCGTATTCGATCGGGTTGATTTCTGTCCGCGGCCTCAGAGCAGGCGGACAAGTTTCAGAGCTTGATAAATCGGCCCCTTAGTGTTTATTGTCTCTTTTTAAAAAGAAAAATCAATTGCTTCTATTATAATGGTTGCTTAGGACCATGATATTCTGTGCTGAAGAGATACCTAGGTAGATACTAGGAGCACTACATGGTAGGAAATAGTGCTGCCCTCTATAGATAACATTTTTGCAAAACTTCTGCCATATAGTGATGCAGATACCTACCTGGGTTTCTCTTCAGCAATGAATATCATAGTACTAAGCAAATATGATAATAGAGTAAATAGGAAGCTTTGTTTAAAATGTCATTATCTGCCAGAATCACAAGAGAACATTTTAGGGTTTCATATTCAATTAAGAAGCAGCTTCCAGGATGATTACCAAGTATGCTCCTGAGCTTATGGCCTCCATTTAACAATCCCCCGGGCAGAAATGAGCGGGCATCAAAGCCCCTGTCCGCCTGGCTAGCGGGCAGTAATACACTACTCACATTTAGGATATGACAAAATTGAAGGGGGTGCTTATATAACAGGATAAAAAGTGTTATTAGTTGACAATATACCATATGCAAAAAAATGTTTCTAGAAATTATAGAGTCCCAAAGTAAATTGGATGTACTTCTTTAGTGTAGAGAAATCTTCATCAAAATGGATTATCATGTGTTGGCTGCCTCCTCCTCATAGACTAATCCGGATAAACTGCAGAGTATAAAGAAGAACAGAGGGGCGCCTCATGTGCAGAATCATCAAACATATCTATAAACTTTATACAATATGAGCTAAATGGATACTCACATGTTGCTAAAGCACGCTGGTGTGCTAGTAGGTGCAGGCTGTAGAATTAAAGGGTGTAACAGCTCACCCACCGCTGGAGATTCCTGTGTGCTACAATGTGTATATGAAATAGAGAAAAAGCACTACATGTGTAGATCATCCAGAGTATAACCATATATATATTATCAATATCAAATGGGTACTCACATGCTGACCAAGCACACCTATGTAGAGGTAGGCTGATCATTTCTTTTCAGGGCGTATCAGCTCACCCAATTAAGGTTCTCCCAAAGATCAAAATCCAGGTACAGGATAAGACTAGTAATTTGATTCCAGCAGGTAGTCAGTGAACGCAAGCAGGTAAGGTGTTTCCACGCAACTTGGATTTTTAAAAACGATATTTATTAAAAAAAGGGTTTAGAAACAAGTACAAGTAGTGGAAGAGGGGTATCCAAATATCCCCCTATGAATGCAACGCGTTTCTCTGCACTATAAGGCCGTTTCATCAGGCATCTGCTGCCTGTGCAATGACCACTGCCTCCTGTGAAACTCGTTAGGCCATACCCAGATACTTGCTTTGATTGGACTATGATCTGACAGCTTGCAGTTTGCTAAACATTGCTGTAATCACTATAATTGTTGCTGCATTATATTTATTATATTTTTTAGTAGCTGCATATTATGTACCTCAGCACAAATCAGGAAACTTTGTGAGTATATGTTATTTGAATTAAAAAGTCATCTTATTGATTACCATATTGCTATACTTGCTGGACGTTCTGTCTGTGAATATCCACTCTTTGGTGTGTTTTGCTTTTATAAAAACAAAAAACAAAATACTAATCAGTAACAGGATTATTACGAATAACACCATTAATTTGATTAATGCATACTCCTTGTTGAGTTTTACTTTACAGAGAGTAAAACAAGCATTTTCTCATTATTAAGTAATTGGTTCCATAACTGTCATGCACGTGGGTCATTATCATATGCCAGATTCCCAATAATCTATTCAGTGTTAATTAAAAAATAATCTAATGAAGAATTTCTACAAAGTTAATGTGAGTTTGTATATTTCATACTGTGCATAAAAACATCTGGATCAATGCATACCTTCATTAGTACAAACAACATCTGTTCCACATGGTGCTGTTACTTGCACTTAAATAAATTTCCCTTTTAAACACTAACATTGCCTGAATATGTTGATAAAGACTTTTCTGTGGGTGCTTAATGTAGCTGCCTTCATTATTGTGGTAGAGACTATTAATAAACTTAAAAGGGTCAGTCAGATGGATTAACTTCACAATATTCCTGGAATTAAGTTTCCTCCTTTACGCCTGCAAATTAACCAGTTTTAGTCTAATTGAATATCTCTCATTTATAGCAAGAAAAAAAATATAATTTTTGGCAAAAACAGTTAGCTACCCATGAAAGTTTAATTTTACACTTACAATGGCATATAACATTGTTCAAAGTCTCTGACTACTGATCTATGTGTCTGTCTCTTTTTATCATTTATATATCTAATCATCTATCTGCATTCTTAAATTAACACAGTGATAAAACGTTACTTTGAATATTATGTAAAGGGACACATTAATGCAAATATTAAAAAGGTACTTCTTTATGAAGCATATTATTTTTTTACTGAACAAGGTTTAAATATGATTATTTACACAGCCTCTCTTAAAAAAAGCCACAATTGGAAGTAACAATTTCTTGATTAAACTAACAGAATAATTCACAATTATTGGTTGGCCAAGTCCTCTCAACTACTCAACTAGACACTATAAAAAAAGTCTGTGCTTGGTTCCTCAGCGACGACTACTACCCATCCCAAATGACATGTATGCATGCTCAGATGAGCCCAACTAGTGGGCTTCACTTCATATTGTCAACTAGCCAACCTGTCTTCTTTCCCTAAGGACAGAAACATACTCCCGATACATACTTTTTAAGTGACACATGAGGCATGTGCCCCTCACTGCATGTGGACATACAGGATATTTATATTAGGATGCCCTAAATACAGCAGGAATCAGAAATGAATTAAGTGCCACAGACTTAAAAGACTGAATGACTTTTCATCTTCCAGTCTACAAAATGCTCTTCATCACATGTAAACTAGAAGCACCACACCTTTAACAATAAAAACAAAATGGCTGAACCAAGTTAAAACCACAAGGTTATAAATGAAAAAGAAAGGGGTGGATGAGGAGGATACTGCTACAGGAGAAAGAGGTATGCTATTTCATGTCCTTCCTTTAAATATCTCCTCTCCTAACAGCCCTTCCTCTGCCTGTAGCTACCTTATGTTCATCCTTCAGCAGCTACTCTTGTATCCAGTCATTACACAAACCATTTCAATTGGCAACTAACACTGCAACAAGGTTAAACACCTAGTTAACTTCCCACAGCAGTAGTTTTGCTGAGTTGGCTTTGAGCAGGACATGGTCAGGGATTGTTGCGCACTTGTGTATGTAATTCCTGATTGGCTGTTCCCTATAAGCTTCTGCAAACATTGCTTTGTGTGCTTTAGATACACTATTTAAAATTGCTTATATCTCCTCATTACTTGTATCAGCAATACCCCATTTTATTCTGACATAATTAATATTACTTTCTTCCTGGGGTCTCAATAATAATTTATATATGATTGATATTGAAAATTTCTCCTGTTTGACCAACGTACACACATACAAAATTAATAATTTTCCCTTCCCAATCTATACTAGGCATGGTCATTCTTTTTTGGGCAATTTACGAATGAGTGCACCAACTAAAATTTAAGAAAATGAAAAATAATGATGAAATTCATCAGTATTCATTAATTCCTTTGCTTTATTTTAATTTTTTAAAGAGCTAAATATTTACCTCAAGTTATTGCAGGTTCTGGGAACCAAGAGCATTAAGCCAGGTGTTAGCGCTCTCGCAAGAAGACAATCGGGTTAATGCTCTCTCCCGAGCTTGTTAAGGTAAGTATTTAACCCTTTAAAAAATGCTTTAAGTTAAGTATTTTTAAGCTACAGGTCGAAACATTTACATTTGTTTAACGAAAACAAATGTAAATGTTAAATGAAAATTTAATTTTCATTTCGTTTTAAACTAAACTAAAACCAAATACTACAGCCAATGAATTTTCATGGAAACAAATTTCCTTGAATACCCGAAAAAAAATATTCTGGCCTGCACATGTCTAATCAGCATTTGTTTTGTTTAAAACAAAATGAATACAGAATAGAGCGGCAAATTAATTTTCAGAAAAGTAAATTTTTCGAATATTTGTTATGAAAGATATGGACAAACCAAATATTTCAGCCTTGCAGCTCTAGAAATTAGTCATTTTTCCATTCTCTTCAAATATTTTTTCAGTTCCTGTACAAATACAGGGAAATGTATTGCAGTAAGATATTGCATCCCTTGCTTCCTTGAAGTGAGTATTCAATATATTATTATTTTTAATAAACCACAATATCTGTTTTAGATTATTTATACTAAAATCCAAAAATGTTTTAAAATCATCCAGAGATTTTATAGTTGGTAAATTTTCATTTACTTTTCCGTAAAATGTAATGAGTCATTAAAATATAATGCCACTTTAATTACCAAGGTCCCATGTAAGTAAATGTACTGCTTTATGTGCATCCAAAGCTATTAAGGCTGCATCTTGAGTTGAAATAACTCTAGATTCCTTCCTTTTTGTACTGTAATATCCCATATTACATATTACAATTCAAGTTTCCTAATATTTGAAATTAATGTTCTACACTTTATAAAACCAGTTTGGTCTGGGTTATTAAATCAGCAAGTGCTGGTAGTAAACAGTTCTTGGATAGAATGCCGACGGACTGAATGCCGAAGCAAATTTGTCCATTAGACATACGCCCGAGAGACTATGCTCCGAGTTCAGCCGAGGGCAGATACGCTCCAGAGTGCTCTGTTATAAAAAGAGCCTTGGGTGCCGCAACCGCCTCTGGAAACCTAACCATATATCTATTTTTATCTTTATCTATCTATCATCTATCTATCCATCTATGTATTTATCAATCTATTTATCTATTTCGTGGGCATAATGATATCCGACGGCCATTTGTTTGTCGGAATATTATCCGTCACTCAAATGTCAGTCGGACAAATGTCCGTCGGATAACAGTCCGGCCACAGTAGTAAACATAGTGAAAATGTTAGTGACATTTTTAAAATTGACATAAAGCAGAGAAATATGCCTATAAGAATCTTTGCCTGGTTTCCGAATCTATATTATTTTAGATTCATTCAAATATTTTGATTGCGTAATCCCCTTTATTAAATATATATTAAACACATTGGTTAAAGATGCTGCTATTTTCTCATCTAATATCTTATAGTGTTCGCCAAACAAACTATTTGGACCAGGTGCTTTATAAAGTAACAACTTCTTAATAGCTAGTCTCGCCTCTTCCACTTGAGTCTAAGGGGGATATTTATCAAAGTGTCAACTATGTTGCATTTGCGGCTGTCAACACGCTCGCCAAACATCGCCGAAACATCATGCTTATTTATTACCTCTCTGCACCTGTCTAACCCCTCCTGATTGCAATCTATTTTTAAAAACCACCCCTTCACAGGTGTTATACAATGGGCTGGCATATAAGATGACATTTCTTACTGAAAAAGAAATATAACCTTATTCCAAAATTTTTCTTTTAACTTTAATAGCTGGAGAAGAATAAACTCTTTTGAAATACTTCAAAAATTGTCGATCTTCTATTTTGATGGAGGTATTATAGTTTTCTCTTTTTGAGATTTCACTAATTTTGCAAGAAATGTTCCGGATTTACTACCAAACCAGGGAAATTTACCATTATACTTTTTTCTCCATTTTAATTTCTTCTTGGATAAAAAAGGATCTCTCTTAGATTCTGCCAACAAATATTCCTTCCTTTTTGTGGACTATTATCCTGCAGGTAATTATTAAATGTATTAATAAATTGATTAGCAAGTTGTGCCTGATCACTCCTATATGTTTTTTGTTTAACTAGATATGCTAAAATCCCCACCCAAAAATTATAAACAACATCCTTACTGAAAAGATCTATTGCAAACTGCAATTGAAAGAGTGTACTGGTAGCACTCAACAGCAAAACACTGGTGAATTGGCCTGATATGCCTAGGTACTCGGCCCCAGACAAGACGATTTAAAACTTAAGTTTTATTAGTTTTATGATAAAAAAGAAAAAAGGGGTGTTAAAATTCCAACTAGTGTTGAAATGGGAGAATGTGACTCCTAGGGAGAATATTCTGGCAAATAGGTGATATGCTCTCCAGGTTGTGTTTACTTGAAGGGGAGGAAGAGATAATTACACATATAATAATTCCCAAAATTATAGGATGGTAGTTCTTCCTTGTAGCTACCCCCCTCTTTTAGGTAGATTCCTCACAAAATACAGGGGTGAGTGAGACCACAAAATAGGGAACCCCTAATTATAGTTTCCGAATGGAATATACTTGTATAGGAGTCACGATTGTGGATATTGTACTTTGAAATATCATGCAATAGTCCCCATGCATCACAATAGGTATTTAATTCGAAATAACAAATAAACTGGAATTGCTCTAATATGTAACCCCCTTCAAAAGGGCACTGTAGTTACAGTTCTATACTGTTGAATGGACTCAAATAGCGGTGTCCTATCGGCTGTTCTAACTTATAATCATACCACAAGTGAATCAGAGTCAGTTCTCACTCTGTGAGAGTGTAACAAATATCTTCAATCCTAGATTCCTGGTTACTTTTTAATATTGCACTATATTTGTGCTTAACTTGTCTGTATTGATGATCTTAGATAGACAACGCGTTACCATATGTCCTAATAGGGAGCTATTGGTAGAATTCTAAAGGTAGTGTGACGTTAAAGTTATTAAGCCTAGGGGAAACCCCTTTTAAGATACCACCGGTTATATAGAACCCGCTATTTTTATATTATTATCAAAGTAATTTACTTGAGTATACAATGTTAGAGCAGTTCTAATAAACAGTAGATTCGTGTCTGTTCAGTGTGTTTGGTGCACTATATAAATCTCGAGATAAATTGTTACTCCAGGGTATTTATTGCTTGTATATTTGCAGTGGAGTCATTGTACCGTTTGTAAATGACTCTCCGGTATTGTAATCAGTGTATTCCAGAATACCGGTGTTAGTATTAGCAGGGTCTCTATGTATTAGAGGCTTAATGTAGTTTAAGCTGAATCGACTCACGGCTTGGGTCTAAAGTACTTCGTATGCGGTTATGCACTATATATTTAAAGACCAAATGTAGTTTAAGCTGAGTCGGCTCACCGCTTCTGTCTAAGGTGCCTGTTTGTTATTGGACACCGTTAGGTAATTACATTAAAGAAGGAATTCCTTCATTAGTAAGGCTACATAGAACTGAAGCGGCTCTTTTTTCTAGGTCTCACTCACACGCAGGCATACCATTTAAGTTAAATTCTAATAAAACATTCTGCTACCATTCCACACAGTTGTTTAAGTTTAAAAAAGGAGAATAGTCTCCAGCTTCCCTGACATGTTTCGCCACTAAAGGCTTTGTCAAAGGTGGGGCGCCCGCCTTTCTGAGGGCCTTTTATTGGCTGGCAATTGAAAGGCTGGACTCTATCTTCGTTTCTAATTGGTTACCTTCCTTGCAATGTTATTGCTGGAAGAAGGAGGTGTGTTTGCCTGCCGTGATCTGATAGGCATCTGTCACTTGTATCCATTGTTTACTATCATGTAGCTGAGTAGATGTAAATCTATCTATGTATATTTTGGAATGAGAACCGGGGAGAAAAAAGGGGGCACAAAGCTTGGAAAGTCAGCATTTGTGGAGTTTACCGGGTCATGAATGCAGGACACCAATGGTGGGGAAAATTACATAAGGCATCGAAAGTAATAATGATACTAATAACGAGGTGGTATAAATATTATAATAAAATCAACTGGGTGAAATAAGGTGCAATTTTCGCTAAATAACGGTCATCCTTCTAATTTGAATAGTGATTGTTGCTGGATGCATGAACAAGTGCCCTAGTGTGAATGAGGAGAAAACTAAAAATCGTGAAAAATAAATAGATGAAAATAAAACTGTACACACAAACTGTGCTTCTTAATTCAATTTCTAAATGTTGAATGGTGCTAGTTATGACAGGTATTTTGTGAATATAAGTATTTTACTATGTTTAAATTTACCGTGTACAGTAACGTGAAGGGGGAGGAAAAATGTTTAAATGGTATATTCCAATTCAATTTAATTGCTAAGCATATGTGGAATGTGCTGATGTGCTGGTCCCTATGGGCTGTGTCTGGGTGCTAATGTACTAAGGTATCAAAGTGAACGTTGTGCTACACTTGACCTACAGTAAAAAATAATAATAAATACAATGAAAGTAATCTTATACGTGCTAGTGATCAACGCTATGGGGAAAGAAAATCCCAAAAATAGAAAAAGGGGTGTATGTGATTTAATCAACCATGAAAGGTTGGTTGAATTTGCTTTGAAGATTTATTAATCTACACCCACGTGCATAGGTGTTCTACTACTATGTATTGGTATATATATTTTTTCTACTTTCCAATTCCCAAAACTCCGGTCAGGTTTTGAAATTTTATAGAAAACAATAATAATTGTTTTGTTCATTTAACCCCCTTGGATGTACACTGTCCAAGAGGTAGATCCACCTGCACTCAGCTCTTAGTAGTGCTTGTTCTGTATTCCCCCCTCTTATGCCTAGAGATATTTTTTCTACTCCTTGGCATTTCAGCTCTCTCGGATTAGCATGGTGATTAGTTAGAAAATGGGATGCCACTGAAGTTATCATTTTTCCGTCATCCAAATCTTTAGGGGCATTTTTGATGTTTCTTACATGCTCCTGTAATCTGACTCTGAGTTGTCGGCTAGTCATCCCTACATAGAACTTGCGGCAGCTGCAGGATAGTACATATATTATGTTTTCAGATGTGCAGCTGAAATAATTCTTCAGTTTGTGTGTACGGCCAAACCGATCTTGAATCATGTCTTTTTTACAGATATATTTACACGTTGAGCAAGTTCCACAAGGGAAACATCCCGACTGTCTAGCAGTCCGTGTTCTCCCCACTTGGTAGTGGCTGCGAGAAACCATGTCCTTGATATTCTGAGTTCTTCTGTATCCTATTTGTATCTTATCTCCAATGATGGGCTTAAGATCTTGATCCAAAGTGAGAATATGCCAGTGCTTGTTCAATATATTGTTAATTAATTGTACTTGTGGATTGTAGGTCAGGATCAGTCTGGTTTGTTCATCTTTCCTTTTAAACTTTTTACAGAGTAATTCTGATCGATTAGTTTGGATTGCTCTATTTCTGGCTTTTTTAATGGTCCTTTTACTGTACCCTCTGTCTTGCAGTCGTTTCTCCAGTAGTTTGGCTTGTTCATTGAAGAGAGATGTATTACTGCAATTTCTTTTTATCCTTAGAAATTCACCAACTGGTAGTGATTTCGTTGTTCCGGGTGCATGAGAACTGGTATTGTGTAGTATGCTGTTGGTGGCTGTTTCTTTCCGGTAAAGATTGGTCTGGATATGTCCTTCCTGATCTTTGAATATCTTAAGATCCAGGAAGTCAATCTCTGTTTGACTCATTGTGTATGTTAATTTTATATTCAGATCATTCTGGTTTAATTCCTGAAGGAAAGTTTCTAGTTCATCCTTAGTTCCTTCCCACATAAACAGAATGTCATCTATGTACCTTATCCAGAAAGGTATTTTGTCCATTTCAATGGAATGGGTATCATTGAATACTACATGCTTTTCCCAAAACCCTAGGAACAGGTTGGCATAGGTAGGGGCACAAGCTGTGCCCATCGCAGTCCCTTGAGCTTGGAGGTAAAACTGGTTTGCAAACGTAAAGAAATTGTATTTGAGGACAAATTCTAGTAACTTTAAAATGAACAGATCATGATCGTCATTTTCAGAGGACCCTTGATTGAGGAAAAATTGGACTGCCCTAAGTCCCTTATCATGTTCTATGGAGGTATATAGGGACTCCACATCTGCTGTAACAAGCCAAGTCTCTTTCCTGATGTTAATATTATCCAGCCTCTGTAACACCTCCATGGTATCTTGGACATAGGAGGGAAGAGCCTCCAAAAATTCTCTCAGCCTGTGATCAACATACTGACTGGCCTTTTCCGATAGGCATTCGTTGCCGGAGACAATGGGCCTACCTGGTGGATTGGTAAGGTTTTTGTGTACCTTAGGTATAAGGTAGAAAGTCGCAATCCTAGGGTGTTTCACTGTAAGGAACTTTATTTCATCTGTATTTATAATTCCTTTGCTACTGGCTTCTTTAATGATCTTATTGTAGATCTCACTGTATCTCTCACTTGGATTATTAAATAGCTTTTCATAGCATTGCCGGTTTTTTAGCTGTTTTTCAACCTGCTTTAAGTACATAGGTACAGGCCAGAGGACAATGTTTCCGCCCTTGTCTGCTTCTCTTATTATTGTGTCATTCCACGTCTGGATTTCCTTAAGAGCCGTTTTCTCAGTTTTTGTCAGATTCTGTTGTTGATAATCAATTTTTAACTGCGAAATTTCTTCGCAAACCACCTGATTAAATATTTCTAACTGGGTCGATAGATTATATTTTGGTACAAAGGTGGATTTAGCTTTCAGTTTATGTCTCCAAGATTTGGATTCAGGTTCACTGTCTTGTAATAAACTCTCCAGATCTTGTAAGCTTCTCCTATCATTTTCTGATAAGGTGGGATCTGACTTTTTTGCAAAGAATTTTTTTAGATTTAATTTTCGTACAAACAACTGTATGTCTTTGATTACTTCAAATTTATTCAATTGTCCCGTGGGACAGAAAGATAGACCTTTCGACAATACTGAGACATGATCAGAGGATAGTTGATGTTCAGACAAGTTAATTATTTTTAATGATTTATTCTCATCTGTGAGAAAGGGCTCGGGGCTCTCCGATGTTGTCTCCCCCCTCGGTATGTACCTCTGATAATAATATAAAAATAGCGGGTTCTATATAACCGGTGGTATCTTAAAAGGGGTTTCCCCTAGGCTTAATAACTTTAACGTCACACTACCTTTAGAATTCTACCAATAGCTCCCTATTAGGACATATGGTAACGCGTTGTCTATCTAAGATCATCAATACAGACAAGTTAAGCACAAATATAGTGCAATATTAAAAAGTAACCAGGAATCTAGGATTGAAGATATTTGTTACACTCTCACAGAGTGAGAACTGACTCTGATTCACTTGTGGTATGATTATAAGTTAGAACAGCCAATAGGACACCGCTATTTGAGTCCATTCAACAGTATAGAACTGTAAATACAGTGCCCTTTTGAAGGGGGTTACATATTAGAGCAATTCCAGTTTATTTGTTATTTCGAATTAAATACCTGTTGTGGTGCATGGGGACTATTACATGATATTTCAAAGTACAATATCCACAATCGTGACTCCTATACAAGTATATTCCATTCGGAAACTATAATTAGGGGTTCCCTATTTTGTGGTCTCACTCACCCCTGTATTTTGTGAGGAATCTACCTAAAAGATGGGGGTAGCTACAAGGAAGAACTACCATCCTATAATTTTGGGAATTATTATATGTGTAATTATCTCTTCCTCCCCTTCAAGTAAACACAACCTGGAGAGCATATCACCTATTTGCCAGAATATTCTCCCTAGGAGTCACATTCTCCCATTTCAACACTAGTTGGAATTTTAACACCCCTTTTTTCTTTTTTATCATAAAACTAATAAAAGTTAAGTTTTAAATCGTCTTGTCTGGGGCCGAGTACCTAGGCATATCAGGCCAATTCACCAGTGTTTTGCTGTTGAGTGCTACCAGTACACTCTTTCAATTGCAGTTTGCAATCGATCTTTCCAGTTTGCCTCTTTTAGTGTACAGCACCTAAGTCCCCACATATATTGATTTTGTGTTATTTCTCAAATTCCAGGAGAATACAACATACTGAGGGACACAGCTAATGTAGTGCCGTTGTTGTTTTTCTTTTTTGTCCTTTCAATTTAGTTACTGTGGTTGCACAGTTTTCCAGACAACAGAGCACACCGTAATATCATCATTGTAACATTACAAGATTAAAGATTACTTACAAAAATAATCTATAACAGAGCCAATTATACCTAGGTAATTTAACATAATCATGGCTGACTTTTTTGGCAAAGATAGATCTGATAGACATTCCAAGAGAGCCACAGATTTAGACAATATGTTTAAATCTAACACTCCAGATGAATATACTCCTACAATATCACTCGAGACCTTATTGAAGGAGGTACATAAAAACATGTTCAGACAAGAAAAGGTCTGGTGGGACCAACAATTTTTTGACAAGTACATTCAACAAAAACTAATCCCTAGAGGATTAAGAATTCAATTGTTCCCTGCATATGAGTTTGAAAACCCAGTTTTAACAGATGACTGGGAGACAGCTCTATCAGAGTGTTCGTTTAAACTTATGAACATTCTGATACGACATGACAAAGAAAAATATGAAAAACTTGAAACATCTATTCAAAAACAATATACACAACTCAAAAAATATGAATCACATTCAGATTTTGAAAAAATGTATAAAAACTACCAGAAAGAATTAGATCAGTACATTAAGGAATTACGTGACATGAAACAGGGCAAGTTATTTAGAGACATACATGACTACAAAGAGAAAAGGATCTATAAGTGGAGAAGAAGAAACTTCTATAAAAACACATATAGAACAAATCAGTCCAACATAATACAAAGTGACATCTCCGATACGGACGGTGAGGAGACCATGGGTAATGAAAATAATGAAGAGACCCCCAGTACCTCTACCTCTACCTTCTCTCTACCCTCTAGAAATAAGAGAAATAATTTTTTAGACGAGGGCACATTAGACGAGGCAGAACCACCAGGAGAGGCCAGAAGTATAAACAAAAGACCAACCAGATCAAGAGGTCGTCCCAGAGGTACATACCGAGGGGGGAGACAACATCGGAGAGCCCCGAGCCCTTTCTCACAGATGAGAATAAATCATTAAAAATAATTAACTTGTCTGAACATCAACTATCCTCTGATCATGTCTCAGTATTGTCGAAAGGTCTATCTTTCTGTCCCACGGGACAATTGAATAAATTTGAAGTAATCAAAGACATACAGTTGTTTGTACGAAAATTAAATCTAAAAAAATTCTTTGCAAAAAAGTCAGATCCCACCTTATCAGAAAATGATAGGAGAAGCTTACAAGATCTGGAGAGTTTATTACAAGACAGTGAACCTGAATCCAAATCTTGGAGACATAAACTGAAAGCTAAATCCACCTTTGTACCAAAATATAATCTATCGACCCAGTTAGAAATATTTAATCAGGTGGTTTGCGAAGAAATTTCGCAGTTAAAAATTGATTATCAACAACAGAATCTGACAAAAACTGAGAAAACGGCTCTTAAGGAAATCCAGACGTGGAATGACACAATAATAAGAGAAGCAGACAAGGGCGGAAACATTGTCCTCTGGCCTGTACCTATGTACTTAAAGCAGGTTGAAAAACAGCTAAAAAACCGGCAATGCTATGAAAAGCTATTTAATAATCCAAGTGAGAGATACAGTGAGATCTACAATAAGATCATTAAAGAAGCCAGTAGCAAAGGAATTATAAATACAGATGAAATAAAGTTCCTTACAGTGAAACACCCTAGGATTGCGACTTTCTACCTTATACCTAAGGTACACAAAAACCTTACCAATCCGCCAGGTAGGCCCATTGTCTCCGGCAACGAATGCCTATCGGAAAAGGCCAGTCAGTATGTTGATCACAGGCTGAGAGAATTTTTGGAGGCTCTTCCCTCCTATGTCCAAGATACCATGGAGGTGTTACAGAGGCTGGATAATATTAACATCAGGAAAGAGACTTGGCTTGTTACAGCAGATGTGGAGTCCCTATATACCTCCATAGAACATGATAAGGGACTTAGGGCAGTCCAATTTTTCCTCAATCAAGGGTCCTCTGAAAATGACGATCATGATCTGTTCATTTTAAAGTTACTAGAATTTGTCCTCAAATACAATTTCTTTACGTTTGCAAACCAGTTTTACCTCCAAGCTCAAGGGACTGCGATGGGCACAGCTTGTGCCCCTACCTATGCCAACCTGTTCCTAGGGTTTTGGGAAAAGCATGTAGTATTCAATGATACCCATTCCATTGAAATGGACAAAATACCTTTCTGGATAAGGTACATAGATGACATTCTGTTTATGTGGGAAGGAACTAAGGATGAACTAGAAACTTTCCTTCAGGAATTAAACCAGAATGATCTGAATATAAAATTAACATACACAATGAGTCAAACAGAGATTGACTTCCTGGATCTTAAGATATTCAAAGATCAGGAAGGACATATCCAGACCAATCTTTACCGGAAAGAAACAGCCACCAACAGCATACTACACAATACCAGTTCTCATGCACCCGGAACAACGAAATCACTACCAGTTGGTGAATTTCTAAGGATAAAAAGAAATTGCAGTAATACATCTCTCTTCAATGAACAAGCCAAACTACTGGAGAAACGACTGCAAGACAGAGGGTACAGTAAAAGGACCATTAAAAAAGCCAGAAATAGAGCAATCCAAACTAATCGATCAGAATTACTCTGTAAAAAGTTTAAAAGGAAAGATGAACAAACCAGACTGATCCTGACCTACAATCTACAAGTACAATTAATTAACAATATATTGAACAAGCACTGGCATATTCTCACTTTGGATCAAGATCTTAAGCCCATCATTGGAGATAAGATACAAATAGGATACAGAAGAACTCAGAATATCAAGGACATGGTTTCTCGCAGCCACTACCAAGTGGGGAGAACACGGACTGCTAGACAGTCGGGATGTTTCCCTTGTGGAACTTGCTCAACGTGTAAATATATCTGTAAAAAAGACATGATTCAAGATCGGTTTGGCCGTACACACAAACTGAAGAATTATATCAGCTGCACATCTGAAAACATAATATATGTACTATCCTGCAGCTGCCGCAAGTTCTATGTAGGGATGACTAGCCGACAACTCAGAGTCAGATTACAGGAGCATGTAAGAAACATCAAAAATGCCCCTAAAGATTTGGATGACGGAAAAATGATAACTTCAGTGGCATCCCATTTTCTAACTAATCACCATGCTAATCCGAGAGAGCTGAAATGCCAAGGAGTAGAAAAAATATCTCTAGGCATAAGAGGGGGGAATACAGAACAAGCACTACTAAGAGCTGAGTGCAGGTGGATCTACCTCTTGGACAGTGTACATCCAAGGGTGTTAAATGAACAAAACAATTATTATTGTTTTCTATAAAATTTCAAACCCTGACCGGAGTTTTGGGAATTGGAAAGTAGAAAAAATATATATACCAATACATAGTAGTAGAACACCTATGCACGTGGGTGTAGATTAATAAATCTACAAAGCAAATTCAACCAACCTTTCATGGTTGATTAAATCACATACACCCCTTTTTCTATTTTTGGGATTTTCTTTCCCCATAGCGTTGATCACTAGCACGTATAAGATTACTTTCATTGTATTTATTATTATTTTTTACTGTAGGTCAAGTGTAGCACAACGTTCACTTTGATACCTTAGTACATTAGCACCCAGACACAGCCCATAGGGACCAGCACATCAGCACATTCCACATATGCTTAGCAATTAAATTGAATTGGAATATACCATTTAAACATTTTTCCTCCCCCTTCACGTTACTGTACACGGTAAATTTAAACATAGTAAAATACTTATATTCACAAAATACCTGTCATAACTAGCACCATTCAACATTTAGAAATTGAATTAAGAAGCACAGTTTGTGTGTACAGTTTTATTTTCATCTATTTATTTTTCACGATTTTTAGTTTTCTCCTCATTCACACTAGGGCACTTGTTCATGCATCCAGCAACAATCACTATTCAAATTAGAAGGATGACCGTTATTTAGCGAAAATTGCACCTTATTTCACCCAGTTGATTTTATTATAATATTTATACCACCTCGTTATTAGTATCATTATTACTTTCGATGCCTTATGTAATTTTCCCCACCATTGGTGTCCTGCATTCATGACCCGGTAAACTCCACAAATGCTGACTTTCCAAGCTTTGTGCCCCCTTTTTTCTCCCCGGTTCTCATTCCAAAATATACATAGATAGATTTACATCTACTCAGCTACATGATAGTAAACAATGGATACAAGTGACAGATGCCTATCAGATCACGGCAGGCAAACACACCTCCTTCTTCCAGCAATAACATTGCAAGGAAGGTAACCAATTAGAAACGAAGATATAGTCCAGCCTTTCAATTGCCAGCCAATAAAAGGCCCTCAGAAAGGCGGGCGCCCCACCTTTGACAAAGCCTTTAGTGGCGAAACATGTCAGGGAAGCTGGAGACTATTCTCCTTTTTTAAACTTAAACAACTGTGTGGAATGGTAGCAGAATGTTTTATTAGAATTTAACTTAAATGGTATGCCTGCGTGTGAGTGAGACCTAGAAAAAAGAGCCGCTTCAGTTCTATGTAGCCTTACTAATGAAGGAATTCCTTCTTTAATGTAATTACCTAACGGTGTCCAATAACAAACAGGCACCTTAGACAGAAGCGGTGAGCCGACTCAGCTTAAACTACATTTGGTCTTTAAATATATAGTGCATAACCGCATACGAAGTACTTTAGACCCAAGCCGTGAGTCGATTCAGCTTAAACTACATTAAGCCTCTAATACATAGAGACCCTGCTAATACTAACACCGGTATTCTGGAATACACTGATTACAATACCGGAGAGTCATTTACAAACGGTACAACGACTCCACTGCAAATATACAAGCAATAAATACCCTGGAGTAACAATTTATCTCGAGATTTATATAGTGCACCAAACACACTGAACAGACACGAATCTACTGTTTATTAGAACTGCTCTAACATTGTATACTCAAGTAAATTACTTTGATAATAATATAAAAATAGCGGGTTCTATATAACCGGTGGTATCTTAAAAGGGGTTTCCCCTAGGCTTAATAACTTTAACGTCACACTACCTTTAGAATTCTACCAATAGCTCCCTATTAGGACATATGGTAACGCGTTGTCTATCTAAGATCATCAATACAGACAAGTTAAGCACAAATATAGTGCAATATTAAAAAGTAACCAGGAATCTAGGATTGAAGATATTTGTTACACTCTCACAGAGTGAGAACTGACTCTGATTCACTTGTGGTATGATTATAAGTTAGAACAGCCGATAGGACACCGCTATTTGAGTCCATTCAACAGTATAGAACTGTAACTACAGTGCCCTTTTGAAGGGGGTTACATATTAGAGCAATTCCAGTTTATTTGTTATTTCGAATTAAATACCTGTTGTGGTGCATGGGGACTATTACATGATATTTCAAAGTACAATATCCACAATCGTGACTCCTATACAAGTATATTCCATTCGGAAACTATAATTAGGGGTTCCCTATTTTGTGGTCTCACTCACCCCTGTATTTTGTGAGGAATCTACCTAAAAGAGGGGGGTAGCTACAAGGAAGAACTACCATCCTATAATTTTGGGAATTATTATATGTGTAATTATCTCTTCCTCCCCTTCAAGTAAACACAACCTGGAGAGCATATCACCTATTTGCCAGAATATTCTCCCTAGGAGTCACATTCTCCCATTTCAACACTAGTTGGAATTTTAACACCCCTTTTTTCTTTTTTATCATAAAACTAATAAAAGTTAAGTTTTAAATCGTCTTGTCTGGGGCCGAGTACCTAGGCATATCAGGCCAATTCACCAGTGTTTTGCTGTTGAGTGCTACCAGTACACTCTTTCAATTGCAGTTTGCAATCGATCTTTCCAGTTTGCCTCTTTTAGTGTACAGCACCTAAGTCCCCACATATATTGATTTTGTGTTATTTCTCAAATTCCAGGAGAATACAACATACTGAGGGACACAGCTAATGTAGTGCCGTTGTTGTTTTTCTTTTTTGTCCTTTCAACATCCTTACTGAGCCTTATGTATTCATTCAATAGTTCAATTAGAAAATTATGACATTTTACTGATGTAAATGTAGCCACCAATCAGCAAGTGCTATCCAGGGTGCTGAACCAAAAAGATAGCAAAGAAAAATTGATAAAAGGAGATAAAACTGTGACACACTGAGAGCGGCGTGGCATGCAGCATGATGATACGGCTGTGTGCACTCAGTGTGTCCTGCTTTTTCATATCTGCGCGGTCAGCCGCGCACAGAGTTGAAATATTTGAACTTCAGAAGCGATGCGACATGGAGCGAAGCAGTTGCTTTGCAGTGTGTCACAACCTTAAATGAGAAAGTTGCTTGAAATTGCATGCTCTATCTGAATCATGAAAGAAAACATTTGGATTTAGTGTCCCTTTAAGCATTCAGTTCAGAAAGATATATAGACAGACATGACAGGCCTTCTGTTTGTTATCTGCCGTCAAAGGGCTAGACAACAAGTGGAGTTCAAAATATTGATTTTGTGACTTTGTTCTTATTGCATGGACGCATTGTGGTCACGAGAGCACGCTTCCAATAGGAGCCTTGTTCTTGTACTGTGAGACACAGCATGAGAACCTAGCACAAATAAGGGGGCAAGTCACGCAGCGATGGGCAGCAAATGTTAAATATATATGTATATGGGTATTTGCATATATATTTATGTTAATATGTGTATATAATTTTGAATAATACAGGACAGAATAGTAAGGGGTTAATGTAGCACTCACTGTCACTCAATGTGAAGATATAAAGTTAAAACATTCATACTTTAATGTTCAATAGTTAAAACCAGGATAAACATCCCTGATAGACATTTTAAACTACCCACAACCGAGAACAATTAAATATGGCTAAGTCAGCATATCAGTAAAATGTCCACAAAGGTGCAGATGAATATGAGTGATTTACTGGTATCCGTGATTCCTTTAGTGTAGCACAGTGTTTTTTAGTGCTCTAATGGATCCACTAGAAACTACAGGTACCTGTTTAAGTGATCCTTTTAAGTTCAGCTCTTAGAATGGAATGAGCTGTCTTCTTTGTCCGATGTCACCTTTTAGAAGAAAATGCCTCCAAAATAAGACAAGCAGTGTAACTGTTTTTGCTGATCTGTAAACCCCAGCTACAAACACTTCTGTCTCTTGCTCAGTTCTCTCCTATACCGGTTAGGGACATTTTACTGATATGCTGACTTAGCCATATTTAACGTTAGCTATTTGGTTTATGCACTTAGCGCACATACTCTTAGATTATCAGTAGATAATTTGATGATAGATATTGTGTTACAAATTGCTTGATGTTCTGATACATACAGTTCTAGTTGCTTACATTAGTAACTTACAATATATGTGTAATTTTCCTTGTGTAAATGCTTTTATAGATTACTCACATTTTAATAGAGATTGGCAAATCACATATTTTATTGTCTGAATTCTTGTATAAGGTTTAATTTATACCTAGGAGATTTTCATCTCATGTTATACATATTTTTATTTTTAGGTTCTTTTTGTGACATTTGTTGAAGAATAAATTATTTTTTATATAAACACTAAATTGCATGCTCTCTTTTTCTTGGGTATATTTTGCCTGTACTGGTGCTTTAGATTTTAATTGTTCTCTGTTGTCCTTTCCCCTGGGGATTTAGGAGAAATATCCCCTTAAATCTTAAAGCATATATACCCTAACCTTTGCGCAGTCTGTATAACCTTTTGTAGATTAAACTACCCACAACCACCTATTTAACAAATGTTAAAAGAATAATGGCCCCCTAACACTCCTCTGTTTCCTGGCGGATAACAGGAAACATCGGCATCAGGTGGCTGGAGTGAAAGGATGGCCAGTATAGAATGTGCTGTACAAACGCGTTTCGGCTATATATTTGCCTTTCTCAATGTTACACATTCATTGTTCAAACGAGTAAGCCTTTATTTATAGTGTAGTGCCAGGTTTTCCTTTTTGGTTCTAATATGTGTATATACACATATTAACACACACACACATACATATATATATATATATATATATATATATATATATATATATATATGTGTGTGTGTGTATATATATATATATATATATATATATATATATATATAATAATAAATATAAGTTTATACATATATATTTACAAGGAACACACAATTCCCATAGACCGCTGTGTAAAGGCACTTTTCAGTGCCGTTTTTTTTTCTAACACCCCACACCCAACACTTTTAACCCCTAAAAACTGCTTTATGCAGTTGATTTTTATTAAAAAATAAATGCTACTTAAGACTCTTAAATTTTGGGCCAATTGAGGCACTTTTGGAAAATTAACCAGAGACCTGTAATGGCTGGTTATTTATCACACGTCCGTAAACGGGCGAAATTAGTGCTTCACTTGTAATCTAGCCCAAAATATATGTTTCTCTGTTTCTATTTCATATATGTTTAATAGACTTTCCATCCAATTTATCATTTAAATATTGAAATAATTAATTATTAAATATGTACCGCAGGGAAGAAAAAAAAATGCTTTCCTTCATGCACTACTAGTCTTGTGTCAAATCTTAATTTATGTTCCAATTTGATCAACAATTATGGCTTGCTTTCTTCCACATTCTTTAACATGCCCAGAAATGAATTATTAAACACATTTAATTGCACATCATTAACAACTGGAAGTTTGTTTTCGCACTGCAATACTTTGTAGCAATACAAATATAATTTACAGGTGCCACAGGAGAAATACGTACTATAGTAATCATTTGCTACAGAAGCAAACAGTTGTATGTGCATCATAACATTTATTCACAATGAAAAATCATTTGTTTATACATAAAAGGAACATCCCATTAAACTGTTTCTAGTAGTGTATTTAAGGGTTAATTGAAAGACATTCTTATGATCTGTTGTTCCCTTAATACAGAGCATGTTACTGAGCATTGAATGATATCTGACAGTAAATTCAGAATTAAACTTTAAGGATTTTTTTTTCAATTTACTTCTATTATCAAGTTTGTTTTTGTTCTTGTTATATCCTTTGTTGAAGAGTAAACCTATGAGCAGCAATGCACTACTGGGAGCTAGCTGAACACATCAAGTGAGCGAATGACAAGAGGCATATATGTGCATAAAATATGTGAAGCAGCAAATCCCCAGTTAGCTCCCAGCACTGCATTGCTAATCCTAACTTTACCTAGATATGTTCTTCAACAAAGATGGGAAGAGAAAAAAAGAAAATTTGATAACAGAAGTTAATGTTTAACATTGCATTCTCTTTAAAAAAACATGACATTTTCATTTTGACTTTACTGTCCTTTAAGTGTTAAACCCCCTTCACGGGAAGCTTGTGTGTGGGAACATTATTACAGTTTGTTGGGGTGCTCCTTACCTTATAAAAACCTAGATTACGAGTTTTGCGTTCATGTTTTAACGCTGAAAAAAATGGCCATTTCAGCTTTAAAACAGCACCGCAGCCATTACAAGTCTTGTTGGTATAGCTGTACCGCAAACCTTTTAACCTGTAACGCAACGTCAGTCCCGCACACGTAAAAATTACGTTTTTTCATGGGACTTCCATAGCGCTGCCATTACGAGTTTTGCGGTCAGGCTAAAAAGCTTGCATTGCAGCCTATACCGACGCGATCCGTTCCGCAATCTAAAAGCAGTAGTTATGATTTTAACGGTACAAATCTGTTACATAAAACTCATAACTAAACTACTACAAAGTACACTAAACACCCATAAACTACCTATTAACCCCTAAACCGAGGACCTCCCGCATCGGAAACACTATATTAAATTTATTAAACCCTAATCTGCTGTTCCCGAAATCGCCGTCACTAATAAAATTTATTAACCCCTATTCCTCCGCTCCCCGACATCGTCACCACTATAATAAAGTTATTAACACCTAAAACCTTGCCCTCTCGCATCGCAAACACTATTTAAATATTATTAACCCCTTATCTGTACTAAAGTTATTAAGCCGTACACGACCCCCACTATAATAAACCTATTAACCCCTACACCGCAAGCCCCCCACAATGAAATATACTAAATTAAACTATTAACCCCTTAACCGAAATCTCACCGCATCGCAATAAACTAATTTAAACTAATAACCCCTAAACCTAACACCCCCCTAACTTTAGATTAAAATTACAATTTCCCTATCTTAAATTAAATTAAAACTTACCTGTCAATTTAAAAAAACTAAGTTTAAACTAACAATTAAACTAATATAATTATTAAACTAAAATTAAACTAGCTACCAATTAAAGTAAACTAAAATACACATTAAAAAAATCCTAACACTACTATAAAAATTTAAAACTATCTAATTACAAAGAGACTAAATTACAAAAAATAACAAACACTAAATTACGAAAAAATAACAAATGAAATTATCAAACATACAATAGAATTACACCTAATCTAATAGCCCTATAAAAATAAAAAACCCCAACCAAAATAAAAAAAAACTAGCCTACAATAAACTACCAATAACCCTTTAAAGGGCCTTTAGTAGGGCATTGCCCTAAGTTAAACAGCTCTTTTACCTGCAAAAAAATTTACAAAGACCACCCCAACAGTTAAACCCACCACCCAACCAACCCCCCAAAATAAAAAAAACTAACTCTAACAAAAACCTATTCTACCCATTGCCCTGAAAAGGGCATTTGTATGGGCATTGCTCTTAAAAGGGCATTTAGCTCTTTAGCTTTGCCCTGAAAATGGCATTTAGCTCTTTTATGATAGCCCAAACCCTAAACTAAAAAAAAAAACACCCCAAAAAAAACCTTAAAAAAACCTATCACTAACCCCGAAGATCCACTTATAGTTTTGGAAGTCCCGCTTGAACGATCTTCATCCAAGCAGCGATGCCCTTATCCAGACGGCAAGAAGTCTTCATCCAGGCGGCCTCTTCTATCTTCATCCAGGTGGCATCTTCTATCTTCATCCCGGCGGAGCTGGTCCATCCTTAAGAAATCTGGCACGGAGCATCCTCTTCATACGGCCGCCGCCGTACACAGCGTAATCAGCCAATAGGATGAGAGCTACTGAAATTCTATTATGAAAAAGTGCAAGCGTACAGAGTTCTCCAGTAAACAGATGATGGTGCTGGGTGTAGGGACAAAGTTGTATACATATATAATAAACAAACCCTGGGGGGTAAAATCTCAAATAGTGGAAGGTATCGTAGCGATAATGATGCTGTATCTTTATGCTGGTTAACAACGGAGCTCGCTACTTACAGGAATGTAGACGCACCCACTCGACGGGGAAACAGTAGCATCCAGCCGGTCATGCTCCAAGTGATTATAACCGGATTACTCCATGACCGGTAAGCCAGTTCGGCGTTCTGTACCTTCTACCTCCTCGAGGCTGCACGACTCAACTCACCAGCACTTCCTGATGACGTAGTCCGACGTCAGCTGTAAACAACGATCCTCGCTACATTACCATCCTCCCCATCGTTACTTCCCCCAGGGCGCATACAAACACCCACGGCTGCAGGGCACTGTAAGACAGAAGGGCTACTTACCCTTCACGATAAGTAGAAAAAATAAGTCCAGAAAGCTGTCACTTGGCATAAATAAAAGTCCAAACTTTATTTAGAATCCAAATCCATTAAAAACATATGGAGGTAACATCAAAGTTAGGGGGAGAGACGAATAAGTCTTACATGTTTCGGCAAGGTATAGCCGTAATCATAGACATAAATTCATACAGGTGTCACCCTTATTTACAAAGGTAAAATGTTCCCCATTGGTTAAAACATGACACACCCTTCCCTCCCTTGCAAGAGAACAAAAATTAACCATTTATGCTTTATAAGTGTTTGATTTTCATGAATGACATAAACAGAAATAGTTAAGATTAAAGAAATATACTTTAAATAATCCTAGTTAGTGGAGGGCTAGTTTAAATAATATATTAGCATCAGAGTATATAGTAATTTATAAATAGTGTGAACAAAAAGCAATTCAATAGCTACTGGGCTGGATTAGTTATATCCATGCTGCAAGTTAAAGCTATTAGCAATATATATCACATTTATATAGTACCTAAATACATATAGCTCATGAATAAATATATACCATGCCACCCCATATAACCCTGGACCTAAAGTTTAAACTTAAAGTAAGTACCTGAGAAGAGAGTTACTGGTTAATATTCACAACAGCATCAAGCCAACAAAAGGAAGGTGCTTGAAATTGATTTGACAAATGCTATCAATGAGGTAGATGAACATCCATTCAAAATATTTTAACCAAGTTTAGATGAATCAGGATGTATTGGTTACCATTACAGAGAACCATGGCCTCATTAAGTTAGAGGTAAAGAATAATATCTTTTTAGTGTATATAAAGATAGGTAAAAATACATCAGATGACATTACCAAAAAATGGGAGCTAGTGTTATAAAGCACCTATTCCCAAAAATTGATAATATTTTCTGAGTTAAATCCATAAGGGGTTAATGTGCGCATCTTGTTGATCCAATAGACCTCTTGTCTAGCAAGGATTGACCATTTACCACCTCCCCTTGGGGGGTCTATTTATGGTCTCTATTGCATTCCATTCAAAGTTGCGCACATCGCCCCCATGTACTGTAATAAAATGTCTGGCCAGTTCTGAACAATCAATCTTATTCTTAATATACCCCAAGTGCTCACGTATCCTGGTATGAACATCACGGCTAGTCATGCCAATATATTGTAATTTGTGACTCGTACATCCAATTAAATATACCACAAAAGTGTGTTATGTTTTAACCAATGGGGAACATTTTACCTTTGTAAATAAGGGTAACACCTGTATGAATTTATGTCTATGATTACGGCTATACCTTGCCGAAACATGTAAGACTTATTCGTCTCTCCCCCTAACTTTGATGTTACCTCCATATGTTTTTAATGGATTTGGATCCTAAATAAAGTTTGGACTTTTATTTATACCAAGTGGCAGCTTTCTGGACTTATTTTTGCTACTGAAATTCTATTGGCTGATTTGAACAGTCAATAGAATTTCAGAAGCTCTCATCCTATTGGCTGCTTTGAACAGCAAATATGATTTTAGTAGCTCTCATCCTATTGGCTGATTTGAATTTCCAAAATCAAGTCAGCCAATTGGAAAGCAAGGGATGCCATCTTGAATCACGTACCTTGCATTGAAGATTCAGTGTACTGCAGCGACTGTATGAAGAGGGTGCTCCGCGCCGGAAGTCTTCAGGATAGAACCGCTCCGCGCCGCTGGGATGAAGATAGAAGATGCCGCCTGGATGAAGATAGAAGAGGCCGCCTAGATGAAGACTTCTCGCCGATTGGATGAGGACTTTGCTGCCTTGATGAAGATCATTCAAGCGGGACTTCGAAAACTGTAAGTGGATCTTGGGAGGTAAGTGATAGTTTTTTTTTTGGCGTGTTTTTTTTTTTACTTTAGGGTTTGGGCTATCGTAAAAGAGTCAAATGCCCTTTTCAGGCAAAGCAAAAGAGCTAAATGCCCATTGGTTAACTTAGCATTTTTTTTTTTAGATATTTCTTTTTATTTTGGGGGTTGGGGGGGGTGGGGGTTTGTTTTGTTTTTTCAGGTAAAAGAGCTGTTTAACTTAGGACAATGCCCTGCAAAAGGCCCTTTTAAGGGCTATTGGTAGTTTATTCTAGATTAGGTTTTTTTTATTTTGGGGTGGTTTTTTTATGGGTATTAGATTATTAATAATGTTTATTATTTTGGATAATTTGCTATTTTGTGTAATGCATTTTTTCATTTTGGGTGGGTTTTTATTTTTAGATTAGGGCTTGGGCATTTCATAAAAGAGCTGAAGGGCAGGAAAAAGAGCTAAATGCCCTTTTAAGGGCAATGCCCATACAAATGCCCTTTTCAGGGCAATAGGTAGATTAGGTTTTACCTTATTTTTATTTTGTGGGTTTGGGGGGTGGGGGTTTGTATACTGTTAGGGGGTGTTTGTTTTGTTTTGTAGCAAAAGAGCTGTTAACTTTAAGGGTCCTTGGTAGTTTATTCTAGATTAGGCTTTTTTATTTTGGGGTGTTTTTTTTTTATAAAGGGTATTAGAATAGGTATAATTATTATTTTGGATAATTTCGTTTGTTATTTTTTGCAATGGTAGTTTTTTATTTTTAGTAATTTTAGTGTTTGTTATTTTTTGTAATGGTAGGTTTTTATTTTTGTAATAGTAGGTTTTAGCGTAAGGCAGGTTAGTTTTCTATTTCACAGATAAATTTGTATTTATTTTAACTAGGTAGTTAGTAAATAGTTAATAACTATTTACTATTACTAATAAGTCTACCTAGTTGAAATAAAAACAAACTTACCTGTGATTGTGAAATAAAACCTAAGCAAGCTACAATATAACTATTAGTTATATTGTAGCTAGCTTAGGTTTTATTTCACAGGTAAGTATTTAGTTTTAAAAAGGTATTATTTAGTTAATAATTGTAAGTTTAATTTAGCTCTGTTTTAATTATATTAAAGTTAGGGTTAGGTTTCGGGATTAATATAGTTTAATTTAGGTTGTTGCGATGTGGGGGGCTGGTGGTTTAGGGGTTAATAGCTTTATTTAGTGGCATTGATGTGGGAGGCCAGAGGTTTAGGGGTTAATAACTTTATTTAGTGGCAGCGATATCTGGGAGCGACGGAATAGGGGTTAATAGATTTATTATAGTGTGGGTGATGTTGTGGTGCAGTGGAATAGGGGTTTATAACTTTAGTATAGTGGCGGTGATGTTGGGGGCAGCAGATTAGGGGTTAATAACATTATGTAGGTGGCGGCGATATCGGGAGTGGCAGATTAGGGGTTAATAACATTATGTAAATACTTGGGGGCCGATTTATCAAATCTTCAACTGATAATATGCTGGAATCTCGCGTCAAATTAGACGCAAAGTTTATCCGCAGTAGTTAACAAAGCGTAATATACATGTGGCGTTATATACGCTCCCGTAATTTAAGCTCAATCCAATGCAGATCGATTCTTGTGTCATTCCAGATGTTTCAAATTCACATTCGACTATATTTGACCCTCTTCCCAATTTATCAAACATTCAACAGGTACGCTTGCATCTTTTCTGCCGCAGCGTACCTATCTTTCAAACCTCCATCCTTGAGGCCGCGAATGCCATAGAAATCAATGGGAGTCTGAAAACGCAGAAAGGTTATGTTAGATGCTACAAGAGAATGAAGTTTATTACATATTTATGAAAATTAGAAAGTTGATTACAATTGTATACTCTTTCAAAATCACACAGACAAGAAAGACGCATGTTCAATATCTAAATAATTTGTTAAATAACAATATATTAATCACATGTAATTTCAAGGGACAGATTAATTTCAAAAGTAGTTTTAATGACAGGTAATGTCTGTCTGGCAGCAGGACTAGTAGATAAAGGGATAAAGATGAAATAAATACATTACATACTATAGCTAACTTCCTTTTTTTTTTTTATCAATCTAATTTCAAAATGATTAACACATGTAATACAAGTCCCACAGCATCTCGCACCAAATTTGATGCAATTCATTTATTTTTTGTTCAGGTATAAATGTAGCTATTTCTTGGACATTAACAGATGAAAAATAAAAGATTAGCTTTAGAGAAATGTGCTTGTTCATGGACAGTAATGATATGGTATAAATAAAGTTGGAATAAACAGAATATCCACAACATCGATGACTCTTACTTATCAACAGTCCGATGGACATAGCTCTGTACTTGACGCTCATGTTTTTGACAGACTTTTTAATAAATAAGGGCATTGTATGTGGATTCGCGTCAGTGATGTCTGGAGATGTCTGGTGACTCCAACGAATGCGCTGAGATTGACGCTTTGATAAATCGGCCCCTTGGGATGGAATAATATACCTTGACTTCCAAATGTAAAAGCTTATGTTTCTTTTGACACTTGTCCAGCCTGTCGAATGTTTCTATAAACTGAATGTTAAAATTCTACTATAACTACTAGATATTAATTTCCTTAGACCTACAATGAAGTGCTTGGGAATCAATATTCAAATGCTAAAGTTCACACTCATATCAAGTGTTCAGAAATTTGCCCATCTCCGGTTAATGCAAAGCTGAGGCTGACTGCTGTATAACCGTACGCAAGAACAATTACATCCTATAATACATCTTGTACATATTTAAAGATTCAACTTTACCTATTCAAATATTTTTTTCTAAATAATTAATTAAAAATAATGATCAAGAATGCCAGAAAATTTTAGTTATTTTGTAAGTGCTTTTTTGTTAACATGATTATTCTTCATATTGGAAAGGGCATAAAAAACAAATCATTTTAAAAAAGCCGAACCCATAGTTTTTTAGACATGTATAATACAGGATATTGTTTAAAGTAATAAGGGCCTATCAGAGAATAAGCATTAGAAATAAGAGCCTATCAGACGATAAGCATTAGTAATAAGTGCTTATCAGAAGATAAGCATTAGTAATAAATGCCTATCAGACGATAAGCATTAGTAATAAGTGCCTATCAGACGATAAGCATTAGTAATAAGTGCCTATCAGAGAATAAGCATTAGTAATAAGAGCCTATCAGACAATAGACATTAGTAATAAGAGCCTATCAGACGATAAGCATTAGTAATAAGTGCTTATCAGAAGATAAGCATTAGTAATAAGAGCCTATCAGACGATAAGCATTAGTAATAAGAGCCTATCAGACAATAAGCATTAGTAATAAGTGCCTATCAGACGATAAGCATTAGTAATAAGTGCCTATCAGATGATAAGCATTAGTAATAAGAGCCTATCAGACGATAAGCATTAGTAATAAGAGCCTATCAGATGATAAGCATTAGTAATAAGAGCCTATCAGACGATAAGCATTAGTAATAAGTGCCTATCAGACAATAAGCATTAGTAATAAGTGCCTATCAGACGATTAGCATTAGTAATAAGTGCCTATCAGACAATAAGCATTATTAATAAGAGCCTATCAGACGATAAGCATTAGTAATAAGAGCCAATAAGACGATAAGCATTAGTAATAAGTGCCTATAAGACAATAAGCATTAGTAATAAGTGCCTATAAGACAAAAAGCATTAGTAATAATTGCCTATCAGACAATAAGCATTAGTAATAAGAGCCAATCAGATGACAAGCATTAGTAATAAGAGCCTATCAGACGATAAACATTAGTAATAAGTGCCTATCAGACGATAAGCAATAGTAATAAGTGCCTATCAAACAAAAAGCATTAGGAATAAGTGCCTATCAGACAATAAGCATTAGTAATAAGTGCTTATCAGACGATAAGCATTAGTAATAAGTGCCTATCAGACGATAAGCATTGGTAATAAGTGCCTATCAGACGATAAGCAATAGTAATAAGAGCCTATCAGACGATAAGCATTAGTAATAAGTGCCTATCAGACAATAAGCATTAGTAATAAGTGCCTATCAGACGATAAGCATTAGTTGTAAGTGCCTTTCAGATGATAAGCATTAGTAATAAGAGCCTATCAGACGATAAACATTAGTAATAAGTGCCTATCAGACGATAAGCAATAGTAATAAGTGCCTATCATACAAAAAGCATTAGTAATAAGTGCCTATCAGACAATAAGCATTAGTAATAAGTGCCTATCAGACGACAAGCATTAGTAATAAGTGCCTATCAGACTATAAGCATTTGTAATAATTGCCTATCAGTAGAAAAATATCTTTCTCAATCTTGCAGTCCTCACCTCCTGTTTCTCAACTTCCTACCCTTCTAGATTGTAAGTTCCCATGGATTTAGGGCCCTCGATTCCTCCTGTATGTGTTTGTAAATTCTGTCCTGTTTGTTGGTCCTAGAAGTTTTATACTATTGTTTTATTTAAATGATAAGCTTTAGTAATAAGTGCCTATCAGACGATACGCTTTAGTAATAAGTGCCTATCAGACAATTAGCATTAGTAATAAGTGCCTATCAGACAATAAACATTAGTAATAAGTGACTATCAGACAATAAGCATTAGTAATAAGTGCCTTTCAGACGATAAGCATTAGTAATAAGTGCCTATCAGACGATAAGCATTAGTAAATAAGTGCCTATCAGACGATAAGCATTAGTAATAAGTGCCTATCAGACGATAAGCATTAGTAATAAGTGCCTATCATACAATAAGCATTAGTAGTAAGAGCCTATCAGACGATAAGCATTAAAAATACATGCCTATCAGACAATAAGCATTAGTAATAAGTGCCTATCAGACTATAAGCATTAGTAATAAGTGCCTATCAGACGAAATGCATTAGTAATAAGTGCCTAAATAAGCCTTAGTAATAAGTGCCTATCAGACGATAAGCTTTAGTAATAAGCGCTTATGAGATGATAAGCTTTAGTAATAAGCGCTTATCAGATAATAATCATTAGTAATAAGTGCTTATTAGAAGATAAGCAATAAGCATTAGTAATAAGTGCCTATCAGACGATAAGCATTAATCAGACAATAAGCATTAGTAATAAGTGCCTATCAGATGATAAGCATTAGTAATAAGTGCCTATCAGACAATATGCATTAGTAATACGTGCCTATCAGACAATAAGCATTAGTAATAACTGCCTATCAGAAGATAAGCATTAGTAATAAGTGCCTATAAGACGATAGGCATTATTAATAAGTGCCTATCAGACAATAAGCATTAGTAATAAATGCCTATCAGACAATAAGCATTAGTAGTAAGAGCCTATCAGACAATATTCATTAGTAATAAGTGCTTATCAGAAGATAAGCAATAAGCATTAGTAAAAAGTGCCTATCAGACGATAAGCATTAATCAGACAATAATCATTAGTAATAAGTGCTTATCAGAAGATAAGCAATAAGCATTAGTAACAAGTGCCTATCAGACGATAAGCATTAGTAAATAAGTGCCTATCTGACAATAATAATTAGTAATAAGTGCCTATCAGACGATAAGCATTAATAAATAAGTGCCTATCAGACGATAAGCATTAGTAATAAGTGCCTATCAGACGATAAGCATTAGTAATAAGTGCCTATCAGACAATAAGCATTAGTAATAAATGCCTATCAGACGATAAGCATTAGTAATAAGCGCCTATTGGACAATAAGCATTAGTAATAAGTGCCTATCAGACGATAAGCATTAGTAATAAGTGCCTATCATACTATAAGAATTAGTAATAAGTGCCTATCAGACGATAAGCATTAGTAAATAAGTGCCTATCAGACGATAAGCATTAGTAATAAGTGCCTATCAGACGATAAGCATTAGTAATAAGAGCCTACCAAGACGATAAGCATTAGTAATAAGTGCCTATCAGATAATAAGCATTAGTAATAGTAAGAAGTGCCTATCAGACAATAATCATTAGTAATAAGTGCTTATCAGAAGATAAGCAATAAGCATTAGTAAAAAGTGCCTATCAGACGATAAGCATTAATCAGACAATAAGCATTAGTAATAAGTGCCTATCAGACGATAAGCATTAGTAATAAGTGCCTATCAGACAATAAGCATTAGTAATACGTAGGAGAAGTGTTAAAAATAGTAGTAAGAGCCTATCAGACAATATTCATTAGCATTAATCAGCCATAAAAATAGTGATAATTAGTAATAAGTGCCTATCAGACAATAAGCATTAGTAATAAATGCCTATCAGACGATAAGCATTAGTAGTAAGAGCCTATCAGACGATAAGCATTAGTAATAAGTGCCTATCAGACGATAAGCATTAGTAATAAGTGCCTATCAGAAGATAAGCATTAGTAATAAGTGCCTATCAGACGACAGGCATTAGTAATAAGTGCCTATCAGACAATAAGCATTAGTAATAAATGCCTATCAGACGATAAGCATTAGTAATAAGTGCCTATCAGACGATAAGCATTAGTAGTAAGAGCCTATCAGACGATAAGCATTAGTAATAAGTGCCTATCGGACGATAAGCATTAGTAATAAGTGCCTATCAGACGATAAGCATTAGTAATAAGTGCCTATCATACAATAAGCATTAGTAATAAGTGCCTATCAGACGATAAGCATTAATAAATAAGTGCCTATCAGACGATAAGCATTAGTAATAAGTGCCTATCAGACGATAAGCATTAGTAATAAGAGCCTACCAAGACGATAAGCATTAGTAATAAGTGCCTATCAGATAATAAGCATTAGTAATAGTAAGAAGTGCCTATCAGACAATAATCATTAGTAATAAGTGCTTATCAGAAGATAAGCAATAAGCATTAGTAAAAAGTGCCTATCAGACAATAAGGATTAATCAGACAATAAGCATTAGTAATAAGTGCCTATTAGACGATAAGCATTAGTAATAAGTGCCTATCAGACAATAAGCATTAGTAATACGTGCCTATCAGACAATAAGCATTAGTAATAACTGCCTATCAGAAGATAAGCATTAGTAATAAGTGCCTATCAGACGATAAGCATTAGTAATAAGTGCCTATCAGACAATAAGTATTAGTAATAAATGCCTATCAGACGATAAGCATTAGTAGTAAGAGCCTATCAGACGATAAGCATTAGTAATAAGTGCATATCCGACGATAAGCATTAGTAAATAAGTGCCTATCAGACGATAAGCATTAGTAATAAGTGCCTATCATACAATAATCATTAGTAGTAAGTGCCTATCAGACGATAAGCATTAAAAATACATGCCTATCAGACAATAAGCATTAGTAATAAGTGCCTATCATACTATAAGCATTAGTAATAAGTGCCTATTAGACAAAAAGCATTAGTAATAATTGCCTAAATAAGCCTTAGTAATAAGTGCCTATCAGACGATAAGCTTTAGTAATAAGCGCTTATCAGATGATAAGCATTAGTAATAAGTGCCTATCAGACGATAAGCATTAGTAATAAGTGCCTATCAGACAATAAGCATTAGTAATAAATGCTTATCAGACGATAAGCATTAGTAGTAAGAGCCTATCAGACGATAAGCATTAGTAATAAGTGCCTATTAGACGATAAGCATTAGTAATAAGTGCCTATCAGACGATAAGCATTAGTAATAAGTGCCTATCAGACGATAAGCATTAGTAATAAGTGCCTATCATACGATAAGCATTAGTAATAAGTGCCTATCAGACGATAAGCATTTTAAAATGCATGCCTATCAGACAATAAGCATTAGTAATAAGTGCCTATCAGACTATAAGCATTAGTAATAAGTGCATATCAGACGAAAAGCTTTAGTATTAAGCGCTTATCAGATGATAACCATTAGTAATAAGAGCCTATCAGAAGACAAGCATTAGTAATAAGAGCCTACCAGACGATAAGCATTAGTAATAAGTGCCTATCAGACAATAAGCATTAGTAAAAGTGCCTATCAGACAATAAGCATTAGTAAAAGTGCCTATCAGACTATAAGCATTAGTAATAAGTGCCTATCAGACGAAAAGCATTAGTAATAATTGGCTATCAGACTATAAGCATTAGTAATAAGTGCCTATCATACTATAAGCATTAGTAATAAGTGCCTACAGACGATAAGCATTAGTAATAAGTGCCTATCAGACTATAAGCATTAGTAATAAGTGCCTATCAGACGAAAAGCATTAGTAATAATTGGCTATCAGACGATAAACATTAGTAATAATTGGCTATCAGACGATAAGCATTAGTAATATGTGCCTATCAGACGATAAGCATTAGTAATAAGTGCCTATCAAACTATAAGCATTAGTAATAAGTGCCTATCAGACTATAAGCATTGGTAATAAGTGCCTATCAGACGAAAAGCATTAGTAATAAGTGCCTATCAGACGATAAGCATTAGTAATAAGTGCCTATCAGACAATAAGCATTAGTAATAAGTGCCTATCAGACAATAAGCATTAGTAATAAGTGCCTATCAGACGAAAAGCATTAGTAACAATTGGCTATCAGACGATAAGCATTAGTAATATGTGCCTATCAGATGATAAGCATTAGTAATAATTGGCTATCAGACGATAAGCATTAGTAATAAGTGCCTATCAGACAATAAGCATTAGTAGTAAGTGCCTATCAGACGATAAGCATTAGTAATATGTGCCTATCAGACGATAAGCATTAGTAATAAGTGCCTTAATGCTTAGGAGCAGGGCCATTTTTGGTTCTGCACCTGGGTAGCGCTAAATATAACCACCAATCAGCAAGCCCTACCAAGGGTGCTCAACCAAAAATGGTCCGGCTCATAAGCTTAGATTTCTGCTTTTTTAAATAAAGATACTAAGAGAGCAAAGAAAAAATGATAATAGGAGTAAATTAGAATGTTGCTTAAAAATTGTTGCTCTAACTGAATGTTGAAAGCAAACATTTGGGTTTCATATCCCTTTAAGAAAAATTAAATTTCAACTTGGTTTTATAATCTTTAGCACTACCATTGATTTTGATTGTGACCTACAAGAAGATCTTTGCTGTAATGCTGAAGCAATATACAGATTAAAAGGAGCTGTGTTTTGTACATAAAGAGGAGCGAGTGATCAGGCTCAGAGGTGGTATCAGGTGTTAGAATAGCAAAAAAATAGGACATGACATTTTTTTGAAATAGTAAAGCAAAGCGTTAATAGTTTTTTGGCATTTGAGTGGATGGCAGGGAGCTGCTATGCCAGAGGCTTATTGCATCTATAGAAATAGGACAAGCGAATAACAGATGGTGTCATCTGGGCTGCGACTGTAAGTTTTCGGCAAGTGGTTATAAATGGATAAAACCTGGTGCAGAACAAGTGGGAGAGGATATACTGCCATAACTTGTATACACAGAGAAAGGATTCAGCACCTCTGGATGATAACAGCAGTGTATGTTATTTAATCCTTTATCCGTATGTCAGTCCAGATGTTTATTAAACACCCAATTAAGTCATTCAAACACTTCTCCTATGTATTTACCAGCCTGTTTACACATAAGCTGATGTTTTCCGTATTCTTAGTCAAGATGTCTCAGCTTGTGCAAATTCTTATTTTTTTTTGCTAGAGTTATTATGCATATTGATATCTGTGACACTGGGGGCAAATCCTGAGAATTCTTTAGACATATTTACTTGTTCCGTTCGCCCCTTGATGTCATATATTGTAAGCCATAAAAATAGACAGTGATAATTCAATAAAAAAATGATTGGACACTATTGGGTCATTGTAGGGAATTTTAAAAGATAATTTATTAAAATGATAAACATTGTTTAAAGTCACAGCAATTAATGTACCAGAATATTTAATTGCATAATGCTTTTGCCTGCAGATGACATTTTTGCAAAGAGAGTAATCCCATTAGTATTAGATAAAATATGCCAGCTATTTGCTTTTAAAATATAATATTTCTCCCTCTTGTGCCAAAATTCCTCAGTTCAGCCTTTGTCTTCAATTATTAATTACACTCCTGCTAAACAGGGTTATGTGCGGACAAAATTAAAGGGACATTGTATAGAGAAATAAAGGCTCCATTTTACATTTTGGGCTAGATTACAAATGGCGTGCAAACTGTTGCCCATGAGCGTTATCATCTTTGTTCAACTTTTTATGCTCAAAAGAAATAGTGCTTGTATTACAAATTGAAAGTAAACATGATGGCGAGAGTACAATTGCATTAACATTAATGGGAGATTAAACCCAATTTTTTTCTTTCATGATTCAGATAGAGAATACCATTTTAAACAAATTTCTAATTTACTTCTATTATCTAACTTGCTTAATTCTCTTGATATTCTTTCCTAAAAAGCATATCTAGATAGGCTCAGTAGCTTCTGACTGGTGGCTGCACATAGATGCCTTATGTGATTGGCTCACCTGTGTGCATTGCTATTTCTTTAACTAAGGATATCTAAAGAATGAAGCAAATTAGATAATAGAAGTAAATTGGAATGTTGTTTAAAATTGTATTCTCTGTCTGAATTATGAAAGAAAAATTTTGGGTTTAATATCCCTTTAATTGGGTTAGCGTGTGTACATATGTATTTAAGTGTTTATGCGTTTTACTGTATATATACTGTACATATTTTACATTCCCGTGTTTTTTACATACAGTAATATGTTATTTTTATTATTAATATATATAACTATAGAAATCTGTATTTATTCCTATTGATATATAGGTATAGATAAATATTTTTCATTAACTTTATCAGATATATATATATTTAATAATATTCAATGTGAAGAACACAGGAATGCAAAATATGCATAACATGATTTGTGTTTTGCGATTTAGCTCAATTGTGTTCTCGGGTTAGCGCACATGAATAATTACAAATTTCAGAGCATGTTCTTGAAATATGAAATATAAAATATTAAAAAATAATAATAATTATTAAAAATTATAATACATGTAAAAAATTCTAAATAATCCATATATATATATATATATATATATATATATATATATATATATATATATATATATATATAAAAATATATATTACAGTATGTATAATAATTTTTAATAATTATTATTCATATTTTTTTAATATGTAATATTTCAAAAACATGCTTTGAGATTTGTAATTCGTCATGTGCGCAAAGGCTTCCTGACGTAGATACTGCACCGCTTATATAGTTTTACGTTAAGGGCTAGATTTATTAAGCCCCTACGGCAGCAAGTTCTCTCAAGAACTTGCTTGCCGTGATTTATCAAGCAGCGGTTACCAGACCGCTGCTTCCCTAACATCTACGCCATCTCTATTGTGGCGAAATTCAATCTCCTCGGTCGAGTCCGACCGAGGAGATTGACAGCTCCTGCCCATGTGTAATTGGCTGTGCATGGGCTGGGGGCAGGATTGCACACGAGAGCAAAATTGCCCTCGTGTGCAATGTTAATTACCTGCGGGTAATTTTGCCCCGCAACAGGCGAGCTGAGGCGTACAGGGGCGCGTATACGCGCCCCTGTACACCTCAGGCTTGATAAATCTAGCCCTAAGTGTCCTGGAACCAAGGAACAAGAATAGCACACATGTGCCTCTACCAGAGAAATATGATGGGGAACAGGTCCACAAGAAAGAGCTGAGGCAGTAAGACTGGTTACTGCTGTTCAGTGAATGTAGGAGATACAATACTAACAAAATCAAGCTTGAGGTAAGATAACAATGCTAAGGTCAAGCATAGACTCACACACTGAATGTGTAAAAAAACTAGAGGGATAACCCAAGAATTGAGAGCCACAAAAAAACGTAAGGGGGTCAATTTATTAAACCCCGGGCGGACATAAGTTGCTATAGCGAATCATGTACACCCTGCATCGCTAAATGCCGACAGCATACGCTGTTGGTATTTAACATTGCACAAGCATTTCTTGAGAAATGCTTATGCAATGCTGCCCAGTGCACATTTGCAGCCAATCGGCCGCTAGCAGGGGGTGTCAATCATCCCGATCTTTTAGGTAACGGACAAGTTAAGGAGCAGCTGTCTTACGATCACTGCTTCTTAACTTCAGTTTCTGGATCGGTGGAAACTTCGGGCGGATTAAACAGCATCTGCTGCTAATTAAATCCGCCCCAAGGAATCAGGGAAAAAGTTGAGATGAGAATCTGTACGGAAGGCAAAGAATGTATTAAAGGGACAGTCAACACTAAAATTGTTATTGTTTAAAAAGATAGATAATGCATTTACTACCCATTCCCCAGCTTTGCACAACCAACATTGTTAGATTAATATTCTTTACTACATTCAAACCTCTAAATTTCTGCCTGTTTCTAAGCCACTACAGACAGCCTCTTATCACATGATTTTTGTATTTACTTTTCAGAACAGGATACTGCTAGTTCATGTGGGCCATATAGATAACAATGTGTTCACGCCCGTGGAGATATTAAAGATTTAGCACAACACAGTACTAAATGCAAGTCAACGGATATTAAATAGTCACAGTCATGTGATCAGGGGGCTGTCAGAAGATGCTTAGATACAAGGTAATCAGAGGTTAAAAGTATATTAGTATAACCGTGTTGGTTATGCTAAACTGGGTAATCTGTAATAAAGGGATTATCTATCTTTTAAAATAATAACAATTCTAGTGTAGACTGTCCCTTTAAGTGAAGCAGGAACACACAGCAAAGGGAGTGCCTAGGAGCAGGGTTTAACAGAATTTCCAAGCACCGGAGGATGTGTGGTGTGGAACTTAATGGGGCTTGAAACTTTCATGTCCATATTCCTGTGGGATCAAACCTGATACTAAGGGGCCTATTTACCAATGTGCGAGCGGACATGATACGAAGTAGCGTATCATGTCCGCTGCATATCGATAAATGCCGACAACATACGCTGTCGGCATTTATTATTGCACCAACAGTTCTTGTGAACTGCTGGTGCAATGCCGCCCCCTGCAGATTCGTGACCAATCAGCCGCTAGCAAGGGGTGTCAATCAACCCGAAGGCTCGCCGGAAACAAGGGGCCTCAAGCTCCATACGGAACTTGATAAATATGCCCCTAATTCTCTAAAACTATTGTTGTGTTTAGGTAACTTAGATTGAAATTATAACTGGACACAATTACAAGCCCACTCAAAGAAACTAATTGAAATGATAATTGGACACAATTACAAGCCCACTCAAAGAAACTAATTAGAAGCTGATACTAGACATTTCAGCCCAGTTGCAAGTGGAGCGCTAATTATAGCACAGGGCGCAATATCAATATTGCTTGTCTATGTTAAAATTTGTGAGAAAATTGATATTACAAGTCCATAAAGGAAAATGAATTACCTGACCTTTAAAGTCGTCAATCCCCGGCCAAACCTTATAACAATTATTAGCTAACATAATTACTATAAATAAGGAGTTACACACAACTTTGGTATAAAAATTGTCCGCAGCCATTTTATTAACAACATAAGTTAAATATTGTGTAATAAATATTTTCAAACATTTTAACAGAACATACCTGATGTTCATAAATAACATTCCAATCAAAACTGTCAATTCCCCACAGCGGTGCTAGTTCCCAAAAGCACAAAACAAGATGGCCGTTATTCAAAAACTGGACTCAACTATATCCCCATTGAGTCCGTCCAAGGACACCTACACTTTAATAGGGAACCCCTTGCCCCTATAAAACCAGTTGTCCACTCACCCCATGGAGAGGCAACTACTTAAAATCCTCAAAATCACTTGGCCATATTGCTTACCATATTTGTCTGGGAACTAGCACCCCCGCCACCGACTGGACTGACCGAACAGCCCAGTCCCGCCAAACCCAAATTTTTTTCCAACGCTTCTTTTATATCAAAAAGAAATAGCTGCAGCCCAAATTGGTTAAAATGAACACCATCTTTTAAGTAGAATTCCTCAGCCCCTTCTACTTCGAAATCTGGGTGGAAAACAACACCTCCCCCCAACCTTTTAACGAAAGAGCTAACTATTTTGTTAACTTTCTTGCGACTCTTTTCTAACCTATCATAATCCCTTGCTGATCTCCACACCAGCCTAGGAGTAATCTGTGACCAGACTATTTTTATTCCGGGATAAAGCTCCTTTATATTGCCCAGATCCCTTTTAATTCTTCTCACTAATTCTTTTTGAAGAATCATACCTAAATCATTTCCCCCCAAATGCACTATCAAAACATCAGGGTGATGAAAAACTTTGCTATAATCTAGAAAAACAGGAAACAAGAGTTCCCAGCACATGCCCCTAATCCCAAACCATTTGACCTCCCATTGATCAACTGGACACCCGAGCTGAAGGCCGCCCATTTTCTTACTGGCCTCAGCTTTGGCCCAGTATATAAACGAATGCCCCATCACCCATACGATCCTCACACCTAAAATAAAAGAAATAAAGAGAGTATTCAGGATGATATCAGCTCAAACATTCCAAAACATACGCTCTATTCAAGGTTGTTGTTTTTTTTTTTTTTTTTTTATACCCTCAAATCAGGCCTAACATAGGATTTATAACGACTTGAACCCCATCTACCAATCTTTTTTACTATATCCTCTCTGAGACCTAACATAGCAGCTTCAGTAGCAGCTCCAATCCTGAATGAGTGAGACCCAAACTCTAATGGATTAAAACCCAACGAAACAATTGAACCTTTTAAAATGGCTCTAAATTGATACTGTGACAAAAAGGAACCATCTGAGTGAACCAACAAAGGGCCATCTTGCAAAGGCCGTATGGACTCATAAAGCATCATTACCTGACATGGACATATCTCTCCACCACTAGGGAACAGCACTATATTCTTGCCTTTCCCATAGATGTCCGTTTTACTACTTCTCAGTAAGATTTCTACCCTGCTCTCGTTCCATAATACATCTTCTTTTTGTAAACCTCCTGAAACTTTCTTGCTAGGGCTTACCAATTCCGAAAGTCTAAATGCCCCAAAAAAGGCCAATACAGAGGCCGTTCTGAACAATATTACTTCAAATCTTGATGCACAAATCTCAGTCAATACTACCCAAAAAATTTTAAGTAAAGAAAATGTAATAGGCCTTCTCTTATCTCTAACCTTTGCCTTTTTCTTCAAGCCTTTAAGAACTTGACGTACCCAAAAAACTTTTGTAACATCAGACAGACCTAATAAACGGAATCTAAAAGCTAGGGCCGCCAATCTTTTTTCCATATTAGATGGTGACAAACCCAAAGTTCCCCAATGCCACATCCATTCCAATAAGCAACCTGTGACATCATCAGACCCTTCTTTGATTGCCGATTGACATAACCACATTTCCCATTCCCTCCAAACTGATACATAGGACGTCCAAGTACCTGGAGCCAAAGATTTTTTAATTAATTCAGCCAATCCTCCGTCCCAAGCTTCCAAAGTTGGTCCGGAAACATCGTGCCAGCTACATCCGCTTGAGGAGCCAATTCTCGAAAGCGACACCACTGTGAACGAGATAAAGAATCCGCTATCAAATTAAGCTTACCAGGGATATGCTTTGCCCTGACAAATACATTCATACTTAAACATTTCAAGACTAGTACTCTTAATAAACGCAAAACTGGTAATGATGATGCAGATAAAGAATTAATAGCAGAAACCACGCCCATATTATCCGTATGGAACAATATGGATTTATTCATCAAATCAACTTCCCACACAAACAGAGCCACCAGAATCGGAAATAGTTCAAGGAAAACTAGGTTCCTAGTTAAACCCAACTCGACCCACTCTTGAGGCCACACCTCTGCACACCAATGCCCCTGAAAATAAGCCCCGAAACCAACACCACCAGCTGCATCTGTTATCAAATCCAAATCAACATTAGAGATCCTAGCTTCCATAAATATTGCAACACCGTTAAAATTTTTAAGGAACTCCAACCAAACTTTCAAATCATCCTTGTGGCCTTTTTTAATCCTTACAAAATGATGAGGCTTACTAACACCAGACGTAGCCAGTGACATTCTTCTAGAAAAAACTCTACCAATAGGAATGATTCTGCAAGCAAAATTCAATTTTACCAGCAGAGATTGCATTTCTCTCAAAGTCACCTTACGGACCACCAAAAAATGCTGAATCATTTCTGACAAATCCACAATCTTTTCCACAGGTAGACTACATTCCATTTTTTTGAAATCGATTGTAATACCCAAGAATTTAAGGGCCGTAACTGGACCCTCAGATTTTTCCATTGCAATGGGAACCCCAAAATCAGAAGCCATTGAATAAAAACAATCCCTTAACTTCAAACAAACGTCCGAATCAGGGGGACCAACAAAAAGAAAATCATCCAAATAATGGACTACTGACGAGAATCCAGACTTGAATTTAACGACCCATTCCAAAAAGGAACTAAAACACTCAAACAAAGAACAAGAAATAGAACAACCCATCGGGAGGCAAAGGTCAATGTAGAAAGACCCCTCAAAACAACAACCCAACAGATAATGTGAAGAAGGATGAACCGGAAGTAACCGAAAAGCAGCCTCAATATCCACTTTAGCCATTAAAGCAAATTGACCAGCCTCTCTAACCAAATTCACTGCCATATCAAATGATGTATAAGACACAGACGATAATTCATCCGGAATATCATCATTCACAGATCCACCCTTTGGAAAAGATAAATGGTGAATAAGACGAAATTTACCAGGTTCTTTCTTAGGAACCACTCCTAAAGGAGAAATACGCAAATGAGGGATAGGAGAGATTTTAAAAGGACCTGACATTCAACCCAAAGAAATCTCCTTCTCAAGCTTACTCCTAACAACCTCAGGCCATTCCCTAGCAGACTTAAGGTTACCCCTGTAATGAACAACACCCCCTGAAGATGGGATTCTGAAACCAAACTCAAAACCATGCAGCAATAACAAGGCCTTTTCACCAAAGCCCTTCTGTTTAGCGTAGAGTACGAGCCACAGCTCCATCCCGCTTAGCCTCACCGGAGTTAATCCCTTTTTCAGGAAGCTCCTGCTTTCCTCCCAATTTGTTCTTTTTGAAACACTTAATGGAAGGGTGGGATCCCCCACACCCTGAGCATTCGTGTCTGAATTTACAGGACGAACCCCATTTACAGAACTTTTCATTGAAAGCAAAACAGAAACCTTTTTTGACTGTTGCCGACGACCCACTTTGAAGAGACCCGCCGGCACCCCCGCGAAAAGGCTGCGAAGACCTTAACGGGGTCATCACTTTCAGCCATAGACCCATATCACGGTCATCCCATTTCATCTCAGGCTTAACCGACAAACGTTGTCTAAATTGTTCATCATAAACCCACCAAGCCATACCCCCATATGTTCTCTGAGCAGCGGCTATTTCATCTAAATAGCAAAAAAGGGCCGCGCCTTGATCAGGGAACTTAACAGCAAATACACTAGCATAAATAACAAAAGCCTGGAACCAGTTAGTAAATGTTTTTGGTAATTTTCTGTAACGTTTTTTCCTCTCTTCCTCCTCCTTCTTGGACGCATCCTTTTTTGAGTCTTCAGGTATCTCAAAAGACTGGTCAAGAGGAAGGAGGGAAAATAATTCAATAAACTCTCTCTTGTATATCTTTTCCCTTAACTCAACCGTCAAGTGCATACCCAAAGGCCCGATAGAACACAAACAAGACCTGGCCAAGGCTGTGTCAGCAATCTTAAGCTCAGGACCCCCAGACGCTTTATTATCAACATTAGCCACTTTTGGCTGGTACAAACCAACCACTTGAGATTGGGGTACCGACCCTACATCTTTTATTCCTTCACCAACAATCCCTAATACCCCATTTTGAGGAGCCAATCCAGGGGGAACCCATGAATTGGCAACTCCCCCCGAGACTTTGGCCCCTTCTAACTTGGCTAACAAGTCCCTTAAACCCGCTACAACAGTTATAGATAAAGGATCAGCATGCACACCAACTGTTTCAACCCCCACATTCAGATTCACAGCCCCAGATCCCTCATTACCTGTACCAGGATCCTGAGTCGCTGCAGACTGATCCCCTTGAGATGCAGCCGTAACCTTCTCTATATTCTGGAAACCAGTAGTCCTGGGATCCGTATTAGCCATTAATTGTTGACCTTTTTCCGCCTGCAAAACAGAAACATGTGACAAACCCCCTGAAGGTGCCCAAATTCCAATGCCCCTACTAGCCGTAGACATACCCAACCTACTATCCAATAAAACACCCTTACCCCTCTTAGCAGATGAAACCTCAAACCCTTCTCCCCTTAAATCCCCATACCTCTTGCGTTGTCTACCTCTACCTTGTATTCTCCCAATCCCAGACCTGTTTGGACGTTGAACAGAATTAACCGAGCTATGAAACGTATTATTAAGACTCTGTCCCATTATGCCTTGAAGACCAAAATTAAAATTGTTGGCCGTACTCACCCTTGTTTCTTCTCCCCTTGCATTAAAACGTTCCGCCCCCGGAACGCCGTCCTCAATATCAAGCCTGATATTTTCCGTCCAGGATTCCTGCAGACCATAAGCATCCCCACTTAGGCCGTCATTTCCCACCATTAAAAAACCAGGAGAATTCTCAGGCCGTGACCCAGTCTCATTCCCTTCTAAAAGAAAAACATCGTTAGAGACAGGTAAATTTTTAACTACATCAACATTCCTACCCCTCAAATTTCTTAACTCACCCCTTAAAACCAAATCACTCGGAACCCTGACTGACGGTCTAAACTGGCGAATGGGGTTAACTACACTGGGAGAAGGAGGAATAAAATCCTCCTCAGAAGAATCTAAATATAAAGCTAATTCTCCAACACCGTTATCAACCTCAGTGTCATGCTGACTCTCACTGACTTCAAGCCCTACCACCCTCTCGTCTAACACTCGATAAGCCTGTTCCTCAATATTACTACCAGGCCTTAAAATCTGTGCCGTTTTTGAAACATTATGTAACTGTTCTTCAACCGCCTGAGGCAGCTCAGTCAGACCCGACACCTTCAATCCCTCACCTTTCTTTCTCACTAAAACACTTTCTAACCTACCTACACTCGCTTGCTCCTTACCCCCACTCGGTAAACTAGGCCTCGGCGGGCCGTCACTTTTACTAACTTGCCTTTTTCCCTTAAATACTACTTTTTGGCCTAAATTGGCCATCTTACCCTTAGGCAAAGAATCACCCTTCTTTACAGGCTCATCAAATTGTTCCGGTAGGGAACAAGTGCTCCCGGACAGCATAGCATTATCCGCAACCTCAGCTCCGACCTGCCGACTTCCGGAACTAGAACTTGACTTCTTCCTCACAGCCGCCTTTAACCCCGGACTGGGGCTGGATTTTCTTTCGCCATTACTCCCCACCGGATCCGGATCCGAACGAACTGGGGGCCTCGAACGCCTCACAGGTCTCGAAGCAGCATCCTCGATATCATCCCTGGGTTCGATAACCGGGCTAAACAAGGGACGTAACTTATCCTCAAGCCAGGTAGGGCCCATTTTAGCAGCTTCCAACTTAAGTTGGTCAAAAATCGCATCAAACTGCGCCATCACCAGAATTTCCACGAACAAGCACTTTCCACATAGGTTTGATAAATGATCTGATGACAGATTCTCCCGCTCTTTCCTTAAGAGCGTAACAGCGCGTGCTAAGCCCGCCCCCTTACAGATACCAACCAATCACACAATAGGCCTAATTCCTCCAACGGTCAAATCCCCTTCCCGTTACTTCGAACTCCCAGGGGCTCCCAGAGAAGGTTTAGCGCTGCTGACATCCTTATATTGCAAAGTGAAAGTTATGGCTTGTGCTCGAGAGAAAGCCAAAATAGTGCTAGAAGAATTACCATGACCTTATACCTAAAGTGTTAGGGCTAGAATAAAAGTTACACAAAACACATGTAAACATAAAAAAATAAAGCATTATAACCGCATGTAAACATTTGTAATAAAAATATCAGTTTAATATTTAAAAAAAATGTGTAATTGGGTTAAAAACAGATATGGTATATGACAAAGTGTTCAACTGGGAAAGGTTTAAAGGTGTATATATATATATATATATATATATATATGTTTAGTATGTGTGTTTATTTACATGTATATATATACTGTATGTGTAAATTATATATATATATATATATATATATATATATATATATATATATATATATATATATATATATATATATATATATACAGTGAATATAAATAGTCTACACACCCCTGTTAAAATATCAGGTTTCTGTGATGTAAAAAAAACAGACAAAGATAAATCATTTCAGAACTCTTTCCACCTTTAATGTGACCTATAAACTGTACAACTCAATTGAAAAACAAACTGAAATCCTTTAGGTGGAGGGAAGTAAAAATAAAAAAATAAAATAATATGGTTGCATAAGTGTGAACACCCTTAAACTAATACTTTATTGAAGCATCTTTTGATTTTATTACAGCACTCAGTCTTTTGGGTATGAGTTTTTCGGCATGGCACATCTTGACTTGGCAAGATTTGCCCACTCTTCTTTGCAAAAACACTCTAAATCTTGTCAGAATGCGAGGGCATCTCCTGTGCACAGCCCTCTTCAGATCACCCTACAGATTTGTGATCGGATTCAGGTCTGGGCTCTGGCTGGGCCATTCCAAAACTTTAATCTTCTTCTGGTGAAGCCATTCCTTTGTTGATTTGGATGTATGCTTTGGGACGTTGTCATGCTGAACGATAAAGTTCCTCTTCATGTTCAGCTTTCTAGCAGAATCCTGAAGGCTTTGTGCCAATATTGACTGGTATTTTATACTGTTCATAATTCCCTCTACCTTGACTAAGGCCCCAGTTCCAGCTGAAGAAAAACAGCCCGAAGCATGATGCTGCTACCACTATGCTTCATTGTGGGTATGGGGTTCTTTTTATGATGTGCAGTGTTGTTTTTGCGCCAAACATATCTTTTGTAATTATGGCCAAAAGTTCCACCTTATTTTCATCAGACCATGTCACCTTTTCCCACATGCTTTTGGGAGACTTCAGATGTGTTTTTGCAAAATTTAGCCGGGCTTGGATGTTTTTCTTCATAAGAAAAGGCTTCCGTCTTGGCATTCTATCCCATAACCCAAACATATGAAGAATACAGGAGATTGTTGTCACATGTACCACACAGCCAGTACTTGCCAGATATTTCTGCAGCTCCTTTAATGTTGCTGTAGGCCTCTTGGCAGCCTCCAAGACCAGTGATCTTCTCGTCTTTTCATCAATTTTGGAGGGACGTCCAGTTATTGGTAATGTCACTGTTGCCCCATATTTTCTCCACTTGATGATGACTGTCTTCACTGTGTTCCATGGTATATCTAATGCCTTGGAAATTCTTTTGTACCCTTTTCCTGACTGATACCTTAACAATGAGATCCCTCTGATGCTTTGGAAGCTCTCTGCAGACCATGGCTTTTGCTGTAGGATGCGACTTTATTTGGGGTTAATCAGAGGAACTTTAAAGGATGGCAGGTGTATACTGACTCCTATTTAACAGGATTGCTTAATTCTGAACACAGCTACATCCCCAGTTATAAGTGGGTGTGGACACTTATGCAACCACATTATTATTATTTTTTTGGTTACTTCCCTCCACCTAAAAGATTTCAGTTTGTTTTTCAATTGAGTTGTACAGTTTATAGGTCACATTAAAGGTGTAAAAAGTTCTGAAATTATTTATCTCTCTTTATGTCTCCTTTTTTACATCACAGAAACCTGACATTTTAACAGGGGTGTGTAGACTTTTTATATCCACTGTATATATATAGGTTAGGTCTGAAGCCATGACAAAATAAAGATACCTACTCATCAGTTTATTTTAAACTGATGAATAAAGGTCTCCTATTATTTTAGTAGTGGTAAATCCTAACAGTTTTAAAATGTTAAAAATTACCATCAGTTTAAAACATTCAACAACTTTCTCCAAATCTGTGAATTATAGGGACAGTAAACGTTGTGAAAAATGTCATATATTTCTGCATTATGTAAATTACTATTTGTCCCCTAAAATTATACTTAACACTTTTGTGAAGCCCTCCTTATCTGAGCGGCAGTTTTTCTCAAATAGTGCATCACAGTTTCACTCTCTAATCACAGCAAACCTGATTGCACCATTCAATTACGTGTAGAGCGTTTCCGTGCTAGGTAAAGTAGCCGACTGTTTTACCTAGTAGGGGAGTGCACTTCATGTTGATAAATGTCGCAATCAGGTTGCTGTAATTAGACAGTGAGACTATGATGCACTATTTGAAAAAAACTGCAGTGTAGAAAAGGATGGTTTTGCACAAGAGGTTAGTTTAGTTTTAGGTGAATTAGGAATTTACCAAAAAAAAAAAAATCAAACAAAAGGCCATCCTCGTATTACATAATTCTGCACATAGTGCTGAATTATGTAACATTTTCCCTAACGTTTACTGTCCCTTTAAGGCATAATGGGAGTAAAGACATTAAACTGTCAGATACATAAAAATGATTAACTAAATAAGAGTACAAAAGTTCAATAATAAATGTTTGAAATGAAGAATATACTGTACATATTGTAAAAAATAAGGGAGACAAATGTTCTGTAAAAAGGTTGCGGCAAATAAGCGAGATCCCTAGAAATAAGTGAGGGTTGGCAAACCTAATTTGTGTTCAAACAGCTCTATTCCATGAGAGCATACTGAGCAATATTTATGTAGCATAGAATTGTTGCAAGCACTGCTGCCATATAGTGTTTAAGACACATGCACACTCCCCAGGCTACACAGTATGCTCTCATGGAAAGGAACCATGGGGCCTATTTATCAAAGTGTCAACTGAAAATACACTTGAATTCTACATTGTAATTGTTGCGAGATTGATCCACCGTAGTTATCAAAGCATCAAGATTGGCAAATGTTGAAATTTGTGACATAAAATACGATTCTGCAATCTCAATCTGACACAGATCGATGCGAGTTGAAAACCGTGGTATTCGAGCAGAATCGTGTTCATTCGCCCTCCTAATCAACACTATTTGAAGCTCTCATGAAGTTATCAAAAATTCTACATTTACGCTAGCGTCTTTTATGACTCAGCGTTGAGGTCGTCAATGGGAGTCTGAAAACACAGAAAGCTTATGTTCGATGCTGCAAGAGAATGAAGTATTTTACATAAAATAAGTAAATTAGAAATGTTATTAAATTTCTATACCCTAAATCAAACAATATTATTGTTCCACATTTGGTGCACTAGTAGATATAAGGATAAAAATGAAAAATACATTACTACTTATGGATTATGCTACAAATTTACAAAGCAAGGGAACAATATTATTTCTACAAATTTGGTGCAAAGTTTTGCCCCAAACTTGTCGCACTAATAGATATAGCGATACAAATGAAATAAATACAAAACATAATGTAGCTAACTTCCTTTTTATTTGTTTGAAAAATCTATGTGCACCATGTTTATGCCATGTAATACAAGTCCCACTCTCCACTTTGCGCCATATTTGACTCAACACTTTTCACACCAATTATGACGCAAACTCACACACTAGTGAATTTTTCAACCACTTTTGATTGGAATATGCATAATCACATGATTTATGACATCAGCTAATCTGATTCAAATATACATTATAAACTATCACTAACGAATCAAATTGCTCGATACTTGTGTCATTGATCACTCATCAGAACTTGTAAGTGCCATTTGTTACATTGTGTATTATACTTTGAAAGTATGTATATGTGAAAATAGTATTAAAGATAAACATTGATGCTGACATTAGGACACACAGTGTAATATTTTTAGAAGGATTTTAAAATTCGAATTGATGTTTGAGTCAATATAATCTTAAAATGATAGCTCAAAGGGATAGCCCACCTAACTTTAAACTGTCATGATTCAGATACAGCAAAAATTAAAATCAAATCTTTACTGTCATGCTATTTTCAGTGTATTTCTTCCTTCTCTTGAATTTCTTTTTCAGTAAGAAATATCATCTTATATGCCAGCCCATCTTATAACACCTGTGTAGGGGTGGTTTTTTAAAATAGATTGCAATCAGGAGGGGTTAGACAGGTGCAGAGAGAAACCTGGCCCAGCCCTTAAAGGGACAGGAAACACCAAAATATTCCTTCATGATTTGGAGAACATAAAATTTTAAACAACTTTCAAATTTACTTCTATTATCAAATTTGCTTCATTCTCTTGTTATCATTTGCTGAAGAAACAGCATTGCATTACTGGCAGCTAGCTGAACACATCTATTTAGCCAATCACAAGAGACAAATGTGTGCTGGCACCAATTAGCAGCGAGGTCCCACTAGTGTAGGATATGTGCGTATTCTTTTCCAACAAGGGATACCAATAGAACAAAGCACATTTGAACATAGAAGTGAATTTTAAAGTGTTTTACAATTACATGCTCTATCTGAATCATGCAACTTACATTTTTAATTTCCTATCCCTTTAAAATATCAATTGAATGCAAATAAATACATATGATACTCTGATTACATGTTATATTTGCAATTATTCCTGCTCAGAATAATAATACATTTACAATATATACATATAGTGGTATAAATAAACACAGATATGACAGACAACATTGTTTAGAACAAAAAAAGGAACTTAGGGAGTGGACATGTAAATATGTTTGCAAAAGATTTCTGACATAACACACACAAATATATACATATATATATATACCGGTATATATATATATATATATATATATATATATATATATATATATATATATATATATATATACGTTCCTTGTTTGCAAGAAGGCACTCACTAGTCTTTAGTGAAAAACAACTTTTAATTCAGATCAAAAAGCAAGGACATCCATAACGTTTCGATGTCGTTATGACATCTTTATCAAATGTTCTGCCAGTATCAACAACATAGAACAATCATGTTCCCAAAGTAGAGAAAAACGCTAACATAATGCTTCTAATACCAACCTTATATACACACATATCTAAATCTTCCCGCTCTGCAATTCCCCAACCTCACCTCTGAAGTCATCTCGCTCAAGCGTGAGCCTGAAACGTCATTCGGATCCGATTGGTATCTCCATGGCAACCGTGTATACACAATCTACGGTGTATCTCACATATCCGCCCCCACTGATGTCATCACGCAACAGCGTGATTTCTACATCTCAGTATTGGCTAGTCGGCAAGCAGTTGTCATGGAAACACACAACAAAAAATATGAAAACACAAACATACCGTGTAAGTCCTAATTAAAAAGCACATGTGTGTGAATAGGCATCGATCAATGTTACAGCTTTAAAGTAAAAGCATGATCTATGTAAAGCACAACAGTGCTCTTCAAATACAGACCCATCAAGTAATTTGACATTGATCGATATCACTTCCACACACAACAGCCCAAATAAAAGGACAATATTTATAGTGAAAATAAAAACAACATAGCTGTCTAGCAGATACATCCTATGCTAACAATTTGCAATTCCTAAGTGACATTATTAACACTTTATTTTCCTATTCATAATCCCTAGTATGTACATTTGGCTCTATTATTATATACAATTGTCATACATAAATTACCACCTTCCTTCATGCCTTTTAGAATAGATAGAAACCAGTGTGTACCCACTAGTATGAAATATACTATATGTATATACTGTATATACACATAAGTATGTTGTGCAAGGATATATGTACAGATTTTAGCATTAATAATAATTTAAAAAAATAAATAAAAAATTATTTCTAGAAATACAAATACACATTCATTTATGTGAAAGTATCATATAACAAATTAATATAAAAAAACTTTCTGAGATATTGTTTGTTGAGGTATAAATCAATCTATTTATTGGACATTAACAGTTGAAAAATAAAAGATTGGCTTTAGAGAAATGTTTTTTGTTCGTGGACAGTAATGAAATGGTATAAATAAAGTTGGGAAAAACCCGAATAACCACAACATCGATGACAGTTAGCACCAGTCCGATGCTCTTTGCATCGTACTTGACGCGCATGTTTTTGACTGGGTTTTTGAAAAATAAGGAGATCATTTTCAGGTCCGCGGCAGCGATGTTTGGCGAGCATATTGACTCCGGCGAATGCAACATAGTTGACACTTTGATAAATAGGCCCCCATGTTTCAACTAAGTAGACCAAGAGAATTGGATATATTTGATGATATAATAAACTGTAAATTTGTGTTGTATGCTCAGTCATGAAAGTTTAATTTTTTTTTACATTTCTCTTTAGCTGCAAACTTAAAAGGGCATTCTACTCAAGCATTATCTCCCCTTTAAATTGTTAACAATGAAACATTTTACCTGCTCAAGTATAATTGTTTGCAAACTGCTAGTTTACCTTTATTTGTTTGTTTTTTTGTTTTTTTTTGTTTGTTTTTTTAAATTTTCAAAATGTTTTATTGAAAGTTGTTGAAAAGATAATAATAAGATAACAAAATAACAGTTCTATCTGTGTGGCAACACAGTGATCTGCTCTCATATCACATTAACAAGTAGAGTCATAAAACTTTGCAGTTCATGCATCTCACATTAGTGACAGTGGTAGTCCATATTTCTTATTTGTGATCCAGTTCCTCAGAGCAAGTGTTCACTTCTCATATAATTATATATAAACCAACATGTAGTGTCCGTGATTCAAAATGTCTACGGGAGATACACTTTGACTGCATGCACCGTAACATCAAAACAAATAAGTACATTAAAAGTAGCGAACTAAATAAGTACATACTAAAAAAATAACTGCAAACCAGTGACCTTAATACCTTATACCTTATCTCTCCTTTTGGTATTGCAGAGGGATATTTGGTATTGCAATCTGAATAGGGGGTATTTACAGAAAGGGTGCAAAGGATAGGGGGGAAAAGGGTTTAAAGGGTTTAAAGGAGGGGTGATCTACCGTGTTCCTCACCAGGGGGTCATGTACTAGTGTATTGCATTACTCTGATTTAGTGGCATTCCACCTCATAAGCATTATCTCATGAGCATCAATCCTGACAGTCCTGTAGTAGTGGTACCTCTCTAAAGCCAGCATGTCTTCCACCTGAGTTTTCCATTGAGCTAGTGTAGGTGTTTCTTGTGTTTTCCATCTTTATTGGATGAGTGTTTTGGCACTGTTTATCATAATGTATAGTAGTGCTAATTTGAGATCATCTTTTAGATTCGGTAAGTTATGAAAGAGCAAAATGTTCGGGGTTATTGGTATTTGGGATGCCAATGTTATGTTTATGTGAGTGATTACATTCTCCCAAAACCCACCCAGCCTGGGGCAGGACCACCAAATATGCATTGTCTGCTGAGTCACCACATCCTCACCAGCATTTATTGCTGACATTTCTGTAGATTTTTTGTAATCTCGAGGGGGTCAAATACCATCTAGACAGGTATTTGTAGTTCATTTCCTGAATTCTGGCTGAAACCGAAGCCCTTTTATGGTGGGCAAATTTCTTGTTCCATTCTTTTATGTTGATATCTATTCCCAGGTCTCTCTGACATTTGTAACTGTAAGATGGGAGGGATTCCGAACCTGTGTCCATTAGAATCTCATACAAAGCTGAAATTGTATGTCTGGGGGGTTTTGATGTAGAACACAAATTTTCAAATCTTGTTAATTCTCTAGTGAGGTTTCTGGATTGTTTATGAGTTTGTATGTAGTGTGATAGTTGCATATATGTGAACCATGAGGAGGCTATCCCCTCCTCATTTTCTTTTATTTTCTGTCTCGAGTTGAGTCTTCCCTGTTCCGTAATGTTCCTCCAAGTGTGTTTGGGAATTTTGGGGGCATGATTTACGGAGTATTTCAGAGATGGGATGAATGGGGTTTCAGGATTGTTTCTCAGTGGAGTCAATGTGGATGTTCTTGATGATACGTGTGTACTCATAGCTAACAACCTAACCCATTGGGTAAAGAATTATGTGACCAAAGAATATTTCCGTATGTTTTGAGGTCTATGCTCGGGGTGCATCCACCCTAACCAACTCATGTTATGGACTTGGAATATTTCTCAGTCCAGTTGTACCCATAACTTGTTAGCTAGATTGTGACTCCAGTCTATTTGTCTCCGTATGATAGTAGTTAATCTGTATCTCATCAAATACGGGACACCCAATCCCCATCTATACCTCGACCTGTATAGAATTTGTCTCGACACCCTTGGTTTCCCCCCTCCCCAGATAAATTGTTCCATTTGTCTTTGTAGCTGTGTTAGGAAGTCTTTCGGGAGTGGTATTGGTAATGTTTGTAAGATGTAGAGAACCCGGGGCAGTATATTCATTTTAACCACTTGTATTCTTCCCACCCACAAGATTGACTTAGTCTTCCAGTTCGATATGTCCCTAACTACACAAAATTGTAGCATTTTATAATTGTCTATGAATAGTGTTTTAGTGTCCCCTGTCAACAGTATTCCCAAGTATTTTAAGTTTGTGGCTTGAACCCTCAAGGGGCCTGTTTCTTTTATGTGTTCTATTACCTGGTTTGGGGTGTATAGATTTAAAATCTCTGATTTCGTCAGATTCAGATGGAAGTTTGAGTGTGTCCCATACTCTGATATGGTTTCTAGTAAGGGAAGCAGAGAGCTTCCTATGTCTGTGATAGTGAGTAAAATGTTGTCAGCATACATTGCCAATTTGTACTCTGATGTTTTAATTTGAACACCCTTGATGTGTGGATTAGATCTGATTTTTTGAGCCAGCACTTTGATTGAAAGTGCGAAGATAATGGGTGATAGGGGACACCCTTGTCGGGTTCCGTTTTTTTATATCGAAGGGCTCGGACAATATTGTGTTTACTTTGACCCTAGCGGATGGCTTTGAGTATAGGGAAAAGATTTTGTTTATAAAGGTCTGTCCTATATTTAGCTTCGCCAGGGTGGCCCTAAGAAAATCTCAGTCCACCCTGTCAAAAGCTTTCTTGGCATCGGTTGAGATAAGGGAGAGCGGTATATTGTTGTGTTGTGCATATGTCGAGAGTTGCAACACATTTAGAGTGTTGTGTTATATAGAGAATAAAGCCGGAATTACAAACGGCGAAACATGTTAGGGAGAGGTTGACATCTCGATTTCAACCTATTTAGTTTTTAATTAGCAAAAGAACGTAGAACTTAGACAACAAAATGAATGCATGAATGAGTATTGGGGATTAATTTAAAATAAGTTGGGGAAGGCTGAAGTGGATGCTTCTACATTCAGTAATATAAAAAAATACGATGTGAATGTAAGGATAACCAAACCATTAATATAGTGTGAATGTGAAAAGAAAAAAAGTGTGACTCCTAACTTTACTAAGTAACCGCCGTTATAGAAGTTTCAGTATTACTTGACCTGATTACACTACAATTTATCTGACGCTAGTCAATATTCTAAAAGACCACAAGACTGCTATACCTAAAAATATACCGGCTCCCAAACAATACTGCTGGAAACCGGGGGACTATTGCAGACTCAGCTCAGTTTTTATTGTTAACAAACTAAGACCCACACTTGTTTAGTCCACCCAATAGTATAATCATAAAGAGCTCTACTAATATAAGAAAATCTATCTAAGCAAGCTATCAGGGTTTAGATATATAAAACCATTACGGTATTACACAGTCGACCGTATTAACTAATAATACAAGTGAACTGCAAGAATGTATAAACAATACTGTGAACAAATATTGTACTAGCAAGTATGACATAATAGTGAATGTACCAAACATATACAACAGTGTCAGCAAATAAAGAAATAATACAGAAGGTCAAGTGTAGTGACTTCCAAGAAAATTCAAGAAAAATATACAAAGTTATGTAACATACTGAATAACACTAAACTGCAATTAATTCAAAGCCAATATACCTACATAGATACTAAGGGGAAAGAGCAATTAGCTCGATACTGATTTGATTCTATACATATAAAATAGAACCAATAACTACCTCGTTTGAAGTTTGTGACTTCAATACTCCACAAGTATCCATGTTTACTAGAAAAAATAGGTTGAACAAGAAGCACAATAACAACTAAGTTACATTATCACACTAAGATATCGGTCACAAGTACTAACCCATATCATCTCCAACTATTGATACAAAGTATCTGCAGTAACGAGTTAAACAACAAAATACATATGCATGGAAGTGTCTACATGCATGATTTAATTTTGCAGATATATTCACTTAAACAAAATTAGGAGAAAAGATATAACAACTTCTGTATAAAGCACAGTACCCCAGAAATAAGGGGAATGCTCCTATTACTCGTATAAGGACTAATATAAAATTTGCTATTTAAGCATTAGCTAAAGGCACTTATCTCTACAACGTACTGTAACTCGATTTATACATTTTTTATCAATACTTGAACTTCAATATATATAGCAGAATCACCTCTGCATATATACACAATACTCAAATCCTAAATCATAAAAGTACAATATATATAGCAGAATCACCTCTGCATATATACACAATACTAAAATTCTAAATCAGAAAAGTTTATTCTCTCATTAATTTAATTGAACACGACACGTTATTACCTCAGTTTGATATACAAGCCCAATAGAGGAGGTGTATATTATTCAGTTAGATCAGAGAGATAAAATACTTTTAGCAACACTATATGTATGCACAACCATAATTTGACACAGTAACATAGTTGTCAGAGATACAAGAGAATCCACACCTATATCAGCTCTTCAGATAACCTTATTTGAGTACTATAATATCTGAATATTGATAACCCCCTCTCATATCGTTACCCCATCCAAATATTAAATAAAGGGTACAATTTAACCCTAATCTCCAAGTTCTACGCGAATTTGTGTTTTTATTTGTATGTTATTATTTTTCTTCTTTTTTTAAGTGTTGAAATAAAAGTTAGGTTTTAATTTTAGACACACGCTGCTCCACCCACATTTTCTTCCTTTTCAAGGTTTTGATACTTATAGTAGTAGTAGGGGACAGTAAGTGCTAATAAATGCAATCTGCTCTTGGAGCCAGAAACTCACATTTCTGACTCTACTTTTTTCTGAAACATTTAGAGTGTTATCCCTAGCCTCCCTACCAGGGATAAACCCCACTTAGTCTGGGGACACCACCAAGCTGTGTAGTGGGTTAAGCCTTTCGGCCAAAATTTTCACAAATATCTTCACGTCCGTGTTCAGTAAAGAAATAGGACGGAAGTTCTGTGGTGCATCCGGTGGCTTCACTGGCTTCAGTAGAACAGCAATATGTGCTTCTAGCATTGTTTTACTGAATCCTTCAGTGTCCTCCAGAGAATTAAATAGTAATGTAGCTTAGGGGTCAGTATTTTTGCATATTTTTTGTAATATTTGGCTCCATAGCTGTCAGGGCCAGGACTTTTACTTGCAGGTAGGTTGTGTATTGCCTTTAAATTTTCATTATCTTCTATGGGGGGTCTAGTACAAGAGATTGCTCTTCCGATATTTTGGGCATGTTTACTTTATCTAAGTTTTGTGCAATGTGTTTTAGTTTAGTATCATGCCCATGTTGTTTTGTAGTTTCTCCTGACAAATTATACAGTGATGCATAGTATGTTTTGAATATGTTTGCTATGTAGACACTATCACTCTTCGTTTGCCCTGTTTTGTTTTTGATTGAGTGGATGTGCTGTTTGAGCTGTTTATGTCGTATTGTTCTTGCTAGGAGTCTGCCCGATTTATTCCCTTGTTCATAGTAATGTTGGCGAAGAATAAGTGCTTATTTCTATTGGCTGTGCTGCAGGTATTTATTGAATTCTGCTCTGACCTCAGTAAGTTTTTTTAATACCAGGTTATTTTCAGGTGAGAGTTTGTGGGTATGTTCTAGTGTTTGCAATTCTTTAAGTAAGGATTCATACTTTACCCTGTGCTGTCTATTGAGAATGGCTTTATGTTGTAGATATTCCCCCCTGATCACGCATTTGTGCGCTTCCCAGGTGTTAGTATATTTCACCTCAGTGCTATCATTAATCTGAAAGTAATCTGTCAGTGATTTCTCTATTTTTGTCCCGACAGTCGGGTGGTCTATAAGTGAGTCATCTAACCTCCACTGGAATGGGGAGATTGGTTTATCAGGCCAATTGATCTCACATGATACAGGAGCATGGTCTGACCATGTGATGGGGTGTATATGTATGTTTTTTACTAGGGCGAGGCATAGTGCATCTGTCAGTATGTAGTCAATACATGAATACGTATTGTGTGGATGTGAGTAGAAAGTATAATCTGTTCTGTCCAGTTGTAATATATGCCAAACGTCCAGTAAGGTCAGGTCGTGGAGCTGAGAATTGATGCTCTTAATGTCTCTTTTGGGTTTGGAAGAAGATCCCCCGTAGGAGTCTATTTTAGGGTCGAGGGGAACATTTAGGTCTCCCCCCACGAGTAGCAGGCCATTCCTGTGGTCAATAATTTTATTTGACAGTTGGCGCATAAACGTTTTTTGTGCCTGCTTAGGGAAATATGTGTTTACTATAGTTATAGGTCTACCATACAATAGACCACTCAGAATAAGTAGTCTGCCCTCTGTGTCTTTTTCCATGTTAAGCAACTGAAAGGGGACATCCTGTCTTATGAGATAACAGACCCCATTTTTTTTGGTGGCACCTGATGAAAAGTACGCTGTAGGGTATTTGTAATGTAATTGTTTAGGTTCTTTGCCTTTCTTGAAGTGCGTTTCCTGTAAGAGGACTATTGCACTTTTCTGTTTATATAAGTCTGACAGAATGACATTTCTTTTTTGTGGAATATTGAATCCTTTCACATTCGCTGTGGTAAAGGTAATAGAATGTGCCTTGGTGTGTTGAGACATGCTGGTCAGTGCAAAGTATAAGGTCAGAAAAACATAAGGTGTCTTCATAGCGTAGTGCCTAATGATCATGTTAAGCATCAATATATTGAGCGGGAAAAAGGTTGGCAAAGTGGGAAGGGGAGGATAAGTTGGGATCTGGTGGGAGAGAAGACGCGTAGCGTGTCTTATATTAAGTCAAGTCACTGGTTGCCAAGAAGAAAAAAAAAAGATACTATGATGTAAAATTAAGAAATAAGGAGTATATCCCTTTACAAGAATCAACAGGTTATCCCAACAGGGAACCCTTATCTTATCACTATAACCTGAATCTCTCCAGGGATGTACTGGTAATAAACTCTGTGGTAGTATGTGATGAGGGTGCAAAATTCACAGGGGATGAGATCCTGTGTTGCATTTTTAAATGATAGTGTCATATAAAGTGGGAACTATACAAAAGTAGCCATTGTTTAATTAATGGGTTTGTATTGGCATTGGCAACGGGGCATAAGGTCTTATCTTAGGGTAATATGGGCTGGTTATGAAAACTGTGCAGCATACAGCAGAGGAGTGTTATCAATTTTCTTTGTCTGTTCTATACAATCTCTCCCAGTCTTTTAAATGCTCTTTAATCTGTCATCTGAGCCAACACCATGCCTTATTGCTACCAGGATTGGTAGAGTTGAGTTTGAGACTGAACACTGTGGTTTAAGTGTAATCCTTGATCTATAGTGGGGATTAAAAATGTGTAATACAGTAATAACTTCTAGCGGTAATTCAGCTCTGACATTGAAAGCAATTGACTAAGACATTCTTTGGTAGCTATAGCAGGGGATAAATATGCATAAATCAGTAAGTCTACTAGTGGTAAATTAGATTTGACATTGGAAATTTTTTTACTAAAACAGTCCTTGACAAAACAGTACAAACTATGAAAGCATAACTTATAAAAATATAGACCCAGGAATAAGTCCTGGAGGCAGTCTAAACCAGAAACATTTATAATTTACATTAACATATGCCCAACATGTAAAATTTATGTTTTAGACAGTTCATATTTTACTTATCTATCTTCCATCTGCTCTTGTTTTACTGGAGCTGCCGACCAGAGGCTGCTGGACGATTGTTCCTCAGTGGCTTGCTTGAGTACTCTGTCTTTAGCCATTGTGTTATTGTTGGTATTATCCTGGTAGGTTAGGTCTCGTTGCGTTGGTTTGGTAGCCTGCTGGTTTTTAGTCGAGATGCCCAGAGCTTTGTAAAAGCCCTGCAAGTCTTCTTCAGATCTGTAAACTTCGGTCTTTCCGTTGTTGTTAGTGATGATGCTTATGGGGAAACCCCATCGGTAAGGTATTTTGTGTTGTCTGAGGTTTTCTGTAATATGCTTAAGCTCTCTATGCTTTTGCACTGTAGTAGGTGAAATGTCCACAAAAATCTGAATGGCTAATCCTGCATGTGTAATGGGGGCCTTCATTTTTGCCCTCTTTGCAATTTCTTCTTTATTCAGATAGCTTAAAAAAACGCACAATGACATCTCTTGGTGGCGCCTTGGCGGGTGGTTTAGGCTGCAGCGCTCTGTGCGCCCTTTCAATATGAATGTCTGGGGAGGATGGCGTGCCTTTAATAACTCTAAAAAGATCTTGTAATTTGTCATTCAGTGATGTAGGAGAGATTGTTTCTGGGATACCTCTAATTCGAAGATTGTTTTTCCTATTATGGTTTTCTAAGTCTTCTATTTTGTCAAGTAGGAACGCAATAGCTTCATTCTGCTTGGAGATGTTGTGTGTTTTACTTTGCACCTCAGAGTGCATTGCAGCACGTGCCCACTCTAAACTTTCCACTTTGTTGTTGACCTGAGTTATATCCTTTCTAAGCTCATTGAATAGGTCCCTCACCTCTGACAACACCTCCTTAATGTCCTTTTTTGAGGAAAGTGACCTTAAATCTTCTCTAGTGATGCTGGAGGAGCTGGGTTGGCCTGTTTCTTTTTCTCTCTCCTGATCTTGCCTTATATTACTTTGTGATTCTTGTTCACAGTGTTGCTCAATAGGGACTGTGGGAAACTTGGCCTTCATAAAATGATTCATGGTTATCATCTGGGCTTGTTTATCAGCCTTCTGTGCTCGTTTACAGGGCATCCCACTAACCAATGTGTATTTGCATTTTTTTGTGTCTGCGTTCTTATAGACAGTATCCCACTGGTCAGTGAAAATGTGTCGTTATTGGTTGAGCCTTGCTGGATACCCTCTATACCTCTCAGCTGTTATTATCAATTTAGGCTATCCGTTAGGCTATCCGGTGTTTCTGTGAGAGTACACTGGGCATCAGATATCTCAGCCTATTGTGTACTTTTGTGAGTTCAGGGGGATCCCTTGCGTGTTTTGAGCCTGTTCGGCAGTGGCTTACCAGAGGGGGCCTGCGCATTTTCTTACCTGCCGTACTCTCCTGTCTTTGCTTCCTGGAGAACATACACAGCTGTCTGATGCAGCTCCTCTCGGCTCCATCTTCAAGACATCCGGCGTGGAGCATCCTCTTCAAATTACGTCTTCTTCGGAATGAATATCTCTTTTTTTTTTTTAAATAAACTTTTTATTGAGGTTATATTTTAACATACAATCTTTCGGTAGTAGAAATAACGACAATGTTCATATTCGACAATGCATGAAAGATACATATACAAGTGTAGGGTTCAGTAAGTACAGACAAAAACAGAATGAAAGTACAGACTTCTCCCTGCAGGAAAATCCTCGTTTTTACAGAGGTCACCTTTTTGAATAGACAATGACTCTTCAGGGATATACAATCATAGATTGCTATATTACAAAGGTGTTTTCTTTAGATCAATAAACCAGTCAATGGAAGTAAACAAACAGTATAATTCAGACTAGTACATTATGTCTCAAACTCCTATTAGGTTGGGGGGCCTTCCAACCCCTCTCCGCCTGTTGGTTGTTAATTAGTGTGGCAGGCTACCATTTTTGCATCTAGAGAGGTATCAGGGTATGAGGTGAGCAGAAAAGGAAAACAGGTGGGGTGAGAGGTGGTGGTGGTTGGGGATGACATTATCCTATTCATCTCCCCTTTTCTGAGTATCTAGGTGGGGGTTATACGGGTAAGCATGGATTCCCAGGGTTCCCAAGTTAAGCAATAATCGTTCAGCTGGTGCTGTTCCCTAGCCACGTAGTTTTCCATATTTTTGATGTAGTTCACCCCCTCTATCACACTCTGCAGTCTGGGGGGTTGGCTCTTTTTCCAATTTCTAGCCACCAACAATTTAGCGGAGAGCAGTATATAAATCAGGAGATTACGCTTGTGTTTCGGAAGTTTATCAATTTCTAGATGTAAAATGGCCAGAGCTGGACTTAAAGTTGGCGTTAAGTCTAGATCTTTGCAGATCTTTTCTACTTTCTGCCAATAGGTTGTCAATTTAGGGCAAGTCCACCAAACATGAATAGGGGACCCCGGCTCCCCACTCTCCCTCCAGCACAGCTGCGAGTGCTCGGGATAGAGCTTTCACAATTTTGTGGGAACTAAGTGCCATCTTGTGATCACCTTGAAGTATAACTCATATAGTGTGACGCAGTGAGTTGCCTTTTTCGTTAAGCTGATGGCCTTACTCCAGGAATCTGGCGTGAATGTAGCTTGCAAGTCCCCCTCCCAAGCAGTCATATGGATTGTTTTTGGGATAGCCTCTTCTTCTAATAGGCAGTGGTAGTGTACTGTAAGGGGTTTGAATTGTTGGGTGTTAGCTATCCACCGTGTCTCCCAGACGGTAAGGTCTCTCAGTGAATCGCCTAGAAAGCCCCAGGATTTCATTAGCGTACGCAATCTCAGTAAGTCAAAGTGGAGTTTGGGGGTCAGTGTGGGAAGGTCTAGCATGTCTCTATGTGTCTTTAACTGTCCATTCCGATAGAAGTCTCCCACATTGTTTATGTCTGTGGTAGCCCATGCATTAATATGTGTGTTGAGCAGTCCCATTAGGAGACCCCTTATTGGGTGGATTGGCGAGGGATGTGGGGCCACCAATTTGTTGCGTCTCAATTTAGTCCAAGCTTCTTGGCATCCTTTCACTATGCTGTTTGCGACATGAATTTTGGATTGCCAATGTGGGGGTAACCAAAGCAGGTCCTCAAGGTTAGTGAATGCTTGTAATGAGGCTTGTTCTAGCTCTCTCCACCTCGTCGGGGGAAGGCCTTTACCCCACGCTGTAGCGTGAGTCAGCATTGCTGCATCGTGATATTTCCTGATATTAGGGAGCCCAAGGCCTCCTTTCTCTATCGGCATTTGTAGGATACGTGCGGCCACCCGGGGTCTCTTGTCGTGCCAGGTATATGTGTTAAAGAGGGCCTGATATTTCCTTATCAGTGTACATGGAACTGGCAGTGGAATACAGCGGAATAGGTAGGTGAGCTTTGGCAATATCATCATCTTAAGGGCAGCTATTCTGCCCATCCAGGAGATGTCGCTATATCTCTTCGATTTGAGTTCCGAAGTGATAGCTGTGAGTAGTTTTTCAAAGTTTTCCTTAATCACTATCGATTTGTTATGGGATAGGAAGACCCCTAGGTGACGGACTCCCCTGCATGACCACTTGAAGGAGTAGGTGTGCTGTATAGTCTCTCTCTCATCCTGTGGGATATTAATGGAGTAGGCCTCTGTCTTGGCCACGTTCAGTTTATAATAGATTTCCCCAAATTGTTGGAAAAGGGTCAGCAATGGGGGGAGAGAATCTACCGGGTCTGATAGGAAGACCGTAAGGTCATCCGCGAAGAGAGCTAGCTTCTGGGGAATGTCATGCAGCTGCACACCGTGTATTGGTGTTGATTCCCTAATGGCAATCGCCAGGGGCTCAATGGCTAGGACGAATAGCAGGGGGGAAAGAGGGCATCCCTGCCTGGTTCCATTGCTAATTGTGATTTTAGGGGAGCAAAATCCCAGGCCTCTAATAACCGCGGTAGGGGCCGAGTATAGGGCCTTAGTCGCTGTGATGAAAGGGTCTGGTATTCCAAATGCCGACAGGGTTTGGAATAGGTAATCCCACCTCACCCTGTTGAACGCCTTCTCGGCATCCAATGACAGGGCGAGTACTGGAAGTCCCATATCTGCAGCTTCCGAGAAGATATTTAGGAGGCGCCGAGTGTTATCAGTTCCCTGCCTCCCTTGGATAAAGCCCACCTGATCCAGGTGTATTATTGACTGCAGGTGTTTCCCTAGTCTGTTTGCCAAAATTTTGGCGTAGATTTTAGCATCTACGTTAATAAGTGATATGGGCCTATAGCTGGAGCACAGTAACGGGTCCTTACCCTCTTTGTGAATTGTGGTAATGTTTACTTCCAAAAATTCCGCCGTGAATGCGCCCTTAGTAGCTACATTCTGAAATACGCGGAGCAGGATCGGGGTTATGAGCGGGCCAAGTGCTCGATAAAACATCACTGTGAACCCGTCTGGTCCAGGGGCCTTGTGAGGAGCTAGATCTTCAATGGCAATTTTGATCTCATCCAGGGTAAACTGCCGTTCTAATTCGGCCCTGGACTCCTCAGATAGAGTGGGCATAGGCAGTTTTCCCAGGAACTCAAGGATATTGCTACGGTCGAATTCACTAGTCTGTTCTGAAGTTTTAATATTGTACAGGGAGGTATAATAAATAGCGAATGCTTCACCTATTTCTTTGGGAGAGTATACCTCGCCTCTGCTGGTTGAAATGTGGGGTATCCTGTTCTGCAGTGTGCGCTGGCGGAGCTTATTGGCCAGAAGTTTATCTGCCCTATTCCCTTTGTGATAGTATAATTGTTTGAGTTTGTGTAAATTTTCCTGGACCCGTAATAGATCTCTCTTTGAGATCTCTTCCCTAATGATTCCGACTTGACGGGCTACTTGGGTGCTGGGGTTCATCTTATTTGTCTGCTCTAGGGCACGCAGGTCGCTATACAGTGCCGCTAAGGGCTGGCTACTCTCTTTACGCCGGCGGGCCGTTTTTTTTGATAAAGTGACCCCGGAGGTACGCTTTAAGAGCGGCCCAAAGTATGTCTATATCAGTGGCACCCGTGTCATTATGTGATAAGAACTCCTTCACGACCGCCTGGAGTGCTGGTAGTTCTATATCTGATAGCCATTGCTCGGGGAGTCTCCAAGGGGGTCTATGCGTCAGGGCTTGTAATGTAATAAGATCTAGGCAGACCATGTCATGATCTGACCATGTACAGGGCCTAATGGTGGGATTAGTGAATTGGTCCAGGGACCACGAGTCACAGAATATATAATCCAGTCTGGAATATGAATTATGGGCCTTTGAGTGATGAGTGAAGTCTTTCACTGAAGGTGCCAAGCACCTCCAAGCATCATACAGGTTGTGTTGGTATATAAGTTTTCGAAAGGCATTGGATGTAGAGGAAATGCTTTTGTCAGAGTGTGTCGTGAGGGCGGACTGTTTATCTACGGTCAGGTCCCAAACCATGTTGAAGTCCCCCCCAATAATCAGATGACCCCTTTTAATCTGGTTTATATGTGTTAGAAGCTTGCGAAGAAAGGGGATCTGCTTGGAATTACGTGCATATAGCGAGACTAAAGTAAACTGTGTCTGATTGAGTGAACAAATGAGTATCAGGAATCTACCCTCACTATCTCTTTCAACATATTCCATTTTGAAGGACAGGTCTCTACTAATCAAAATGGCAACTCCTTTGGTCTTGCCATCCGAGTTGGAGGCAGTTTCACACACCGGATAAAGCCGGGAAATCCCAGAGATCCGAGGTTCCCCCATCCAGTGTGTCTCTTGTAAGAACATGACGTGGATTTTATGTGTTGAACTGTAATTCTGTAATAGTTTCCTCTTAGTAGGGGAGTTCAAGCCCTGTGTGTTAAGTGTGGCTATGCGGATGGGGGCAATTATGTGGGTGATGGAGCGGTAGCCTGGGTCACTAAGGAGAGGAAATCTAATTAGTGTTCAGGTGGAGGAGTTTCGGATTGGCGCTTGTGGGGGATAGGAGTACGTAATGCACTATGATGTGAGGAGTATTACCAAGGAAAAACCTCTATGACTGGTTAAAAGTGATAAATATACACTTTCGCAATGAGTGCACCAACCGGGCAAAGCCAGTGTGGCACAGCTACTATATTGGGGGTGGAGCTAGGCAGAGAGGGGTCCATGGCCCCGCCGGCCTAGAATGTACTTTAAGGTTCAATGAAAAAGGTAAAACATAAGGATAGCATATGCATGTCATGTATGATAAAATATTCAATACAGTAAACCTTGAAACAAAAATACTGAACTCAACAGGTTAAATCTTAACAGTGCTAAACAATAAAACGGTAAGGTAACGGGGGAGCAATAACCACTATTCCCTTTACAGACAGTGTATAATCTCTTATGGTTAATATGGAGCCCTATGTGTTGTGTGGCCCGACTCTTGTTAGGGGTATGGTGTGCGCTCTGTTATATCTGGGCCGATTAGAGGGAGGGTTTGGGTTAGAGACTGGGACATGTCATGTTGTAGTCCGGTACATCATTCATAGTCGGGAGCCTAGGTCCAGTGGCTAAAGTACTATTAGAGGGTCCGGATCTCGAGGGGACACTGAGTCTCTCCTGGGCTATGGACCGGTTGCAGTGGGCCCACTCGTCATTACTGTCAGTAATGTACTGTCATAAGTCGTGGGAAGGATAGTGTGGTCATCTCACATATCTATGACAGAGAAACTAATGGCTCAACGGTCGTTAAGCAGAGCTAAGCTCAACAAAGGACATTAGTCTATGGTGTTGTCAGAGCGTACGTCTGGTTCATGGATGTAACTTCTAGGGAGATGGTAGTCATACAGTCGCTATGTGCTTTCTAATGTATGTGTAATCTAGGTTCAATCACTCCCACTAGCTAACGTCATAAAGGGTACCATATCTTAGTACGGGAGTAGTCAAGAGCTCAGTGATACATTTCAATACAATTAAAACAACAGTGGATGCGTTATTAGTAATAGGTAACAAACAACGTTATTAGCAATAGATAATAAACAAATTAAAAGGCTGTGGCTAGTGTCCATTATTTAGATAGTTAAGTAAGCTATAACAAGCAGGTATATTAATCTCACCCGTCTTCTTTCCGCTTGGTCTGGGAGGTCATCTGTGAGCTTTTTAGGGGATATTTCCCCCTGAGACAGTCCATTCACTTTCTTTCAAGGAGTACATTAAATAGAGCGAGTAAGGTAAGCAAGGTATGCAAGCAGGCTCTCTATGTGTCCATTTCCTGACGGGGTCCTGTAGGGCCTCTGAGTTTTTTGACGGTCTCTGTGGACTTTCCAGTGGAGCTAGAGAGTCTTTGAGGTAAAGGTTTCCATGGCGGGGCTGATGCTCTCAGACCAGTGCCCAGTCCTGAGTCTGTAGGATGTTCTATTTCTATTTCATCTCTAGGGAGCATGTCCCATTTTTGCAGCAATTCACGTGCCTGTTGGGGGGTGGTGGCCACAAATTGGTGACCATCTTTCGTTATAAAAAGTCTTACTGGAAACCCCCACCTGTATTTTAGCTCTTTTTCCCTCAAGATTTTGGTGAAGGGTTGGAAGTGCCTGCGAAGCTGTAGTGTGTGAGTGGAGAGGTCTGGGTAAACTTGCAGTCCAGCATATTCTTCAGGTAGGCGCTTATCTCTAGCCAGAGCTCTGAGGAGTTTTTCCCTGTATGTGTAGTAGTGCAGCCTCACTATTACGTCTCTTGGTTGCCCCCGTCTGCGGACCGTGCTCTGAGCGCTCTGTGTGCTCTGTCTATAAGAGCTTCAGTATCTGCCGCAGGTCCTAGTACCGTGTCAAACAGGGTATGTAGGTATTTCTCTAAGTCTTGTGGTAAGATTGATTCTGGTATGCCCTTAATTCTTATGTTGTTTCGGCGCGATCTATCCTCTAGATCGGCCAGCTTTATTTCCAAATCAGTAATCTGAATGGCTAGAGACTGGGAGTAGCTGAGGAGGTTGGTGTGGTCTATTGTGAGGTCCTCTTGTTTGCACTCCAGCGCGTCTGTACGCTCTCCTATAAGGCCAATGTCTCTCTTTAAGTCCGCATGGGATCTGTCGAATCTCTTGGTTAGGGAATCATGATGTGAGGACAGTAGAGATTGGATGGCATCTATCATGTTGTTATTTGAGCTATTTGCTGCCCCTAGGGCTTGTGAAGCTTTTTGCATTAGCGCTGACCCGGCCTGGGTATCTGAGGCACTTCCAGTATCTGAGTATTCATCTTCTGATCTCGTCCGGACTGTGTCGGTACAAGGATGGAAGTGATCTACAACAGTTCTCTTTGGCGTGGTATGGGGTTTCTGCTTTCTTTTGTGAGACTGTGACATGCTGCTACGGTAGGAGATGGAACTGCGTGTGAAGAGTTGTGTATTGCTGCCGAGAGCCTGCCTGCTCTACATATGCTAATAGGCGTACATTGGCCGGCGGGGTCACAGATACTTAGTGTCTAATTACATGCTGTCATGGGCCGATCCCCACAGAGAGAAAATAATATTCAAGCAAGGACAGTATGTTCTTAAGGTCTTGTGATCAAATGTCCTATCTCTTGCAGGTAGTTAGTGATACTGTGGGAGGAGATCAGGCCCTTCTCATGAGGCGTGAACTTAATGTGTATTTAGACTCTATTTCCTAGGGTCCCATATACAGCAACAGTAGTCCTCAGTATTTACCCCACTCCCCAGGGGATCTGTCTCCTATTGACGAAGTAGGTAAAGGGAGTGAGGATATGACCCACCTGTGAATACAGGTGGGAAATGGTAGGGAGAGGGGACAAGGTTTACAACAGTTGGCGTAGTGGAATCAGCGACTTTTAAGTCAGGACAGGCCAATATCTGCATGAGGTGACAAGAATGTTCTGGCGTGTCTTGCTGGGGTGCTGCTCTCACAGTCACTATAGTGTCCCCCTGTAGCAATAGAGATAGGGAGCCTGGGATGATCCCAAATCTTCCATATACAGAGTTCCCTGCGTTGCAGTTTGTTGCGCTAGCTGTGTGTGGCTACACGCAAATACTTCCAGTTAGGGAGGTCTAGTATTAGATCAGATATATCTCCTTTGGCGGAGTTAGTGGCGAGAGCCCAGGGGCAGCAAGAGCGTGTCTGTGAGTAGTAGTGTCCCCTAGTAGTTGGTGAGTCTTGGTCGGCTATATGGGGGTCAAGCTGCAGACCAGGAGCAGGACTAGGGCCTAAGTAACTTTTGCCTAGCCTGTATATGTGGGTACTTTAGGTTCTGTCTAGGTCTGATGTTGGGGTGTCCCAAAGTTATGCAACTGCCCCTTTCCTCGGGGTTATTACCCGCTATGTGGCCAAGAAAGTCTTAAGGATATGAGCGGGTCTGGCGTGGAAGCATAGGAGATGGATGCGGAGCAAGGTAAGATGGTGGCGGTTTCGCGCCACAGCGCTCTGTCACTATGCAGCGTGGGTGCACTTACCGGCTCGGTTGTACACCTTCTCTCGGTCAGGGGACACTTTCTTTGTCCTGGATTTGGCTGAGTAGGACGATGGCAGCAGCTGCTTGGTTGCATAGTTGCGGTCGGATCCAGGTGGTATTAGTTGTATGGTGGATCTGTGGCCTCTTTCTTGATCTGTAGCCGGCGTTAGAGAGGTCTGATAGCTGACTCTCCGGAGCTGGCGATCAGGCGTAGTTGTTGGCCAGTCAATGAATATCTCTTTAAGTGATGTAATCCAAGATGGGTCCCTTAGCTTCTGATTAGCTGATAGAATTCTATCAGCCAATCGGAATTGAGGTAGAAAAAATCCTATTGGCTGATGCAATCAGCCAATAGGATTGAGCTGGCATTCTATTGGCTGTTCCAATCAGCCAATAGAATGCAAGCTCAATCCTATTGGCTGATTGTATCAGCCAATAGGATTTAAGTTCAATCCTATTGGCTGATTGCATCAGCCAATAGGATTTTTTCTACCTTAATTCCAATTGGCTGATAGAATTCTATCAGCCAATCGCAATCTAAGGGACGCCATCTTGGATTACGTCACTTAAAGAGATATTCATTCCGAAGAAGAAGTCGTTTGAAGAGGATGCTCCGTGCTGGATGTCTTGAAGATTGAGACGCTCCGCATCGGAGGGATGAAGATAGAAGATGCCGTCTGGATGAAGACTTCTACCCGTCTGGAGGACCACTTCTGCCCGTCTGGAGAACCACTTCTGCTGGCTTCGTTGAGGACATCTTGCCGCTTGGATTAAGACTTCTCCCTGTAAGTGAATCTTCGGGGGTTAGTGTAAGGATATTTTAAGGGTGTATTGGGTGGGTTTATTTTTTAGTTTAGGGCTTTGGGCAGCAATAGAGCTAAATGCCCTTTTAAGGGCAATGCCCATCCAAATGCCCTTTTCAGGGCAATGGGGAGCTTAGGTTTTTTTAGTTAGGGTTTTATTAGGGGGGTTGGTTGTGTGGGTGGTGGGTTTTACTGTTGGGGGGGTTGTTTGTATTTTTTTTTACAGGTAAAAGAGCTGATTTCTTTGGGGCAATGCACTGCAAAATGCCCTTTTAAGGGCTATTGGTAGTTTAGTTTAGGCTAGGTTTTTTTTATTTTGGGTGGGCATTTTTTATTTTGATAGGGATCTTAGATTAGGTGTAATTAGTTTAAAGATCTGTAATTTGTTTTTTATTTTCTGTAATATAGTTTTTTTTGTGATTTAGCTAATTTTATTTAATTTATTTAATTGTATTTACTGTAGGTAATTTATTTAATTGTAGTGTAGTATTAGGTGTTATTGTAACATAGGTTAGGTTTTATTTTACTGGTCAATTTGTATTTATTTTAGCTAGGTAGTTTAGGGGTTAAGATTAGGGGTTAATAAGTATAATGTAGGTGGCAGTGATGTTAGGGGCGGCAGATTAGGGGTTAATAATATTTCACTAGTGTTTGCGAGGCAGGAGTGTGGCGATTTAGGGGTTAATATGTTTATTATAGTGGCGGTGATGTCCGGAGCTTCAGATTAGGGGTTAAAATTTTTATGATAGTGTTTGCGATGCGGGAGGACCTCAGTTTAGGGGTTAATAGGTAGTTTATGGGTGTTAGTGTACTTTTTAGCACTTTAGTTATGAGTTTTATGCTACAGCGTTGTAGTGTAAAACTCATAACTACTGACTTTAGAATGTGTTACGGATCTTGTCGGTATAGGGTGTACCGCTCACTTTTTGGCCTCCCAGGACAGGCTCGTAATACCGGCACTATGGAAGTCCCATAGAAAAAAGGGTTTACGAACTTTACGTGAGTCGGTTTGCGGTAAGGCCAAACAAGTGTGTGGTACACCTATACCTGCAGCGTTAGGACCTGTTAGCGCTGCTTTTTTACCTTAACGCACAACTCGTAATCTAGCCGTAAGTAACTATTAGTTATATTGTAGCTAGCTTAGGGTTAATTTTATAGGTATTTAGGTTTAAATAGGAATAATTTAGGTAATGATATTTGGTTTTATTTAGATTTATTTTAATTATATTTAAGTTAGGGGGTGTTAGGGTTAGACTTAGGTTTAGGGGTTAATACATTTAATATAGTGGTGGCGACTTTATTGACGGCAGATTAGGGGTTAATAATATTTAACTAGTGTTTGCAAGGCGGGAGTGCAGCAGTTTAGGGGTTAATATGTTTATTATAGTGGAGGCGACGTTGGGGGCGGAAGATTAGGGGTTAATAAGTATAATGTAGATGTCGGTGATGTCCAGAGCGGCAGATTAGGGGTTAATAAATATAATGTAGGTGTTGGCGATGTCGGTGGCGGCAGATTAGGGGTTAATAAGTGTAAGATTAGGGGTGTTTAGAATCGGGGTTCATGTTAGGGTGTTAGGTGTAAACATAACTTTTGTTTCCCTATAGGAATCAATGGGGCTGCGTTACTGAGCTTTACACTGCTTTTTTGCAGGTGTTAGACTTTTTCTTAGCCGACTCTCCCCATTGATGTCTATGGGGAAATCGTGCACGAGCACGTACAACCAGCTCACCGCTGACTTAAAGGGACATGACACCCACATTTTTTCTTTCATGATTTAGAAAGAGAATGCAATTTTAAACATCTTTCTAATTTACTTATATTATATAATTTGTTTTATTCTCTTTATATTCTTTGATGAAAAGCATATCTAGATATGCTCAGCAGCTGCTGATTGGTTGCTGCACATAGAAGCCTCGTGTGATTGGCTCACTATGTGCATTGCTTTTTCTTCAACTAAGGATATCTAAAAAATGAAGCAAAATACAAAATAGAAGTAAATTGTAATGTTGTTTAAATTTCTATTCTCTATCTGAATCATGAAAGAAAGATTTTGGGTTTAGTGGTGGGTTCAGCAGCGCTGATATTGGAGTGCAGTATGGAGCACAATTTTGCTCTACACTCACTTCTTGCCTTTTAACGCCTGGTTTATAAAAACCTGTAATACCAGTGCTCTAGGAAAGTGAGCGGTGAGAATAATGTGCAAGTTAGTACCGCACCCCTCATAACGCAAAACTCATAATCTAGCCGTATGTAAATAAGAGATAATAGCACTGATTAATTTCTCAGTGGGGGTATGAGAGAGAGATTTTGTATGTGAAATGGCTGCTTCTGTTTATTCAATTCCCCAGCTATATTTTGCAGTTCAATACCTAAATGCTTGCAGGCTCAGCCCATTGTTATGGGCATGTCCTAGCCCCACAGCCTAAGTCCAAGCTATTTTAAATACAGAAATAAAAATGAAGGAACAATTTCCCAGACATGTAATACTCTGCAGTTGGTATAACAAGTTGTTATTAACACAATAAGGGAAACACATTTTAGAGTACAGTGTCCCTTTCATTTTTATTATAGAATCTGGCCCATACTTTAAATAGGCACTTAAGCTCTATCTCCTTCTGTCATCTGTAATGGAAGAGTCTCTTTCATCTATGCCCCTTTAAGTTTTTATGTCTGAAGCCCTCACATATGTCATGCTATTACCAAGGTATACCAAGGCTGTACTCCAGCTCTAAGAATGTCTGTTTTGTCATTAAATACCAGCTATAACTATGTACTTAGACTGATAAAGCAATTTTAAATATTTAATTTAAAATTTAAATTTGCGCTTTATTAAATGATTAAACTGAAAAATTGTGATGTATATTTTTTTCCAAATGTTTTGTTTGTAAGTGGTATAGAAATCTAATGTACACAATCTTGTATGGAAGGGGAAGTGAGTTTGCTATTTTTAAGTTAATGCATGCATGTCTAGATATTTATTATAAATTGGATTCCATAGAAATTGAACCAAGACAAATTGACAGTGATAAAATATGAAGGATGAAAAATTGTTCCATTAGACTTTTTCATGTGTTTGAAAATTGTTTGGGTTAGTTGCCAGGGCAAATCACGGAACAGTAGAAGAAAACTTTCATAAGTCACTTTCTGGAATCATTACCGCAAAGCTTATTGTATGAATGAAGTTCTGAGCTTTTCCATATATTGTAAAATAACTTCTTAAAGGGGAATTGTACCAACAATAAACATGATTTTCATTTGAAAGTTAAGCTTAGATTTTTATATATTATTGTTATATTTTTTATTCTAATAATGGAAGTATATTGTCACCAGATAACGCATACACTTAGCATTTCTTTTGGAATCTTGCTATTTGTCAGTTCATATCTTTTCTCTTCATATGAAAATGAAGGTGCATTTCAGACAAAGGTCCGATTCTAAAATATTAGCTGATCAAGATGTAGTTTTGCAATCCAACTCTCGCAGGAGCAGTCCTCATAGAATTCTATAAAAAAGGGGCTGTCCCTGTACACTTTACCTTAAATTTGCTGTAATTTTTGTATGCTTAGGTTTTCCTTTCAGAATACTAACAGCAAGATCACGTGTTTTGTCGGTAAGGCTGTGCGGTGCTAACGCTCCTTTTTTTCCACCATTCCCTTAAGCCAACGCTGGTATTACAGGTTTTTTTAAACCTGGCGTTAGCCGCAAAAAGGTGAGCATTGAGCAGAATTTAGCTCCACATCTCACCTCAATACCAGCGTTGCTTACGGTAGCAGTAAGCTGGCTAAACGTGCTTGTGCACGATTTCCCCATAGGAAACAATGGGGCTGAGCTTGCTGAAAAAAACCCTAACACCTGCAAAAAAGCAGCGTTCAGCTCCTAACGCAGCTCCATTGTTTCCTATGGGGAAAGAAAAAATATGTCTGCACCTAACACCCTAACATGAACCCTGAGTCTAAACACCCCTAATCTTACACTTATTAACCCCTAATCTGCCGCCCCCGACATCATTGCGACCTGCATTATACTATTAACCCCTAATCTGCCGCTCCGGACACCGCAGACACCTACATTATAGTTATTAACCCCTAATCTGCCCCCCCAACGTTGCCACAACTATAATAAAGTTATTAACCCCTAAACCCTAACACCCCCCCTAATTTAAATATAATTTAAATACATCTAAATAAAATAACTACAATTAAATAAATTATTCCTATTTAAAACTAAATACTTACCGATAAAATAAACCCTAAGCTAGCTACAATATAGCTAATAGTTACATTGTAGCTAGGTTATGATTTCTATTTATTTTACAGGCAACTTTGTATTTATTTTAACTAGGTACAATAGTTATTAAATAGTTATTAACTATTTAATAACTACCTAGCTAAAATAAGTACAAAATTACCTGTAAAAAAAATCCTAACCTAAGTTACAATTACATCTAACACTACACTATCATTAAACATTTTTTTTTTTACAAGAAGTTTAAACTAATTACACCTAATCTAAGCCCCCTAATAAAATAAAAAAAGCCCCCCAAAATAATAAAATGCCCTACCCTATACTAAATTACAAATAGCCCTTCAAAGGGCCTTTTGTTTTCTGTAATTGAGGGGTTTTTTTTCAGTAATTTAGTTTATTGAATTTAATTGTAATTAATTGTTGGTAGTTTAGGTAATTTATTTAATGATAGTGTAGTGTTAGATGTAATTGTAACTTAGGTTAGGACTTATTTTACAGGTAATTTTGTACTTATTTTAGCTAGGTAGTTATTAACCCGTTAAGGACACAGCTTTCAGTTTGCTCAATTGTTTTATGACGGAAAAATTCCGTCATATGTCCTTAAGAGGTTAAATAGATAATAACTATTTAATAACTATTGTACTTAGTTAAAATAAATACAAAGTTGCCTGTAAAATTAATATAAATCATAAGCTAGCTACAATGTAACTATTAGTTATATTGTAGCTAGCTTATGGTTTATTTTATAGGTAAGTATTTAGTTTTAAATAGGAATAATTTATTTAATTTTGTTAAATTATTTTTTTTAATTTAAATTATATTTAAGTTGGGGGTATTAGGGTTAGGTTTAGACTTAGATAGTAGCGGCAACGTTGGGGGTGGCAGATTAGGGGTTAATTAATGTAGGTAGGTGTCGGCGACGTTGGGGGGACAGATTAGGGGTTAATACAATTTAACTAGTGATTGCGAGGCAGGAGTGCGGCGGTTTAGGGGTTAATACATTTATTAAAGTGGCAGCGATGTCCGGTCGGCAGATTAGGGGATAATAATTGTAGGTAGGTGGCGGCTATGTTGGGGGGGGGCAGATTAGGGGTTAATAAATATAATGTAGGTGTTGGCGATGTTAGGGGCAGCAGATTAGAGGTTCATAGGTATAATGTAGGTGGCGGCGATGTCCGGTCAGCAGATTAGGGGTTAAAACATTTTATTATAGTGTTTGCAATGTGGGGGGGCCTCAGTTTAGGGGTTAATAGGTAGTTTATGGGTGTTAGTGTACTTTGTAGCACTTTAGTTAAGAGCTTTATGTTCCGGCGTTAGCTCATAAAACTCTTAACTACTGACTTTTATATGTGGTAGGAGTCTTGACAGGAGAGGGTCTACCGCTCACTTCTTCCAAGACTCGTAATACCGGCGTTAGGCAAGTCCCATTAAAAAGATAGGATACGCAATTGACATAAGGGGATTTGCGGTAGCCTCGAGTCGCGGAAGAAAAGTGAGCGGTACACCTGTACCTGTCAGACTCGTAATACCAGCGGGCATTAAAAAGCATCGTTGGGACCTCTCAACGCTGCTTTTTAAGGCTAACGCCAAACTCGTAATCTAGCCGTTAGTTTTGAGTATTTTGGTAGAACTTTTTAAGTGGCGAGATAAACAGGTAAAACAGTAGTGTGAAATTTTTTATAGAATTGCGTTGAGATTTGAGAGAAAATTTCAATATACACCCATGGAACGCTCATGTTCAGCCCATTTTACAAAAAACAACAATTAAGTTTTGTATTTTGTCCTTTTAAGTACAATGTCTTGCTTTTTTGCACATCCAGTGTACTTAAGTGTACTCCAGTTACTTAAGTTACACTGCACATACGGCTTGATTGCGAGTTTTGCGGTATGAATGAAAAAGCAGCATTAAGGCTCTTTTTCACTACCGCTGCTATTACGAGTCTTGCAGGTTTAGCTGCACCGCACACTTTTTTGGCCATAACGCAACGTAACTACCGCATCTTTCCAAAAGTCCTTTTTCAATGGGACTTCCTTTGCGCCGGTATTACGAAGCTGCCTGGGTGGCCAAAAAGTGAGCGGTACACCGCATACCGTCAAGATCCATACCGTAAACTGAAAGTCAGTAGTTATGGGTTTTATGCTACAAAACTGTAACATAAAACTCATAACTAAAGTGCTAAAAAGTACACTAACACCCTTAAACAACCTATTAACCCCTAAACCGAGGCCCTCCTGTATCGCAAACACTAAAATAAATTTATTACCCCTAATCTGCCGCTCCGGAGATCGGCGCCACTATAATAAACATATTAACCCCTAATCTGCTGCCCCAACACCGCCGACACTTACATTATACTTATTAACCCCTAATTTGCTGCCCCCGACCTTGCCACCACCTACATCACACTTATTAACTCCTAATCTGCCGCCCCTAACATCGCCGCCACCTACCTACATTTATTGACCCCTAATCTTCCGCCCTCAACGTCGCCGCCACTATACTAAAGTTATTAACCCCTAACCCTAAGTCTAACCCTAACCCTAACACCCACTAACTTTAATGTAATTAAAATAAATCTAAATAAAACCTACTATTAATAACTAAATAATTCCTATTTAAAGGGACATTAAACACTTTGAGATGGTAATATAAAATGATAAATTGTATATAATAAAACAACTCTGCAATATACTTTCATAATTTATTTTGTCCTCTTTGCCTGTAATTCCATTCTGAAATTGTGAGCTTTTCAGTTCCTGTTAGAAATGGAAGTGCAGAACACTGTTAAATCCAGCACAACCATTGGCTGAACACTCTAGTGACCTATTTATAACTGACCCTAATTGGCCACAGCAGAGAAGGTAACACAAGTTACAACATGGCAGCTCCCAGTGTTTTATAGACACTAAAACTTTACACTTATTTTGTCACTTTTTAAATAGCTAATGAAACTTTAAAAAATACATCTACATGTTAGTCATGGACTAATCTTTTCTTTGAATGCATCATTCTATCTAGCTTGTATTTAGTGTTTAATGTCCCTTTAAAACTAAATACTTACCTATAAAATAAACCCTAAGCTAGCCACAATATAACTAATAGTTATAGGTAGATTAGTTAGTAAATAGTTATTAACTATTTACTAACTACCTAGCTAAAATAAATACAAATTTACCTGTGAAATAAAAACTATCCTGAGTTACACTAACACCTAACCTTACACTACAATTAAATCAATTACATTTATTAAATACAATTAACTAAATTACAAAACAAAAAAAACCTAACACTAACACTAACCCCCGAATATCCACTTACAGTTTTTGAAGACTCGACATCCATCCTCAATGAAGCAGCAGGAGTCTTCATCCAAGCGGGCAGAAGTCCTCAACGAAGCCGGGAGATGTCTTCATCCAAGCGGCAAGATGTGGTCCTCCAGACGGGCAGAAGTCTTCATCCAGACGGCATCTTCTATCTTCATCCATCCAGCGTGGAGCATCCTCTTCTTCCGACGGCGACTGAAGAATGAAGGTTCCTTTAAGGGACGTCATCCAAGATGGCATCCCTTGAATTCCGATTGGCTGATAGAATTCTATCAGCCAATCGGAATTAAAGGTGAAACTTTCCTATTGGCTGATGCAAATCATAACCAGTTTATTAAACAACTACTACATTTCATCTTACATCACAACTATTTTACTTTCAAAGACCACTTCTATTTACAAACCCAAGGTACAGCAATGGGCACAGCTTGTGCACCTACATACGCAAACTTATTCCTGGGGTGGTGGGAGAACAGTCCTGTCTTTTCAGACACCAATGATATATATGCAAAGTACATCCTACTCTGGATTCGCTATATAGATGACATCCTGTTTATTTGGGAGGATTCAGTTGACATACTTCAAGAGTTTATGGCGATCCTTAATGATAATAATCTTAATCTGAAACTCATTTATTAATACAGCTATCACAAAGTGAATTTCTTAGATTTAGAGATACAAGTTGACCAACAGGGACAAGTAAGCACTAAACTATATAAAAAGGCCACAGCCACAAACACACTATTACATCATACAAGTGCCCATGCCCCTTGTACTCTGAGTGCCATTCCAAGAGGAGAATTTATAAGACTCAGACGAAACTGTTCAGATATAACAGTATACAAACAGAAAGCAAAGATACTTTCTAGTAGACTACAAGATAGAGGGTATAGAAAACGTTCTATCAAAAAGGCAAACACATAAGTTATTAAAATAGAACAGCAAACATTGCTTCAACCACGTAAAAAAATAGTGGATAATAAACCAAAATTAATCACGACATTTAACCCCCCAAATAAAAAAATAACCAAAGTGATAAATGACAATTGCCACATTTTACTAAATGATCCTCTAATTGGATACAAAAGACCATACAATTTAAAAGATTCTTTGGTTAAAAGTCATTATATTCATAAACCAAGAAAAGTGAGTCAATCCACTGGCATGTTCCAATGTGGAACATGCTGTACATGCCCAAAAGCATGGAAAATCAAAGAAATCCATGATAAATATGGAAAAAACACCTACTATCAGCCCATTTCTCTTGCACTACAATAGGAGTAGTCTACGGTCTACAATGCCCATGTAAATTATTCTATGTCGGTATGACGTCACAACAAGTAAGAACAAGGATATTGGAACATAGCAGAAATATCCGCAATGCCAAGAAAGACTTGGAAAAAAGTACAACCATAACAAGTGTAGCAAAACACTTCTACCAGAAACATAACAGTAATGACCATCTGCTAAAATTCACAGTCTTACAACAGGCAACCTTAGGCGTAAGAGGAGGTGACATTGAACAAATCCTACTGAGAATGGAATGCAAATGGGTACATCTATTGAATAGTGTCAAACCGTACAGGCTGAATGACTATAACAACTATAATGTATATCTGTAAAACTATCATTCTTGCATTAGATAAATAATATCTATACAAATCTAATAACGTCTGAAAGATGATACACTATGATCTATTAAAATATGGGCAGTAAAACTCTGGCTGATAATAGGATAGGTTATTTAGGATATTACACAGCCTTTCACAAGGTTCATAGACTGTTGGACGGCAGGTCACTTATATATTAATAATCTAAAACTGTTTCTTTTATCTTCACTTAAACTCGACAAGAAGCACAAGCCTAGGAGTCACACGATCACACTTACATTTGAGTAATGTATACCTTAGATAAATATATTCTTTTAAAATTTGATAACATCAGCTCACACATTATTAGTAACTAATATGCACCATACTTGTACATAGGAACAAAATATTACACGTGAATTTTTTAGTTAATTTTGTATGCATTATTAACACACATTTTTTTATTTCATTTTGTAGTCACTTTTAGTGTTATGTATTCCAAAATATAATTATTTGCAGTATTCTTATACACTACCATTTGGCAATGTAGTCCAGCACTCAATATCCTTAAACTTATTAGTAACATTTCGTATGCGGTAAAATATCATGTGTAAATCATAGCTGGCACCATGTCATAATTGAAATCAGAAAGGATAGCACTTATAATTGGCCCAAATGTACCAACAATGACAAATAAAAGAGGAAAAGAACTTATCTTTAAATAGTTAGACTTTATATTTTCCCAGTATGTGAATAATAAATATCGATCCCTGATTCTAGTTATAATTCCGGATTATATATAATGTACATCTGTAAAACTAATATTCTTGCATTAGATAAACACTATCTACATAAATCGAATAACATTGGAAAGATCATATACTATGATCTACAAAAATATGGGCAGTAAAACTCTGGGTGATAATAGGATAGATTATTTAGGATATTACACAGCCTTTCACAAGGTTCATAGACTGTTGGACGGCAGGTCACTTATATATTAATAATCTAAAACGGTTTCTTTTATCCTCACTTAAACTCGATAATAAGCACAAACACAGGAGTCACACGATTACACTTACACCTAAGTAATGTATATCTTAGATAAATATATTTCCTTAAAATTTGATAACATCAGCTCACACATCATTCGCAACTAATGTGCACCATACTTGTAAATAGGAACAAAATATTATACGTGAATTCTTTAGTTAATTTTGTATGCATTATTAACACACATTTTTTTGTTTTCACACATGTAGTCACTTTTTATGTTATGTATTTCAAAAATATAATTATTTGCAGTATTCTTATACACTACCATTTGGCAATGTAGTCCAGCACTCAATATCCTAAAAATTATGAGATCATCATAAATAACATTTCGTATGCTGTAAAATATCATGTGTCAGTTATAGATGGCACCATATCATAATTGAAATCAGAAAGGATAGCACCTATAATTGGCCTAAATGTACCAACAACAATAAATAAAAGAGGAAAAGAACCTGTCTTTAAATAGTTAAACTAGAGATCTTCCCAGTATGTGAATAATAAATATTGATCGCCGATCTTAGTTATAATTCCGGATTATATGGGCATAATCATTACATAACTGACATTGATACTGTACATTTTGGCATTATTAAATAACTTGCAATACAGGATATAAATATGACATTCTGATACAAGGAAAATTGCAACAATTAACAAAACAGAATATACAGTTGATTGACAGTTTGACTAACCAATGAGAATACACATTTCAAAGACCAATCGTATCAAGGAGGCATACACACACAAGCCAATATAAGGCTGGATTCTAGCCGACCCGCACACCCCCTCTGAGGAAGCAGAAGTGAAACGCTACGTCAGGGGCTCCTTAGTTTTAACTTGCTCTCCTGTTGTTGTTATTAATAGAGTATTTACCTTTAAAAAACTTTGCTAAATGGTTCTCATATGAAAAACTATTTTGAGGTTATCTCGCTATAGCATCTGGTTGGGTACTCGACTCTGCAGTAGGCTTTATTTAACAGTTATCTAGTAGCAATCTATACTTAACTTATTAACGTATATGAATTATGACACTGGCTGGGTAACATATATTAATTCAGAGAGAGCTCACAGATATAGTCTATCATAATTAGAATAATAGCAACTCAGGTATTGGGTATTTTTGTAACCGATAGATACAATGTATAATGGATATTACGGATACCGGTAAAACCTATAGCATATTTACAACTACTGTGTGACTGTTTCAGTCTAAATATATAACTCTATATATACGTCATACTACTTGCAAAAAATAACTCCTTCGCCAAAAAAAACATTTTATCGTTGCTACTTCTAAATGTAATAAACATACAACCATATGAGCCCCTTTTTTAGCATACCGTGTGTGTGTCAGTGAACCCATTAATAGCACTGTAACTTGCACAAGTGCTGCAGGATATACCTATACATAATGAACAAACCAATATAGTGATTTACCTCTCATTACAATATTTCATTGTGACTTAGAATTTTTTGGATCTATTAGTTTAGTACTAAAATCACTCAGTAACTTCAATCATTATAACCCTCTATTATAAGGAGGCTAATATTTAGTTGTACTTACAGACAAGCCAATATAGGCTAAGGGATTTATTAATAGTACAACAAATTATAGCACAAAATAGTTTAATAGTACAGTAATAGATCTTTTTTTATACCATTTACTTGACGTTGTTAAATATAAAGAATATACACAGGAGAATTGTTTTTAATTTAAGTGTCGGCAGCAGGACATCATTAATACTTGCTGTCTTTTAATAAAACAGAATAAAAGTTATTTTTTATTATTTTTTCTTGTATCTTACTTTGACCAAGCATCGTAGTAATAGTGCAAAAAGCATACCTTTTTTTGACATACTATCCCTAAATGTATATACTGGAGGAGATTTACAGTCAGCCTTCTTTACCTGTCTAACACCCTTATTCACATCAGTTCCTATGTAACTTTATGGAGATCCTCAACTAAAGTATGGAGAGGTGGGTGAGCTTTATTGAACAGAAAATAATAATGGAATATGTACAGCGCCAATAAAGGCTAAGGGATAAATATAAACACTAAAAACGAAATGTACCTGCTAAGGCTGAACAAGAATTTATTACAATTCAACAGTATTGGTACCAAGGGATAAAATGAGTAAAAAACAGTAATTAAAACAGTTGTTAAAAACAATGGTAAGGTGGAGTGTTGTGCTGATACACTCACAAAGTGCAAATAGCAATTGGATCCAAGGGGTGGAAAACTAAAATGGTGAAATCCACATTTGCTTGTGGATACACAAATAAACAAAATGTGTAAGCAACATAAAAATGTATGCGACTTAAATGTGCAACATGATAGTGCAAATGTTGTGCAACATAAGTGAGAGTAATTGTGATCACTATGTGTATAAAAGATAAGGAAAAAACGATTCACATCAAAAATGCAAAAAATCACAATAGATATAATATATTAAAAAGTCCCAATGACACTGCAGTGCAAAAAATAAATCACATGTGAATAACTGCCATTGAGTGGCAAATGTGGAAAAAAGGGTGGTGTACCCAAGGCAAAAAAGAGGAAATCCAGTGAAAAAACAAAAATAAAAATAAAAATCAAAAACCAGATACAAAAATGATGTTCAACAAAGGATAAAAAAGAACAAAAAAGAACAAAAAGAGTATTGTAATCCAAAAAACAGTAAATTAATAAGGAAATCACATGAAGGAACCTGGAATCCTGAGGGGAAGAGTTCCCAGGCGGATCCTAACAACGGTCAGCTCTTAGTCCAATGTCCTAGAGATGTCCCTGTAAAAAAAGGAGTACCATAGCGTAACAAGTCCTCAAAGTGGTTAAAATACTTGGAATAATGCTTACCAACAGGTCTACGCGTTTCGGCCCCAAAATAAGGCCTTTATCAAGACTTGATATCAATACTCTTTTTGTTCTTTTTTGTTCTTTTTTATCCTTTGTTGAACATCATTTTTGTATCTGGTTTTTGATTTTTATTTTTATTTTTGTTTTTTCACTGGATTTCCTCTTTTTTGCCTTGGGTACACCACCCTTTTTTCCACATTTGCCACTCAATGGCAGTTATTCACATGTGATTTATTTTTTGCACTGCAGTGTCATTGGGACTTTTTAATATATTATATCTATTGTGATTTTTTGCATTTTTGATGTGAATCGTTTTTTCCTTATCTTTTATACACATAGTGATCACAATTACTCTCACTTATGTTGCACAACATTTGCACTATCATGTTGCACATTTAAGTCGCATACATTTTTATGTTGCTTACACATTTTGTTTATTTGTGTATCCACAAGCAAATGTGGATTTCACCATTTTAGTTTTCCACCCCTTGGATCCAATTGCTATTTGCACTTTGTGAGTGTATCAGCACAACACTCCACCTTACCATTGTTTTTAACAACTGTTTTAATTACTGTTTTTTACTCATTTTATCCCTTGGTACCAATACTGTTGAATTGTAATAAATTCTTGTTCAGCCTTAGCAGGTACATTTCGTTTTTAGTGTTTATATTTATCCCTTAGCCTTTATTGGCGCTGTACATATTCCATTATTACCTGTTCTTTCCTTTTGGGGGTTGGTTAGACCCTTTATTTGTACTCAGCACAAGGGAATATCTTAGCGCTTGGCTACCACACCTCACTTTCTTTATTGAACAGAATCCACAGAGTAAATTAGAATTTGATGTGGCTGAAGATGGTGTTGACACTGAACATATACTCCACATTCGGCTAGATTTAGAGTTCTGCGTTAGCCCTCAAAAGCAGCGTTAAGTGGTCCTAACGCTGCTTTTGGCCGCCCGCTGGTATTTAGAGTCAGCCAGGAAAGGGTCTAACGCTCACTTCCTTACCGCGACTCCAGGCTACCGCAGTCCCCTTACGCCAATTGCGTATCCTATCTTTTCTATGGGATCTGCCTAAAGCTGGCATTTGGAGTCTTGGAACAAGTGAGCGGTAGAGCCTCTACCGACAAGACTCCTACCGCCAAAAAAAGTCAGTAGTTAAGAGCTTTATGGGCTAACGCCGGAATATAAAGCTCTTAACTACTGTGCTATAAAGTACACTAACACCCATAAACTACCGATGTACCCCTAAACTGAGGCCCCCCCACATCGCCGCCACTATAATAAAAATTTTTAACCCCTAATCTGCCGACCGGACACCGCCACCACCTACATTATACCTATGAACCCCTAATCTGCTGCCCCTAACATCGCCGACACCTAGATTATATTTATTAACCCCTAATATGCCCCCCCAACATCGCCGCTACCTAACTACAAGTATTAACCCCTAATCTGCCGACCGGACCTCGCTGCCACTATAATAAATGTATTAACCCCTGAACAGCCACACTCCCGCCTCGCAAACACTATAATAAATATTATTAACCCCTAATCTGCCCTCCCTAACATCGGCGCCACCTACCTACAATTATTAACCCCTAATCTCATGCCCGCAACGTCGCCGCTACTATAATAAAGTTATTAACCCCTAAACCTAAGTCTAACCCTAACCCTAACACCCCCTAACATAAATATAATTTAAATTAAACTAATATAAGCCAATCAGCCAATCAGATTGAAGTTCAATCCGATTGGCTGATCCAATCAGCCAATTAGATTGAGCTCACATTCTATTGGCTGTTCCGATCAGCCAATAGAATGCGAGCTCAATCTGATTGACTGATTGAATCAGCCAATCAGATATTTCCTACCTTAATTCCGATAGATAGAATCCTGATAGAATCCTATCAGCCAATCGGAATTCGAGGGACGCCATCTTGGATGACGTCCCTTAAAGGAACCTTCATTCGTCGTTAGTCCGCCGGGGAAGGAGGATGTTCCGCGTCGGCGGGATGAAGATGGATCCGGAAGACAGAAGATAGAAGATGCCGCTTGGAAGAAGACATCGCCCGGATGGAAGACCTCTTCTTTGCTGCTTGGATCAAGACTTCTACCGCATGGAGGACCACATCGCCCGGATTGGATGAAGACTTCGACTCGGCTGAGTGAAGACAACTCAAGGTAGGGAGATCTTCAGGGGGTTAGTGATAGGTTTTTTTAAGAGGGGTTTGGGTGGGTTAGAATAGGGGTATGTGGGTGGTGGGTTGTAATGTTGGGGGGGTATTGTATTTTCTTTTACAGGTAAAAGAGCTGATTACTTTGGGGCAATGCCCCGCAAAAAGCCCTTTTAAGGGCTGGTAATAGAGCTGATTACTTTTGTAATTTAGAATAGGGTAGGGATTTTTTTTATTTTGGGGGGCTTTTTTATTTTATTACGGGGCTTAGATTAGGTGTAATTAGATTAAAATTCTTGTAATATTTTTTTATTTTTTGTAATTTAGTGTTTTTTTTTTTTGTATTATAGATTAGTTTAAGTGTATTTTAGTTTAGCTAATTGTAGGTAATTTATTTAATTAATTTATTGATAGTGTAGTGTTAGGTTTAATTGTAGATAATTGTGGGTAGTTTATTAAATTTATTTATTGATAGTGTAGTGTTAGGTTTAATTGTAACTTAGGTTAGGATTTATTTTACAGGTAATTTTGTAATTATTTTAACTAGGTAGCTATTAAATAGTTCTTAACTATTTAATAGCTATTGTACCTGGTTAAAATAAATACAAAGTTGCCTGTAAAATAAATATAAATCCTAAAATAGATACAATGTAATTATTAGTTATATTGTAGCTAGCTTAGGGTTTATTTTATAGGTAAGTATTTAGTTTTAAATAGGATTAATTTATTTAATAATATGAATATTATTTAGTTTAATTTAAATTATATTTATGTTAGGGGGGTGTTAGGGTTAGACTTAGGGATAGGGGTTAATACATTTATTATAGTAGCGGCGACGTTGCGGGCGGGAGATTAGGGGTTAATAATTGTAGGTAGGTGGCGGTGATGTTAGGGAGGACAGATTAGGTGTTAATAATATTTATTACAGTGTTTGCGAGGCGGGAGTGCGGCGGTTTAGGGGTTAATACATTTATTATAGTGGCGGCGAGGTCCGGTCGGCAGATTAGGGATTAATACTTGTAGTTAGGTGCGGCGACGTTGGGGGGGCAGATTAGGGGTTAATAAATATAATGTAGGGTTCGGCGATGTTAGGGACAGCAGATTAGGGGTTCATAGGGATAATGTAGGTGGCGGCGGTGTCCAGTCGGCAGATTAGGGGTTAATAATAAAATGCAGGTGTCAGCGATAGCAGGGGCGGCAGATTAGAGGTTAATAAGTGTAAGGTTAGGGGTGTTTAGACTCGGGGTTCATGTTAGGGTGTTAGGTGTAGACTTAGAGAGTATTTCCACATAGGAAACAATGGGGCTGCGTTAGGAGCTGAACGCTGCTTTTTTGCAGGTGTTAGTTTTTTTTTCAGCCCAAACTGCCCCATTGTTTCCTATGGGGATATCGTGCACAAGCACGTTTTTCCACCTCACCGCTACCGTAGGCAACGCTGGTATTGAGGGTTGAAGGGAAGCTAAATTCTGCTCAACGCTCCCTTTTCTGAGCCTAACGCAGCCACTCAGACAACTCTAAAAACCAGCGTTGTCTTAAGGGTGCGCTGGGAAAAAAAAGCAGCGTTAGCTACGCGGGTCTTTACCGACAAAACTCTAAATCTAGCCGTTAATCTTCATAGTCTGCTTAAAAGTAAAACAATCTATTTAGTTCATAGAAGGAAAATGTAAACACATCTTTGGTAAAAGAGTGAGATATTTCCCAGCAATGAAGCAGTTAAATGAATTTGGTAAGGCATACTAATTTCCTGATGTTATGTTAAATCCTGAAAACTGCTGTTTTCTGAAATCATGCTAATTATATATATTTGTACAGCTGGAGAATGTTCTCTATGTAAAATCTAGTTGTAATGAATAAAATAACATTTGTTTGTAAAGCAAACACCTACATATTTAGCATCAGAGTCCCATATCCTTAGAGATCAGTAGTTTACAAGCAGAGGTAGATTAAAAAAAAAATAATCTTTTGAGGTAGACACATTTTTTTTCCTCTTGAAAACAGGTGCTGGAAATGAAATTCTGAATCAGGTTTGCAAGCGATATCGGGTTTATTGTGGTTGTTTGCGCGCGTCAGATGTAGCGCTCGTATTACAAGTTGAAAGTAAACGTGATCGCATGAGCACAGTTGAATTTAATGCGCGTCGGGTTAGCACGACTTCAGAGCTCTGGTTAATTGTTTCGCAAAACAAAAAAGTTTCACAAAACACATCAAAAATACATTTAAAAGTACTGTTACTTTCATAATAACACTATGTAATAAAAATGATTTTAAAAAATATTGCATAAAAAAAGTTATAAGGGCTCAAAGATATAAAAGGCTCATGTCTAAATATGTATGTGTATGTATAAATATATGTTTATCTGTGTGTACAGCTGTATTTATAAGTGTATATTTGTATTTACAGGCATATATACACATATAAACACATACATACATATGTACACCCATATAGAAAAATATATATACTGTAAGTGGATTGGAACTCTTTGTAGTCAAGTAGATGAAAACATGATAAAACATATTTATGCAATATTCAAATTTAATAAAGGTTTTAAATATGAGGCCCATTTATTAAAACGTCAATCTCTTTGCATTCTCTGGTGTCAAAACGCTCGCCAGACATCGCTAGACATCGCTGCCGCTAATCTACATATGACGCCCGTATTTATTAAAAAGTCTGTCAAAAACACACGCGTCAAGTATGGAGAAATAAGTGTCGGACAGTTGACAAATAAGAGTCATCGATGTAGCGGATATTCTGTTTTTCCAACGTTATTTATACTATATCATTACTGTCCATGAACAAGCACATTTCTTTAAAGCTAATATTTTATTTTTCATCTGTTAATGTCCAAGAATAGCTAGATTTATACCTGAACAAGCAATAATATCTCATAGAAAGTTTTTTTTGTTTTATTTATTTGTTATACAAAAAAAAATCTGATATATGATATTTTCACTTAAATTAATGTGTTTTTGTATTTGTAGAAATCATGATATGAAATCTCATGTTTTTTTTTTCTTTTTTAAAAATTATTATTAATGCTACAATTTGTACATATATCTTTGCACATACTTGTATATACAGTATCCCACAAAAGTGAGTACACCCCTCACATTTTTGTAAATATTTTATTATATCTTTTCATGTGACAACATTGAAGAAATTACACTTTGCCATAATGCAAAGTAGTGAGTGTACAGCCTGTATAAAAGTGTTAATTTGCTGTCCCCTCAAAATAACTCAACACACAGCCATTAATGTCTAAACCGTTGGCAACAAAAGTGAGTACACCCCTAAGTGGAATTGTCCAAATTAGGCCCAAAGTTTAAATATTTTGTGCGGCCACCATTATTTTCCAGCACTGCCTTAACCCTCTTGGGCATAGAGTTCACCAGAGCTTCACAGGTTGCCACTGGAGTCCTCTTCCACTCCTCCATGACAACATCACAGAGCTGGTGGATGTTAGAGACCTTGCGCTCCCCAACCTTCTGTTTGAGGATGCCCCACAGATGCTCAATAGGGTTTAGGTCTGGAGACATGCTTGGCCAGTCCATTATCTTTACCCTTAGCTTCTTTAGCAAGGCAGTGCTCATCTTGGAGGTGTGTTTGGGGTGTTTGTCATGTTGAAATACTACCCTGCGGCCCAGTCTCCGAAGGGAAGGGATCATGCTCTGCTTCAGTATGTCACAGTACATGTTGGCATTCATGATTCCCTCAATGAACTGTAGCTCCCCAGTGCCAGCAGCACTTATGCAGGTCCAGACCATGACACTCCCACCACCATGCTTGACTGTAGGCAAGATACACTTGTCTTTGTTCTCCTCACCTGGTTGCCGCCACACACGCTTGACACCATCTGAACCAAATAAGTTTATCTTGGTCTCATCGGACCACAGGACATGGTTCCAGTAATCCATGTCCTTAGCCTGCTTGTCTTCAGCAAACTGTTTGCAGGCTTTATTGTGCATCATCTTTAGAATAGGCTTCCTTCTGGGACGACAGCCATGCAGACCAATTTGATGCAGTATGCAGCGTATGTACTGAGCACTGATAGGCTGACCCCCACCCCTTCAACCTCTGCAGCAATGCTGGCAGCACTCATATGTCTATTTTCCAAAGACATCCTCTGGATAGGACGCTGAGCACGTGCACTCAACTTATTTGGTTGACCATGGTGAAGCCTGTTCTGAGTGAAACCTGTCATGTGATACCACTGTATGGTCAAGCCCACCATGCTGCAGCTCAGTTTCAGGGTCTAGGCATTATTCTTATAGCCTAGGCCATCTTTATGTAGAGCAACAATTTTTTTTTCAGATCATCAGAGAGTTCTTAGCCATGAGGTGCCATGTTGAACTTCCAGTGACCAGTATGAGAGAGTGTGAGAGCGATAACACCAAATTTAACACACCTGCTCCCCATTCACAACTGAGACCTTGTAACACTAAGGGGTCACATGACACCGGGGAGGGAAAATGGCTAATTGGGCCCAATTTGGACATTTCCACTTATTGGTGTACTCACTTTTGTTGCCAATGGTTTAAACATTAATGGCTGTGTGTTGAGTTATTTTGAGGGGACAACAAATTGACAGTGTTAAACAGGCTGTACACTTACTACTTTACATTGTAGCAAAGTGTCATTTTTTCACTTTTGTCACATGAAAAGATATAATAAAATATTTACAAAAATGTGAGGGGTGTACTCACTTTTGTGGGATACTGTATATATGTGTTATGTCAGAAATATTCTGCAAACATATTTACATGTCCCTAAATTTTATTTTCTTCTAAACAATATTGTCTTTCATATCTCTGTGTTTATTTATACCACTATATGTATATAGTGTAAATATATTATTATTCTGAGCAAGAATAATTGCGAATATAACGCAATCAGGGTATCATATTTAGTTATTTGCAATCAATGTATATTTAAAGAGCTGGGACAGTTTTCCTTCTGCCCCTGTGTAACCCTTTCTGATTGCAGTCTACTTTGAAGCACCACCCCTACACAGGTGTAAAAAATGGGCTGGCATATAAGATAACATTTCTTAATTAAAATGAAATTCAAGAGAAGGAAGAAAAACACTGAAAATATCATAAGAGTGGAGAGGTGATTTTAATTTCTGCCGTATCTGATTCATGACAGTTTAATGTTAGGTGGACTATCCATTTGAGCTATCATTTTAAGATCAAATTGAATCAAACGATTGATGCTTAAAATAATTGTCTAAATTATTGCACTGTGTGTCCTAATGTCATCATCAATGTTTAACTTTAATACTAATTTCACATATACATACTTTCAAAATATAATACACTATGTAACAAATGGCACTTACAAGTTCTGGTGAGTGATCAATAACACAAGTATCGAGCAATTTCATTGGTTAGTGGTAGTATAAAATGTATATTTCAATCAGATTGACTGATATCATAATGTGATTATGCTTTTCCCAATCAAAAGTGTTGGAAACTTTCACTAGTTTGTGGGTTGTGTAGGAGTTCGAGTATTGTGACCAATTTGGTGCGAAGTATTGCGTCAAATGTGGTGCGAAATGCAGTGGGACTTGTATTACATGCGTTAAACATGGTGAAATAAGATTGATCAAAAAAAGGAAATTAGCTATAGTATGTAATGTATTTATTTCATTTTTATCCCTTTATCTACTAGTCCTGCTGCCAGACAGACATTACCTGTCATTAAAACTACTTTTGAAATTAATCTGTTCCTCTATTTACATGTGATTATAATATTTTTATTTAACATATTATTTAGCTGCTGAACATATGTCTTTGTTGTCTGTGTGATTTAGAAAGAGTATACAATTGTAATCAACTTTCTAATTTACATAAATATGTAATATGCTTCATTCTCTTGCAGCATCTAACATAACCTTTCTGCGTTTTCAGACTCCCATTGATTTCTATGGCATTCGCGGCCTCAAGGGTGGCGGTTTGAATGATAGGTAAGCTGCGGCGGAAAAGACGCAAGCGTACCTGTTGAATTTTTGATAACTTAATGAGAGATTCAAATAGAGTCGAAAATGACAGCGAATAATCAGTATTCCGCTCAAATAAGACAAGCATTAATCTGCGTCATATTTGATTTTGCGGGAGCGTATATTACATCACATATTTCAACATTTGACAATGTTGATGCTTTATTAAATATGGCGGATCAAATTTGCATCTAATTTGATGCGAGATTCCAGCGTATTCCAGCGTATTCTCAGTTGAAGCTTTGATAAATGGGCCCCTATGTATTTACCATAAATATTTCATATTAAAACGTTCTTCACATAGCAGAATATGTTCTGTGTATTTATAAATGGATATTCCTAAATATATATATATATATATTTTTTTTATATATATATATATATATATATATATATATATATATATAGAGAGAGAGAGAGAGAGAGAGGTATAGATATATATATTGTACCAAAGTATCATTAAATATATGTAGAAATATGTACTTATACATATTCTGCTATGTGAAGAACATTAGAATTTAAAAATATTAATATTTTCATGTCTGGTTAGCGCACTTGAGAATATGTCATCAGGTTTCCACGAGAGTAGGGTGTAAGCCCCCTCACTTTTTTGCACGCCTTTGACTTCTATGGGGGAATACTTTCACGTGCACAATATTCTAACTTCAGCTTTTTGCGTACATTGGGTTAGCAAGCAAGCAAAACCTTTTTACTTTTAACTTCTACATCGAGTGCTTCCCAACTCGTGCAAAAAGCTTACTTCTAGCAGAGTTAGCACACAAGTGGGAGAGATAAATACCGCTTCTCTTGTAATCTGTCCCTAAATAATACATTTTTATCATGTTAATGAAATAATTAATTTCTGTTTTGCAAAAAAAGACCTCTTGTGTATGGTGCACGCTAGAGATATACATTTGGCTTTGCTGATTTGTCAAGTTGTTTGATAAACCAGCACCCAAATACATTATTGGAGAAAACAGAGGAAAAATGAATTATTGTTTTGTTAAAATCAGTTCATTTATCTGTTCATGCCATTTGGCTCCAAGAAAAGGAATAGGAATAGGGAAAGGAGCTATAATGATTGGTTAATAAGTCCCTTTGTTTGTAATGATGTACAGGGGGTCTTACCATTCATTTGTCCATCATCTACTTTCCAATCCAGACTGATGTTAGGGACAGCAAGTCAGTCACTATATGCTGGATTTTAGTCATACAGAGTTGTATGTTCTTTTAACATTAAAAAATAGGTTATTTTAATTGTTTCAATCCTATAAATGTAAGATATTTTCTTATATTAATTGTCTATCACCTAGATTATGAGTGGCCATTTTAGTGTTAAAACAGAAACACAGCCATTACGAGTCTTGTTGGTATAGCTGTACTGCAAGCCTTTAGCCTGTCAGACACTCAAATAAATGACGTTTTGCATGGGATTTCCATAGCGCTGCCATTACAAGTGAGGCTAAAAAGCTTGCGTTACACCCTATAACAACACGATCCATTCCGCAATTTGAGACCAGTAGTTATAAGTTTTACGCAACAAAACTGTTACACAAAATTCATAACTAAAGTGTTACAAAGTACACTAACACCCATAAACTACCTATTAACTCCTAAACCGAGGCCCTCCTGCATCACAAACACTATTTTAAAGTTAACCACTAATCTGCTGCTCCAGACATCACCGCCACAAATAAAATGTATTAACCCCTATTCCGCTGCTCCCCGACATCGTCGCCACTATACTAAAGTTATTAACACCTATTCCCCCACACCTCAACACCACCCACACTATAATAAAGATATTAACCCCTATTCCGCCGCTCCCCTACATCGCCGCCACTAAATAAAGTTATTAGCCCCATAACCTCTGGCCTCCCACATCACTGCCACTAAATAAACCTATTAACCCCTAAACCGCCAGCCCCCCACATCGCCAAAAACTAAATTAAACTATTAACCCGTAAATCTAACAACCCCTTAACTTTAAATTAAATTTACAAGATCCCTATCTTAAAATAAATAAAACTTACCTGTAAAAAAACCTAAGTTTAAACTATATTTCTCCAACATAGGTGTGTCCGGTCCACGGCGTCATCCTTACTTGTGGGATATTCTCTTCCCCAACAGGAAATGGCAAAGAGCCCAGCAAAGCTGGTCACATGATCCCTCCTAGGCTCCGCCTACCCCAGTCATTCTCTTTGCCGTTGTACAGGCAACATCTCCACGGAGATGGCTTAGAGTTTTTTAGTGTTTAACTGTAGTTTTTATTATTCAATCAAGAGTTTGTTATTTTGAAATAGTGCTGGTATGTACTATTTACTCAGAAACAGAAAAGAGATGAAGATTTCTGTTTGTATGAGGAAAATGATTTTAGCAACCGTCACTAAAATCCATGGCTGTTCCACACAGGACTGTTGAGAGCAATTAACTTCAGTTGGGGGAACAGTGTGCAGTCTCTTGCTGCTTGAGGTATGACACATTCTAACAAGACGATGTAATGCTGGAAGCTGTCATTTTCCCTATGGGATCCGGTAAGCCATGTTTATTACGATTGTAAATAAGGGCTTCACATGGGCTTATTAAGACTGTAGACTTTTTCTGGGCTAAATCGATTCATTATTAACACATATTTAGCCTTGAGGAATCATTTTATTTGGGTATTTTGATATAATAATATCGGCAGGCACTGTTTTAGACACCTTATTCTTTAGGGGCTTTCCCAAAGCATAGGCAGAGCCTCATTTTCGCGCCGGTGTTGCGCACTTGTTTTTGAGAGGCATGGCATGCAGTCGCATGTGAGAGGAGCTCTGATACTTAGAAAAGACTTTCTGAAGGCGTCATTTGGTATCGTATTCCCCTTTGGGCTTGGTTGGGTCTCAGCAAAGCAGATACCAGGGACTGTAAAGGGGTTAAAAGTTCAAAACGGCTCCGGTTCCGTTATTTTAAGGGTTAAAGCTTCCAAATTTGGTGTGCAATACTTTTAAGGCTTTAAGACACTGTGGTGAAAATTTGGTGAATTTTGAACAATTCCTTCATGTTTTTTCGCAATTGCAGTAATAAAGTGTGTTCAGTTTAAAATTTAAAGTGACAGTAACGGTTTTATTTTAAAACGTTTTTTGTATTTTGTTATCAAGTTTATGCCTGTTTAACATGTCTGAACTACCAGATAGACTGTGTTCTGAATGTGGGGAAGCCAGAATTCCTATTCATTTAAATAAATGTGATTTATGTGACAATGACAATGATGCCCAAGATGATTCCTCAAGTGAGGGGAGTAAGCATGGTACTGCATCATTCCCTCCTTCGTCTACACGAGTCTTGCCCACTCAGGAGGCCCCTAGTACATCTAGCGCGCCAATACTCCTTACTATGCAACAATTAACGGCTGTAATGGACAATTCTGTCAAAAACATTTTAGCCAAAATGAACACTTATCAGCGTAAGCGCGACTGCTCTGTTTTAGATACTGAAGAGCATGACGACGCTAATAATAATGTTTCTGAAGGGCCCCTAACCCAGTCTGATGGGGCCAGGGAGGTTTTGTCTGAGGGAGAAATTACTGATTCAGGGAACATTTCTCAACAAGCTGAACCTGATGTGATTACATTTAAATTTAAGTTGGAACATCTCCGCATTCTGCTTAAGGAGGTATTATCCACTCTGGATGATTGTGACAAGTTGGTCATCCCAGAGAAACTATGTAAAATGGACAAGTTCCTAGAGGTACCGGGGCTCCCAGAAGCTTTTCCTATACCCAAGCGGGTGGCGGACATTGTTAATAAAGAATGGGAAAGGCCCGGTATTCCTTTCGTCCCTCCCCCCATATTTAAAAAATTGTTTCCTATGGTCGACCCCAGAAAGGACTTATGGCAGACAGTCCCCAAGGTCGAGGGAGCGGTTTCCACTTTAAACAAACGCACCACTATACCCATAGAGGATAGTTGTGCTTTCAAAGATCCTATGGATAAAAAATTAGAAGGTTTGCTTAAAAAGATGTTTGTTCAGCAGGGTTACCTTCTACAACCAATTTCATGCGTTGTCCCTGTCGCTACAGCCGCATGTTTCTGGTTCGATGAGCTGATAAAGGCGGTCGATAGTGATTCTCCTCCTTATGAGGAGATTATGGACAGAATCAATGCTCTCAAATTGGCTAATTCTTTTACCCTAGACGCCACTTTGCAATTGGCTAGATTAGCGGCTAAGAATTCTGGGTTTGCTATTGTGGCGCGCAGAGCGCTTTGGTTGAAATCTTGGTCGGCTGATGCGTCTTCCAAGAACAAGCTACTTAACATTCCTTTCAAGGGGAAAACGCTGTTTGGCCCTGACTTGAAAGAGATTATCTCTGATATCACTGGGGGTAAGGGCCACGCCCTTCCTCAGGATCGGCCTTTCAAGGCAAAAAATAAACCTAATTTTCGTCCCTTTCGTAGAAACGGACCAGCCCAAAGTGCTACGTCCTCTAAGCAAGAGGGTAATACTTCTCAAGCCAAGCCAGCTTGGAGACCAATGCAAGGCTGGAACAAGGGAAAACAGGCCAAGAAACCTGCCACTGCTACCAAGACAGCATGAAATGTTGGCCCCCGATCCGGGACCGGATCTGGTGGGGGGCAGACTCTCTCTCTTCGCTCAGGCTTGGGCAAGAGATGTTCTGGATCCTTGGGCACTAGAAATAGTCTCCCAAGGTTATCTTCTGGAATTCAAGGGGCTTCCCCCAAGGGGGAGGTCCCACAGGTCTCAGTTGTCTTCAGACCACATAAAAAGACAGGCATTCTTACATTGTGTAGAAGACCTGTTAAAAATGGGAGTGATTCATCCTGTTCCATTAAGAGAACAAGGGATGGGGTTCTACTCCAACCTGTTCATAGTTCCCAAAAAAGAGGGAACGTTCAGACCAATCTTAGATCTCAAGATCTTAAACAAGTTTCTCAAGGTTCCATCGTTCAAGATGGAAACCATTCGAACTATTCTTCCTTCCATCCAGGAAGGTCAATTCATGACCACGGTGGATTTAAAGGATGCGTATCTACATATTCCTATCCACAAGGAACATCATCGGTTCCTAAGGTTCGCATTCCTGGACAAGCATTACCAGTTCGTGGCGCTTCCTTTCGGATTAGCCACTGCTCCAAGGATTTTCACAAAGGTACTAGGGTCCCTTCTAGCTGTGCTAAGACCAAGGGGCATTGCTGTAGTACCTTACTTGGACGACATTCTGATTCAAGCGTCGTCCCTTCCTCAAGCAAAGGCTCACACGGACATAGTCCTGGCCTTTCTCAGATCTCACGGATGGAAAGTGAACGTGGAAAAGAGTTCTCTATCTCCGTCAACAAGGGTTCCCTTCTTGGGAACAATAATAGACTCCTTAGAAATGAGGATATTTCTGACAGAGGCCAGAAAAACAAAGCTTCTAGACTCTTGTCGGATACTTCATTCCGTTCCTCTTCCTTCCATAGCTCAGTGCATGGAAGTGATCGGGTTGATGGTAGCGGCAATGGACATAGTTCCTTTTGCGCGCATTCATCTAAGACCATTACAACTGTGCATGCTCAGTCAGTGGAATGGGGATTATACAGACTTGTCTCCGAAGATACAAGTAAATCAGAGGACCAGAGACTCACTCCGTTGGTGGCTGTCCCTGGACAACCTGTCACAAGGGATGACATTCCGCAGACCAGAGTGGGTCATTGTCACGATCGACGCCAGTCTGATGGGCTGGGGCGCGGTCTGGGGATCCCTGAAAGCTCAGGGTCTTTGGTCTCGGGAAGAATCTCTTCTACCGATAAATATTCTGGAACTGAGAGCGATATTCAATGCTCTCAAGGCTTGGCCTCAGCTAGCGATGGCCAAGTTCATACGGTTTCAATCAGACAACATGACAACTGTTGCGTACATCAACCATCAGGGGGGAACAAGGAGTTCCCTAGCGATGGAAGAAGTGACCAAAATCATTCTTTGGGCGGAGTCTCACTCCTGCCACCTGTCCGCTATCCACATCCCAGGAGTGGAAAATTGGGAAGCGGATTTTCTGAGTCGTCAGACATTGCATCCGGGGGAGTGGGAACTCCATCCGGAAATCTTTGCCCAAGTCACTCAACTGTGGGGCATTCCAGACATGGATCTGATGGCCTCTCGTCAGAACTTCAAAGTTCCTTGCTACGGGTCCAGATCCAGGGATCCCAAGGCGGCTCTAGTGGATGCACTAGTAGCACCTTGGACCTTCAAACTAGCTTATGTGTTCCCGCCGTTTCCTCTCATCCCCAGGCTGGTAGCCAGGATCAATCAGGAGAGGGCGTCGGTGATCTTGATAGCTCCTGCGTGGCCACGCAGGACTTGGTATGCAGATCTGGTGAATATGTCATCGGCTCCACCTTGGAAGCTACCTTTGAGACGAGACCTTCTTGTTCAGGGTCCGTTCGAACATCCGAACCTGGTTTCACTCCAGCTGACTGCTTGGAGATTGAACGCTTGATCTTATCGAAGCGAGGGTTCTCAGATTCTGTTATCGATACTCTGGTTCAGGCCAGAAAGCCTGTAACTAGAAAGATTTACCACAAAATTTGGAAAAAATATATCTGTTGGTGTGAATCTAAAGGATTCCCTTGGGATAAGGTTAAGATTCCTAAGATTCTATCCTTCCTTCAAGAAGGATTGGAAAAAGGATTATCTGCAAGTTCCCTGAAGGGACAGATTTCTGCCTTGTCTGTGTTACTTCACAAAAAGCTGGCAGCTGTGCCAGATGTTCAAGCCTTTGTTCAGGCTCTGGTTAGAATTAAGCCTGTTTACAAACCTTTGACTCCTCCTTGGAGTCTCAATTTAGTTCTTTCAGTTCTTCAGGGGGTTCCGTTTGAACCCTTACATTCCGTTGATATTAAGTTATTATCTTGGAAAGTTTTGTTTTTAGTTGCAATTTCTTCTGCTAGAAGAGTTTCAGAATTATCTGCTCTGCAGTGTTCTCCTCCTTATCTGGTGTTCCATGCAGATAAGGTGGTTTTACGTACTAAACCTGGTTTTCTTCCAAAAGTTGTTTCTAACAAAAACATTAACCAGGAGATTATCGTACCTTCTCTGTGTCCGAAACCAGTTTCAAAGAAGGAACGTTTGTTGCACAATTTGGATGTTGTTCGCGCTCTAAAATTCTATTTAGATGCTACAAAGGATTTTAGACAAACATCTTCCTTGTTTGTTGTTTATTCCGGTAAAAGGAGAGGTCAAAAAGCAACTTCTACCTCTCTCTCTTTTTGGATTAAAAGCATCATCAGATTGGCTTACGAGACTGCCGGACGGCAGCCTCCCGAAAGAATCACAGCTCATTCCACTAGGGCTGGGGCTTCCACATGAGCCTTCAAGAACGAGGCTTCTGTTGATCAGATATGTAGGGCAGCGACTTGGTCTTCACTGCACACTTTTACCAAATTTTACAAGATGATACTTTTGCTTCTTCTGAGGCTATTTTTGGGAGAAAGGTTTTGCAAGCCGTGGTGCCTTCCATTTAGGTGACCTGATTTGCTCCCTCCCTTCATCCGTGTCCTAAAGCTTTGGTATTGGTTCCCACAAGTAAGGATGACGCCGTGGACCGGACACACCTATGTTGGAGAAAACAGAATTTATGTTTACCTGATAAATTACTTTCTCCAACGGTGTGTCCGGTCCACGGCCCGCCCTGGTTTTTTTAATCAGGTCTGATAATTTATTTTCTTTAACTACAGTCACCACGGTACCATATGGTTTCTCCTATGCTAATATTCCTCCTTAACGTCGGTCGAATGACTGGGGTAGGCGGAGCCTAGGAGGGATCATGTGACCAGCTTTGCTGGGCTCTTTGCCATTTCCTGTTGGGGAAGAGAATATCCCACAAGTAAGGATGACGCCGTGGACCGGACACACCGTTGGAGAAAGTAATTTATCAGGTAAACATAAATTCTGTTATTAAACTAACATTACTATTATACTAAAATTAAAACAACGATCAATTAAATAAATTAAATTACAAATTAAAAAAACCTAACACTACTAAAAAAAATAAAAATCTACAATTACAAAAAAAATACTAAATTACAAAAAATAAAAAAAATACTAAAGTACAAAAAATAACAAACACTAAATTACTAAAAATAACAAACGGAATTATACAAAATAAAAACAATTACGCCTAATCTAATAGCCCTATAAAAATAAAAAAGCACCCCCCAAATAAAAAATCCCTAGCCTACAATAAACTACCAATAACCTTTAAAACGGCCTTTTGTAGGGCATTGCCCTAAATAAATCAGCTCTTTTCCCTTTAAGAAAAAAAGACCCCTCCAACAGTAAAACCCACCCCCCAACGAACCTCCCAAAATAAAAAACTAACTCTAACAAAAACCTAAGCTACCCATTGCCCTGAAAAGGGCATTTGTATGGGTATTCAGCTCTTTTTGATTGGCCTTAAAAGGGCATTTAGCTCTTTTAAGAAAGCCCAAAACCCTAATCTAAAAAAAAAAACACACCCCAAAAAGTTTAAAAAAACCTAACACTAACCCCCGACGATCCACTTACAGTTTTTGAAGTTCAGACATCCGGGCGGCGAGAACTCTTCATCCAGGTGGTGATGTCTTCATCCATAGAGACGGCAAGGTCTTCATCCATCCAGGTGGCATCTTCTATCTTCATCCAGGCGGCATCTTCTATCCTCATCCCAGTGGTGTAATTTATTTATTTTAAAGTTATTTTAATTTTAGTATAAAAGTAATGTTAGTTTAATATATAGTTTATTCTTAGTTTTTTTATTTTCACAGGTAAGTTTTTATTTATTTTAAGATAGGGATCTTGTAATTTTAATTTAAAGCTAGGGGGTTGTTAGGTTTAGGGGTTAATAGTTTAATTTAGTGTTTTGCAATGTAGGGGCTGGCGGTTTAGAGGTTAATAGGTTTATTTAGTGGCAGTGATGTGGGAGACCAGTGGTTTAGGGGTTAATAACTATATTTAGTGGTGGTGATGTCGGGGAGCGGCAGATTAGGGGTGTTTAGACGTGGGGTTTAAACGTAATTTCCCCCCCCCATAAATATGAATGGGACTGTGTTACTGAGCTTTTCATTCCGCGATCACAGGTGTTAGTTTTTTTTCTAACACTCTCTCCCCATTGATTTCTATAGGGGAAAGCGTGCACGAGCACGTCAAAGCAGCGCTTGTATTTTGTGTGTTAATGAGCTTAACGCAACCATATTGTATGCAGAACTTGTAATCTAGGTATAAATTAGCTGATCCCATTGAAAATAATGGTAATGAATCCGAATTTAATATTCATCTGAACTGAATATCTGCATGTACAAAATTCTGATAAACCAAAGGTTTTCAAAAATCTTAAACAAATCTTTTAGACAAAATGATTTTATTTTTTTTGCCCATGCACATCTAGTGCTCACTTACCACAATATAAAATAATATAAAAATGAGGAGATTAACCAAAATAATACCCATAAACAAGAAAGAACAAAGAAGACTAGACAAAAAGAGCCCAAAAAGGGAACAAGAGTGATGACCCAGACTGTTCCTCCAATCAGGTTAAGCAACTGTCTGCCAGGTAGCTTTGCATTGATAAGAGCAAAAAGGTGCTGCATGGTGGGGTATCTTTTTCTTCTTTATGCATCAAAGAAATAAGGATCAAAACAACTCACAAGTGTGAATTGACTATAGGATTTAAAACTCATGTGCTGGACTCTCACAGTCCCACCAGCTAAAGAGAACCTCCAGTAAACAACTTGCTCATCAGATGCAAAGGAACACAAGAAAGTGATATGTTTCTATGCTGTATATTTAAGCTGTTTAGACTTATTGCTGTGCATAGAAACCTGATATATATATATATATATATATATATATATATATATATATATATATATATATATATATATATATATATATATATATACAAATTCATCAATCAAATCTCATCACATGTGCAAAAGTAAAAACTGTGTTCTTACTACTGAAATATGTTAAAAATATTTTTGCACCAATAAGCTAAAATTGTAAGGCACCTAACAGCATTTTCTGTATACTTTATGGGACAGGGAGGTGATGGGGGGCTTGCAAGCAATGACACACCTCTGTTTTTCAGCTTGAATGTGGCAGGAGAACAGGATGTGGGTATGTCATGAGCAGGGTTGGATGTAGTATGGACAGGGTTGGGTAGTGTTTGGGTGGATCCAAACAAGTCCCTGATTTTGAAGCTAACAGGAAGTGTTTATTTCCATTGTGGGTAAGTAACAGATTTAAACACTTGCATCAATGCAGTATCAGTGGTACAGCAGCAGGGGGCAGAATCCCCCTGATTACCGATCACCATTGAACGACATTATTTATTGATCTTTATATAGTGCACTGTTACTACAGTTTGATCAGGTTTCTAAATTGCAGCTGCTATATTAAAAAAAAAAATCTGCTGTCATTTGACTTTTCAATAACTCCTTACGTTGGATCTAAATCCTGGCTCCCTTGAATTCTCAATATCGTAGACAAAATGCTGTGGCCATTTCCACTACAGAGCTTTATAAACAAGAAAGTGCCAGGCAAATAAGAGTTTCAATGTATAAATATGTCTCTTTTATGATTTGTTTAAAATTAAATGTATCTAAATGATGTTATTTAAAGGTAAACTGCTTTGCTTTCTTTAAATCAACGTCATATTTAGCCCTTATGCATCACTCAGTGCCCTAGCTCTCAGAATGCACTTAACTTCTATATGCCAACATGAGGGTCTTAGTCTGCAAGTAGTTTAATCCCTAAATTCATTCATTATTGCTGCTAATTCAGTGAATGGAATACAAATACATTGCACAACTACATTAGATCAAAAGTATAAAATGCATTATAGCTTTTTGAGCTTATTTTTGCATTACTTCCTGTCCTTTTGATAAACTGAACAAACAAATAAAACACATAAAATATTAAATAAAATATAGTACAAATGTAGTGTACTTGTACTTGGTTTTCCTCTATCTAAACAAATTCTTCATTTTCTATACTACCCAGAAAGGCTGCATACTTAAGAATGCTGTATTTCTTAACCATGTAACTTGCTACAAAGTTATTGTTTAGAGCAGTGCATAAGCTCATACATAGGACCAGACTACAAAAGGCGCACAATTTTTTTTCCGCTCAAGTCCTAACTGCGTTCAATGTAAAAAATTAGAGCAGGCGGGTTAGCGCACGTACGTACGTAAGTTGAAATGAAAAATTTTGCTGTCAGCGTTTATCGATGTGTGGTGGACATGATACGCTTCATCATATCATGTTCCTCCGCAATTTAATAAATCAGCCCCTGGATCTCTGGTTAATATTATACATACGTATATATTTATGTGTTAATATGTGTATATACATCACTATATAAACATATAGCCCATCGCTGCGATACTTACCCTCTGTGCAGTGCGAGTTCTCATGCCGTGTATCCCGACTTATGAATGAGGCTCCCATTTGCTCTCATGAGCTTGCGTTCCCATTGCTTTCAACTTGTAATACCAGTGCACATTAGCGTGCGCTGGAATTACTAAGTGGAGCTCTAATATCGCTATCAAGAAAGCGATATTTAGCACTCCATATTTAATCGGGCCCATTATTAAATATTATATATTGTCATATACAGTCAGTCGATACTGCTAATTGTGCTAGTGGTAATCTGGCCCATGTTTTGCCTCAGATTTTCATCAGTAAATGACACTAGCTAAACATAATCATTTTACAAACAAATAAACATTTTTTTGTGCAGTACCACTTGTATGCTGATAATACCCAAATCTATCATTCCTCTCCTAATATCTCTCCTTCTTTATTAAACCAGATTTCTGACTGCCTCTCTGCAATTTACTCTTGGATGTCTTCACACTACCTCTAACTCAATCTGTCCAAAATTGAGCTTCTTATTCCCCCCTCTTCAAGACATCCAACACCTGACATTTCTCTGATGGTTGGAGACTCTATTCTCAACACCTCACCCCAGGTCCGCTGACTTGGGGTCACACTAGACTCAGAACTCACATTCAACCCACATATACAAGCACTTACCAAATCCAGATGTTCACACCTACACAACATTTCCAGAATTAGTCCCTTCCTTTTTAAAAAAAACCTACAAAAATACTTATTCATTCCCTCATTTTGTCATGGATTAATTATTGCAATCTACTCCTAAACGGCCTTCCAAAACACCACCTCTCCTCCCTCCAATCTATTATGAATGCTTCTGCTAGACTCATCCACCTAAGTCGCCAATCTACATCAGCTGCTCCGCTCTGCCAGTCTTTACACTGGCTCCCCATACACTCCAGAAAACAATTTAAAGTATTAACCCTAACTTACAAAGCACTCAACAGTTTAACTCCCAACTATATTTCCTCTCTCATCGTGAAATATTCCCCATCCCGTCCTCTTTGATCAACCTCTGACCTATGTCTCTCCACTCCTGTTATCTCTATGTCCCACTCCCGCCTCCAAGACTTCGCACGTGCTGCTACTGTCCTCTGGAACTCTCTACCCGCTCCATAAAACTGTCTCCAACCTTGTATAGCTTCAGACGCTCCTTGAAAACCCACCTATTCAGAGAGGCGTACCATCTCTCCTCCATCCCTCATCCGAACCAAACTAATACATGAACTGCCTGACTCACTGCTGCAACTACAACGGATGTAACAAGCTACCCCAACCTTATGTCTCTGCACCCTAAACCTGTAGACTGTGAGCTCTCCAGAGCAGGGCCCTCTTCCTCCTGTACTAGATCTGTATAGTTGTGTTATTTGTATTCTATCACAAATCTTTGTCATTGCATACACCTATCATTGTACCCAGTGCTACGGAATTTCACGCTATACAAATAAATGATAATAATAATAATAATAATCTTGAGCAGTGCACTGTTTTATTGTTGCTCTATATACCATGCATATGTACGGCAATGCCCCTTCTAAAAGAGCATCCATATCCTAAACATACATTTTAAAATGTTCTCTTTAGATGTAACTTTGTTAAACTGTAATGTCTCAGAAACAAAGGTTTCCTGATGGAAATGCAAACAAAAATGTAAAATAAAATCTATCTATCTATCTATCTATCTATCTATCTATCTATCTATCTATCTATCTGTCTGTCTGTCTGTCTGTCTGTCTGTCTGTCTGTCTGTCTGTCTGTCTGTCTGTCTGTCTGTCTGTCTGTCTGTATATCTATCTATATCTATATATTATTATTATTATTATTATTATTATTCTTTATTTCTAAAGTGCCGACAGATTCCGCAGCTCTGTCCATGGGTACCAGGTTAACAGTACAATGGAGAAACAATACGATAAAAGACAACATTTTACAGAAAAATACAGGGGGAAGTGAGGGCCCTATTCCTATGGGAACTTACAATCTAGATGGGTAGGTGGATGGCAAACAGGAGGTGGGGACTGCAGAGGTGAGAATGATATTAGTGAGGAGATAGAGGGCAATAAGCTTCCCTGAACAGAAAGGTCTTTAGGGAACGTTTAAAGGAGGAGAGGTTAGGGGCAAGTCTGAAAGCTTGAGGAAGTGCGTTCCAGAGGGTTGGTGCCGCACGAGAGAAGTCCTGTAATCTAGCATGAGAGGAGGTGATGGTAGAGGACGCAAGAAGCAGGTCGTTGTTGGATCTTAGGGGACAGGCAGGAGTATATTTGTTGATGAGTGAGGACAGGTATGGTGGGGCAGCATTGGCGAGGGCTTTGTAGGTCAGGGTGAGAATTTTGAAGTTAACTCTTTTTTGAATGGGGAGCCAGTGAAGGGACTCACAGAAAGGCGCACCCGAAACAGAGCGTCGAGAGAGGTGGATGAGCCTAGCAGATGCATTTAGGGTGGATTGGAGGGGAGAGAGGCGGGAGAGAGGGAGGCCAGTTAGTAAGTTGTTACAGTAGTCAAGTCGGGAAATTACCAGGGAGTGGATTAGCTGTTTAGTAGTTTCAGCACTCAGAAATTGACAAATTTTGTAGATATTGCGTAGGTGGTTGCGGCAGGATGAAGAGAGCAGTTGGATGTGGGGAATGAAGGACAGATTTGAGTCAAGCGTGACTCTGAGGCAGCGGAGTTGGGGTGATGGGGAGATAGTGGTGCCGCCAACACTGATAGAAGAATTAGAAACTGGAGTGGAGTAAGAGGGGGGAATTAGAAGTAGTTCGGTCTTGGACATATTTATTTTTAGGTGGTGAGAGGCCATCCAGGAGAAAATGACAGCTAAGCAGTCGCTGATGTGAGAGTTGACAGAAGGGGAGAGTGCAGGGGTGGAAAGGTAGATCTGGGTATCATCAGCATAGAGGTGATAGCTGAGGTCAAAGCTGTTAATAAGTTTACCCAGTGAAGAAGTGTAAATAGAGAAGAGTAGAGGACCCAGGACGGAGCCTGGAGGTACTCCAACAGACAGGGGCAATAGAGAGGAGGAGTCACCAGAAAAAGAGATGGAGAAAGATCTGTTAGAGAGATAAGAGTGAATCCAGGAGAGGGCAGTGTCACAGAGACCAAGAGAGCTGAGAGACCATAGGAGAAGGCGATGGTCAACAGTGTCAAAGGCATCAGATAGGTCAAGTAAGATGAGTATAGAGTAGTAGCCTTTGTTTTTAGAAGAAAGGAGATCGTTAGTAACCTTGGTGAGGGCAGTCTCAGTTGAGTGTTGGGGACGGAAGCCAGATTGCAGGGGGTCGAGCAATGAGTTGGAGGACAGGAAGTGGGTTAGGCGATTGAAAACTAGTTTTTCAAGGCGATTGAAAACTAGTTTTTCAAGGAATTTTGAAGCTAGCGGGAGCAGTGATATGGGGCAGTAGTTTGCAGGGGAGTTAGGGTCAAGGGAGGGTTTTTTGAGTTTGGGGGTGACCTCTGCATGTTTGAAGGAGGCAGGGAATGAGCCAGTGGAAAGGGATAGGTTAAATATGTGAGTAAGAGCCGGAGTGAGGGTGGAAGACAGAGAAGGTATACAATGTGAAGGAATAGGGTCAAGTGGGCAGGTAGTGATGTGTGAGGAAGACAAAAGGGAAGCCACTTCACTCTCAGTGGTTGGTAAAGGGTGCAGAGAGTGGCAGAGGGGGTGACTGGGAGCAAAGTTAGGAGATTGCAGGTTTGTGTTGGGATGTTTCCTTGGATTGCAAGTGTTTTATTGAAAAAGAAAAATAGATATTTAGATAGGTATCTATCTGCCTACCTGTCTGTCTGTCTGTCTATCATCTATCTATCTATCTATCTATCTATCTATCTATCTATCTATCTATCTATATATCTATCATCTATCTATCTATCTATCTCTCTATCTCTCTATCTATCTATCTATCTATCTATCTATCTATCTATCTATCTATCTATCTATCTCTCTATCTCTCTATCTCTCTATCTATCTATCTATCTATCTATCTATCTATCTATCTATCATCTATCTATCTATCTATCTATCTGTCTATCATCTATATCTGTCTATCTATCTATCTATCTATCTATCTATCTATCTATCATCTATCTGTCTGTCTGTCTGTCTGTCTATCTATATCTATCTATATATCTTTCTGTCTTTCTATCTATCATTTATATATATCTATCTATCATCTATCTACCTGTCTGTCTATCTATCATCTATCTATCTATCTATCTATCTATCTATCTATCTATCTATCTATCTATCTATCTATCTATCTATCTATCTATCCATCATCTATCTATCTATTATCTATAATCTATCTATCTATCTATCTATCTATCTATCTATCTATCTATCTATCTATCTATCTATCTATCTATCTATCTATCTATCTATCTATCTATCTTTCTGTCTGTCTGTCTGTCTGTCTGTCTGTCTGTCTGTCTGTCTGTCTGTCTTTCTATCTATCTATCTATCTATCTATCTATCTATCTATCTATCTATCTATCTATCTATCTATCTATCTATCTATCTATCTATCTATCTCTATCATCTATCTATCTATCTATCTATCTATCTATCTACCTGTCTGTCTATCATTTATCTATCTAACCATCATATCTCTCTCTCTCTCTCTCTCTCTCTCTCTCTCTAGCTGTCTATCATCTATCTGTATCTATATCTATCTATCTATCTATCTATCTATCTATCTATCTACCTGTCTGTCTATGTATCATCTATCTATCCATCATCTATCTATCTATTTGTCTATCATGTATCTATATATATAATAGAAATTAATATATCTATTTATCTATCCATCTACTGTACTGTGTGTATATATATATATATATATATATATATATATATATATATATATATATATATATATATATATATATATATATATAGTATATACTTTATATATCTGATTAGCTCAATCTGTTATTAGCTCCAAGATAAATAAATTAATCTGATAATAAAATTAGCTTTTTTAGTTTAAAAAACATGTCAGCCATAATATTATTACTTGTAATTACAAGATTTTTCTGCGGTCTTGCAATAACATACTAGGTAGATTTAAAAAAGTTTTGAAAGCCTTATTTGGAGGAGCAAATTCAGATCTATTACTGGAGTAGAGAAAGTCAGCCACATTCATTGGGGCCGATTTATCATGGCACGAATTGGGCCAGATACATCTGTTTCCGTGTGAGCCTTCAGGGTCGCTGGAAACAAGAGTTAAGATGCAACGGTCTTAAGACCCTGCTCCTTAACTTGTACGCCACTTCTGAGGCAGCGGACAGCAATCAACCCGATCGCATATGATCGGGTTGATTGACTCCCCCTGCTAGCGGCCGATTGGCCGCAAATCTGCAGGGGGCGGCATTGCACAAGCAGTTCACCAGAACTGCTTGTGCAATGTTAAATGCAGACAGCATATGCTGTCAGCATTCAGCAATGTCGGCGGTCATGATCGCTACAGCGGTCATGTCCGTCCGACTCTTAATAAATCGGCCCCATTATGTTAACAAATTATGCATTGTATCGCCTTTCTTATTTTTATATCAGCTGAAACCAATTAGGGACAGATATGTGCAAAGTATTTTAACTACACATAATTAAACAATTTATATTACAAACCTAAGTGTTTACAGTGACATATTTAAACATTAACAATTAAGTTGCATTGATATGTATGTGTTCCATAGTGTACTGTGCTACCCTTTAAAAACTATGTCTCACGCTTCAAATTGCCATCTAATTTGTCACCTGGTTCAGCAATAAATGACTGCAGCATCCATTTGACATGTGCCTTGACAGCCCATCTTAGCATCATTGTTATATACTATGAATTTATAGTACTATTTAGAAAAAATATATATATTTGAAGTTACAGGCAAGCTCTATCCTAAGCATGATGCTTACACAGTTTCCCTACTTGCAAAACATAAGGACAAATAGTAAAAAAAATAAGACAGTAACTTATTTATCAAGAAGAGAAAAAATGCCATGGTTCTCAGGGGAAGCATTATTGATGTTAAATCTCCTAAGGTTCACTGCACAACTGATTGCGTTCAGACATCCTGAATAATTTACCACCCTAGTGTGTTCCTTGATAAAATTGTTCCTTGTATGTTGGAGTCAAGCAAACTAAAAGCAAAACAGTTTCATGCTAGAGGGGCCTGCAATTAAATGCGGAGAATATGTTGCTAGCTCATCTCATAGAAGATGGGTTACAAGTCTTATAATTGCTGTTTAAAATAACATTGTAGGAAAGTTGTAGATTAGATGGTTATGCAAAAAACTGCAGACATGAAAAAATAATGGTACATTATATGGGAGAGTTTATTTAGCTATAAAATGCTATAGGTGCATAAAATATAGACGGCACTTAATATCCTTATACAGTCAGGGATTTCTGCTTTAAAATGGATCATAAAAAAACAATAGTTTTACAGTTTGTGGGAACTGAAAGTATTTTTCACTAAAAGAACAATTCTAGAACAAGGGGTCATAATCTCAAGTTGAAGGGTGGTAGATTCAGGAATAATTTGTGGAAGCACTTCTTTACAGAAAGGGTTGTTGATTCAAGGGGCTCCATTTATGAAAGGTAGGGCGGGCATTATTCGCCTGACCTCGCTGCAAGTGGACAGCATACGCTGTCCAAATTTAACATTGAACAAATATTGCACAAGCATTGCCGTCCCCTAATCACTGGCAGCTAATTGTCGGCTAACAGGGATCGTCAATAAACCTGATCGGATGGGGATGACTTAAATCCACCCCATTTTAGGTGGTCTTAAGACGGTTGCTACTTAACTATTGTTTCAGATGAGCCCAAAATGCTGGGGCCCTGAAGCTGCTTTCACAGCTTTATAAATGGAGCCCATGAAATAAACTTTCATTAGATACACAATGTGGAGGAGTTCATGTGTGCCTGGGATAAGCATAAGACTTTCCTACAAAAAAAAATAAGCTGATATATTAAAGGAATGGATCTATAGTTTCAATCTCCCCTCAAAATCTATGTTTATAAGTTTGTAAGGCACTTGTGTCCAAAGAAAAAGAGAAAATATGTCAAAATAATGGAAAAATGTCACCCCTACCCCAAAAATATCGCCATTTTCTTTCCTCTTAGTATTTTTGCTTATCAATGTATTTAAAGACATAGGATTTGGGAACGCACATTGCTGGCTGGAATAGGTATTATGCTCAGTTTGTCATCTAGAATACTATTCCTTATCCCTTTTTTGTGTTGTATTCAAATATTGAGTGGCCGGCAAGATAAGCACTGTAAACTGAATGTTTGTAAATCTATGTGCAGAAACATTATAGGGTACCTTTAATATATATGATAGAAGTTAGGCATTAGTCATTATTAAAAATTAGGAAACAGCAAACACTTGAAGCCGCAGAAGGTGCTTAAAGTGAAGGTAAATTTTGATGAATTAGTGCCCGCTTTTTAATAATCCTATTAAAAACAAGGGCACTTTAATTCATCAAAATTGACATTTCACTTGTTTTCTTCAAAAACTTACCTTTTAATTCTGACAGCCGCTGCAGCGCTTCCTCCGCCCCTTGGCAAGCCCTCTTCGTGGGTCCAAAATGATGAATCCGGCTTCTTCGAATCACGGCGTTGCCTCAGGCCATGATTCCCCCGGGGGGGGGGAAGCCGTGATTGGAGGAAGCCAGATTCGTCATTTCTGACATATGAAGAGGCTTCCAACGGCCGGGGGAATCGATGGAGTGGCTGTCAGGATTAAAAGGTAAGTTTTTGAAGAAAACAAGTGAAATGTCAATTTTGATGAATTAAAGTGCCCTTGTTTTTAGTAGGATTATTAAAAACTGGACACTAATTCATCGTAATTGACCTTTTTCTTTAAGTCCACAAAAATATTTGATACAACATAAATAAAATGCAGTAAAAAATTATACAATACCAACAAAATTGATACACTGTGGACCAAATGTATTCAATACTAAAGTCCCAGATAGATTTAAGTCAACTTAAGGAATTTCCTTTTCATACAATATGGGATCACCAGTAGTTAGTCTAGAAATTATAAACAAAAGGGCACCTCATAGTTTAAATTACCAGAAATACCTGTTGTAATAGTTCAATCCTAATTGGGTAACTCACATTTAGATGAACACTATCGCCTAGATTTAGAGTTCTGCGTTAGCCGTCAAAGCCAGCGTTAAGGGGTCCTAACGCTGGTTTTGGCCGCCCGCTGGTATTTAGAGTCAGTCAGGAAAGGGTCTAACGCTCACTTTCCAGCCGCGACTTTTCAATACCGCAGATCCCCTTACGCCAATTGCGTATCCTATCTTTTCAATGGGATCTTTCTAACACTGGTATTTAGAGTCTTGGCTGAAGTGAGCGTTAGAACTCTAACGACAAAACTCCAGCCGCAGAAAAAAGTCAGGAGTTAAGAGCTTTATGGGCTAACGCCGGTTCATAAAGCTCTTAACTACTGTGCTCTAAAGTACACTAACACCCATAAACTACCTATGTACCCCTAAACCGAGGTCCCCCCACATCGCCGCCACTATAATAAAAAAATTTAACCCCTAACCTGCCGACCGCACACCGCCGCCACCTACATTATCCCTATGTACCCCTATTCTGCTGCCCCTAATATCGCCGACACCTACATAAAATTTATTAACCCCTAATCTGCCCCCCAACGTCGCCGCTACCTTACCTACACTTATTAACCCCTAATCTGCCGACCGGACCTCGCCGCTACTATAATAAATGTATTAACCCCTAAAGCTAAGTCTAACCCTAACACTAACACCCCCCTAAGTTAAATATAATTTTTATCTAACGAAATAAATTAACTCTTATTAAATAAATTATTCCTATTTAAAGCTAAATACTTACCTGTAAAATAAACCCTAATATAGCTACAATATAACGAATAATTATATTGTAGCTATTTTAGGATTTATATTTATTTTACAGGCAATTTTGTATTTATTTTAACTAGGTACAATAGCTATTAAATAGTTATTAACTATTTAATAGCTACCTAGTTAAAATAATTACAAAATTACCTGTAAAATAAATCCTAACCTAATTTACAATTAAACCTAACACTACACTATCAATAAATAAATTAACTAAACTACCTACAATTACCTACAATTAAATCAACTAAACTAAATTACAAAAAAACAAACACTAAATTACAAAAAATAAAAAAAGAATACAAGAATTTTAAACTTATTACACCTACTCTAAGCCCCCTAAAAAAATAACAAAGCCCCCAAAATAAAAAAATGCCCGACACTATTCTAAAATAAAAAGTTACCAGCTCTATTACCTTACCAGCCCTTAAAAGGGCCTTTTGCGGGGCATGCCCCAAAGAAAATAGATCTTTTGCCTGTAAAAAAAACATACAATACCCCTCCCAACATTACAACCCACCACCCACATACCCCTAACCCACCCAAACCCCCCTTAAAAAACCTAACACTAAGCCCCTGAAGATCTTCCTACCTTATCTTCACCCAGCCGGGTATCACCGATCCGTCCAGAAGAGGGTCCGAAGTCTTCATCCTATCCGGGCAGAAGAGCTCCTCCAGAGGGTCCAAAGTCTTCATCCTATCCGGACAGAAGAGGACATCCGGACCGGCAGACATCTTCATCCAGGCGGCATCTTCTATCTTCATCCATCCGGTGCGGAGTGGGACCATCTTGAAGCAGCCGACGCGGAGCCATCTTTCTTCACCGATGTCCTAAGCCCGAATTAAGGTTCCTTTAAATTACGTCATCTAAGATGGCGTCCCTCGAATTCCGACTGGCTGATAGGATTCTATCAGCCAATCGGAATTAAGGTAGTGAAAATCTGATTGGCTGATTGAATCAGCGAATCAGATTGAGCTCGCATTCTATTGGCTGATCGGAACAGCCAATAGAATGCAAGCTCAATCTGATTGGCTGATTGGATCAGCCAATCGGATTGAACTTGAATCTGATTTTTTGATTCAATCAGCCAATCAGATTTTTCCTACCTTAATTCCGATTGGCTGATAGAATCCTATCAGCCAATCGGAATTTGAGGGACGCCATCTTGGATGACGTCATTTAAAGGAACCTTCATTCGGATTTAGGACATCGGTGAAGAAGGATGGCTCCACGTCGGCTGCTTCAAGATGGTCCCTCTCCGCGCCGGATGGAAGAAGATAGAAGATGCCGCCTGGATGAAGATGTCTGCCAGTCCGGATGTCCTCTTCTGCCCGGAAAGGATGAAGACTTCGGACCCTCTTCTTGATGGATCGGTGATACCCGGCTGGGTGAAAATAAGGTAGGAAGATCTTCAGGGGCTTAGTGTTAGGTTTTTTTAAGGGGGGTTTGGGTGGGTTAGATTAGGGGTATGTGGGTGGTGGGTTGTAATGTTGGGGGGGTATTGTATGTTTTTTTTACAGGCAAAAGAGCTGTTTTCTTTGGGGCATCCCCCTGCAAAAGGCCCTTTTAAGGGCTGGTAAGGTAATAGAGCTGGTAACTTTTTATTTTAGAATAGGGTAGGGCATTTTTTTATTTTGGGGGGCTTTGATATTTTTTTAGGGGGCTTAGAGTAGGTGTAATTAGTTTAAAATTCTTGTATTCTTTTTTTATTTTTTGTAATTTAGTGTTTGTTTTTTTTTGTAATTTAGTTTAGTTGATTTAATTGTAGGTAGTTTAGTTAATTTATTTATTGATAGTGTAGTGTTAGGTTTAATTGTAACTTAGGTTAGGATTTATTTTACAGGTAATTTTGTAATTATTTTAACTAGGTAGCTATTAAATAGTTAATAACTATTTAATAGCTATTGTACCTGGTTAAAATAAATACAAAGTTGCCTGTAAAATAAATATAAATCCTAAAATAGCTACAATATAATTATTCGTTATATTGTAGCTATATTAGGGTTTATTTTACAGGTAAGTATTTAGCTTTAAATAGGAATAATTTATTTAATAAGAGTTAATTTATTTTGTTAGATAAAAATTATATTTAACTTAGGGGGGTGTTAGTGTTAGGGTTAGACTTAGCTTTAGAGGTTAATACATTTATTATAGTAGCGGTGAGGTCCGGTCGGCAGAATAGGGGTTAATAAGTGTAGGTAAGGTAGCGGCGACATTGGGGGGGGGCAGATTAGGGGTTAATAAATATAATGTAGGTGTCGGCGACGTTGGGGGCAGCAGATTAGGGGTTCATAGGGATAATGCAGGTTGCGGCGGTGTACGGAGCGGAAGATTAGGGGTTAATAATATAATGCAGGGGTCAGCGATAGCGGGGGCGGCAGATTAGGGGTTAATAAGTGTAAGGTTAGGGGTGTTTAGACTCGGGGTTCATGTTAGGGTGTTAGGTGCAGACTTAGGAAGTGTTTCCCCATAGGAAACAATGGGGCTGCGTTAGGAGCTGAACGCTGCATTTTTGGAGGTGTTAGGTTTTTTTTCAGCTCAAACTGCCCCATTGTTTCCTATGGGGAAATCGTGCATGAGCATGTTTTTGAAGCTGGCCACGTCCGTAAGCAACGCTGGTATTTAGAGTTCAAGTGGCGGTAAATTATGCTCTATGCTCCCTTTTTGGAGCCTAACACAGCCCTTCAGAGAACTCTAAATACCAGCGTTGTTTAAAAGGTGCGGGGGGGAAAAACCATGAGTAGCTAATGCACCCCTTTGGCCGCAGAACTCTAAATCTAGCCGTATGTAAGTAATAGTGCTAAACAGTCAAGCTAGATGTCAACAGTCACCAGCTAACTGATACCTCCAGTATGTTTCCTCAAGTCTCTGTAGGGTCTAGTCAATCTCAACTTTCTCAGAATTCACCAGAATGTCTGTACAAAATACTGTAGACTGAGCACGAGTGGTTAAAGTACCAGGCCATAACCATTTAAAATAAAATAATCTAACTTTAAAAACTTGCTATCAAGCAACAGTTACAACTTAAAAGTATAAAAACAGAAAGGGAATGTCTGTACAAAATACTGTAGACTGAGCACGAGTGGTTAAAGTACCAGGCCATAACCATTTAAAATAAAATAATCTAACTTTAAAAACTTGCCATCAAGCAACGGTTTCAACTTAAAAGTATAAAAACAGAAAGTGTATTTTCTTATACTTTTATGTTGTAACTGTTTGGGAGGATGCATCTCTCTCTCTCTCTCGCTCTCTCTGTCACAGCCAATAGGATTTTAGCAGCTCGAATCCTATTGGCTGATTGAATTCTTTCAGCCAATAGGAATGCAGGGGACGCCATTTTGAATGACATAACTTGCATTGAAGTTCCAGTTTGCGGCGGCGACCGTATTGAAGAGGATGCTCCGTGCCAGATGTCTTCAGGATAGACCCACTCTGCACCAGATGGATGAAGATAGAAGATGCCGTCTGGATGAAGACTTCTTGCCGACTTGATGAGGACTTCTCCGGCTGGATGAAGATGGAAGAGGCCGTCCGGATGAAGACTTCTTGCCGCCTGGATGAGGACTTCTCCGGCTCCGGATGCATCCTTCAAGCGGGACTTCAATAACTCTAAGTGGAACGTCGGGGGTTAGTTTTAAGTTTATTTAAGGGTTTTTTGGGTGGGTTTTATTTGTAGATTAGGGTCTGGGCATGTAAAAGAGCGAAATGCCCTTTTAAGGGCAATGCCCATACAAATTCCCTTTTCAGGGCAATTAGGAGCTTTGGTTACTTTAGATAGGTTTTTTATTTTGGGGGGTTGGTTGGTCGAGTGGTGGGTTTTACTGTTTGGGGGGTGTTTGTATTTTTTTACAGGTAAAAGAGCTGATTTCTTTGGGCAATGCCCCATAAAAGGCCCTTTTAAGGGCCATTGGTAGTTTATTGTAGGCTAGGGTTTTTTTATTTTGTGAGGGTTTTTTTATTTTGATAGGGCTATCAGATTAGGTGAAATTCTTTTTTATTTTTGATAATGTGGTTTTTTATTTTTCGTAATTTAGTGGGGGTTTTTTTTGGTAATTTATGGCTAGATTACGAATTTTGCGTTATGAGCGGCGCAGTACTAACTTGCATGTTATTGTCACCGCTCACTTACCTACAGCACTGGTATTAAAGGTTTTCCTAAACCCGGCATTATTAGGCAAGAAGTGAGCGTAGAGAAAAATTGAGTTCCATACCGCACTCCAATACCAGTGCTGTTTAAGTCAGCGGTGAGCACGATTTCCCCATAGACATCAATGGGGAGAGCCAGCTGAAAAAAAGCCTAACACCTGCAATAAAGCAGCGTAAAGCTCCGTAACGCAGCCCCATTGATTCCTATGGGGGAATTAACTTTATGTTTACACCTAACACCCTAACATGAACCCCGAGTCTAAGCACCCCTAATCTTACACTTATTAACCCCAAATCTGCCACCCCCGACATCGCAGACAACTACATTATATTTATTAACCCCTAATCTGCTGCTCCGGACATCGCCGACACCTACATTATACTTATTAACCACTAATCTGCTGCCCCCAACATCGCCGACACCTACATTATATTTATTAACCCCTAATCTACCGCCCCCAATGTCGCCGCCACTATACTAAATTTTTTAACCCCTAAACCTAAGTCTAACCATAACCCTAACACCCTCTAACTTAAATATAATTAAAAGAAATCAAAATCAAACCTACTATCATTACCTAAAAAATTCATATTTAAAACTAAATACTTAACTGCAAAATAAACCCTAAGCTAGCTACAATATAACTTATAGTTACATTGTATCTAGCTTAGGGTTTATTTTTATTTTACAGGCAAGTAGGTATTTATTTTAACTAGGTACAATAGTTACTAAATAGTTATTAACTATTTACTAACTACCTATTATTATTATTATTATCTGGTATTTGTAGAGCGCCAACAGATTCTGCAGCACTGTAAACATAGTCGATGTACAGGATAGCTTTTGTAGGGGTCAAGTGGGTAGAGGGCCCTGCCGAGAGTTTCACTGTTGTAGTCGGCTCTTATGAAGCGATCTGTAAACAGCTGGGCCCATAGGCTTACACTCTAAGGGGTTCAAGGGGAAAGCAGTGGAGTTAGGAAAGGTTAGTGTTGGTTGTATGCATCCCTGAATAGTAGAGTTTTTAGAGAGCGCTTGAAGCTGTTAAAACTAGGGGAGAGTCTTATGGAGCGAGGCAGGGAATTCCACAAGATGGGGGCCAGTCTGGAGAAGTCATGTAAACGGGAATGTGAGGAAGTAACAAGAGAGGAGGAGAGGAGGAGATCCTGAGCTGATTGAAGGGGACGGGAGGGAGAGTATCTAGAGACAAGTTCTGAGATGTAGGGGGGAGCAGTGCAGTTGAGAGCTTTATATGTCAGGGTGAGGATTTTATGTTTAATCCTAGAGGCAAGAGGAAGCCAGTGAAGGGATTGGCAGAGAGGTGCAGCAGATGAAGAGGGACGAGTAAGGAAGATGAGCCTGGCAGAGGCATTCATAATGGATTTTAAAGGAGCTATGCGGCAGCTAGGTAGACCAGAGAGGACGGAGTTGCAGTAGTCGAGGCGGGAGAGGATGAGAGAGTGGATTAATATCTTGGTTGTATCTTGTGTAAGGAAATGTCTAATTTTAGCGATGTTTTTAAGGTGGAAGCGGCAGGCTTTAGCCAAGGACTGAATGTGAGGAGTGAAGGAAAGATCTGAGTCAAGTGAAGTGTACCTAGCTAAAATAAATACAAAGTTACCTGTAAAATAAAACCTAACCTGAGTTACACTAACACCTTACATTACACAACAATTAAATAAATTACATAAATGAAATGCAAATACCTAAATTACAAACCCCCTCCCACTAAATTACACAAAATAAAAAACAAATTATCAGATATTTAAATAATTACACCTAATCTAATAGCCCTAGCAAAATAAAAAAGCCCCCCAAAATAAAAAAAACCCTAGCCTAAACTAAACTACCAATAGCCCATAAAAGGGCCTTTTGCTGGGCATTGCCCCAAAGAAATCAGCTCTTTTACCTGTAAAACAACCCCCCAACAGTAAAACCCACCACCCACACAACCAGCCCTCCAAATAAAATCCTAACTAAAAAAACCTAAGCTCCCCATTGCCCTGAAAAGGGCATTTGGATGGGCATTGCCCTTTAAAGGGCATTTAGCTCTATTGCTTCCCAAACCCTAACCTAAAAATAAAACCCACCCAATAAAACCTTAAAAAAAAAACTAACACTAACCCCCGAAGATCCACTTACAGTTTTGAAGACCGGACATCCATCCTCAACGAAGCCGGGAGAAGTCCTCAACGAAGTGGCAAAAAGTCTTCAACGAGGCCGGGAGAAGTCTTCATCCAAGCCGGCAGAAGTGGTCCTCCATACGGGCAGAAGTCTTCATCCAGACGGCATCTTCTATCTTCATCCATCCAGCGCGGAGCGGGTCCATCTTCAAGACATCCGGCGCTGAGCATCCTCTTCAAACGAAGTCTTCTTCCCGAATGAAGGTTTTCTTTAAGTGACGTCATCCAAGATTGGCGTCCCTTGAATTCCGCTTGGCTGATAGAATTCTATCAGCCAATCGGAATTAAAGGTGAAAAAATCCTATTGGCTGATGCAATCAGCCAATAGGATTGAAGTTCAATCCTATTGACTGATCCAATCAGCCAATAGGATTGAGCTCGGATTCTATTGGCTGATTGGAAAAGCCTATTTCCTATTTTTTCACCTTTAATTCAGATTGGCTGTTAGAATTTTATCAGCCAATCAGAATTCAAGGGACACCATCTTGGATGATGTCACTTAAAGAAACATTCAATCGGGAAGAAGACTTCGTTTGAAGAGGATGCTCCGCGCCGGATGTCTTGAAGATAGACCCGCGCCGGATGGATGAAGATAGAAGATGCCGTCTGAATGAAGACTTCTGCCCATCTGGAGGACCACTTCTGCCGGCTTGGATGAAGACTTCTCCTGGCTTCATTGAGGACTTCTTGCCGCTTCGCTGAGGACTTCTCCCGGCTTCATTGAGGATGGATGTCCGGTCTTCAAAACTGTAAGTGGATCTTCGGGGGTTAGTGTTAGGTTTTTTTAAGGGTTTATTGGGTGGGTTTTATTTTTAGGTTAGGATTTGGGCACTGAAAAAGAGCAAAATGCCCTTTTAAGGGCAATGCCCATCCAAATGCCCTTTTCAGGACAATGGGGAGCTTAGGTTTTTTTAGTTAGGATTTTATTTGGGGGGTTGGTTGTGTGGGTGGTGGGTTTTACTGTTGGGGGGTGTTTGTATTTTTTTTTACAGGTAAAAGAGCTGATTTCTTTGGGGCAATGCCCAGCAAAAGGCCCTTTTAAGGGCTATTGGTAGTTTAGGCTAGGGTTTTTTTTATTTTGTGGGGGCCTTTTTTATTTTGATAGGGCTATTAGATTAGGTGTAATTAGTTTAAATATCTGATAATGTCTTTTTTTATTTTGTGTAATTTAGTGGGGGGGTTTGTAATTTAGGTAATTTTATTTTATCTAGGTAATTTATTTAATTGTAGTGTAAGGTTAGGTGTTAGTGTAACTCAGGTTAGGTTTTATTTTACAGGTAAATTTGTATTAATTTTAGCTAGGTAGTTAGTAAATAGTTAATAACTATTTAGTAATTATTCTACCTAGTTAAAATAAATACAAACTTGCCTGTAAAATAAAAATAAACCCTAAGCTAGATACAATGCAACTATTAGTTATATTGTAGCTAGCTTAGGGTTTATTTTATAGGTAAGTATTTAGTTTTAAATAGGAATAATTTAGGTAATGATAGTAATTTTTATTTAAATTTATTTTAATTATATTGAAGTTAGTGGGTGTTAGGGTTAGGGATAGACTTAGGTTTAGGGGTTAATAAATTTAGTATAGTGGTGGCGACGTTGGGGGCAGCAGATTAGGGGTTAATAACTGTAGGTAGGTGGCGGCGATGTTAGGGGTGGCAGATCAGGGGTTAATAATATTTAACTAGTGTTTGCGATGCGGGAGTGCGGCGGTTTAGGGGTTAATATGTTTATTATAGTGGCGGCGATGTCCGGAGCGGCAGATTAGGGGTAATAAGTATAATGTAGGTGTCGTGATGTCGGGGACGGCAGATTAGGGGTTAATAATATTTAACTAGTGTTTGCGATGCGGGAGTGCGGCGGTTTAGGGGTTAATATGTTTATTCTAGTGGCGGCGATGTCGGGAGCGGCAGATTAGGGGTTAATAATTTTATTATAGTGTTTGCGATGCGGAGGACCTCTGTTTAGGGGTCAATAGGTAGTTTTTGGGTGTTAGTGTACTTTTTAACACTTTAGTTATGAATTTTATGCTACAGCTTTGTAGTGTAAAACTCATAACTACTGACTTTAGAATGCATTACGTTTTGGCCTCCCAGATAAAGCTTGTAATATCGGCGCTATGGAAGTCCCATTGAAAAAAGACTTTACGCAAATTGCGTAAGTGAATTTGCGGTACGGCCAAAAAAGTGTGCGGTGCCCCTAAACCTGCAATGCTCGTAATACTAGCGGTAGTGAAAAAGCAGCGTTATGAGCCTTAAAGCTGCTTTTTTACTCATAACGCAAATACTAGCCGTTAGTTATTTTTCTTTTTGTAATGTAGTACTTTTAATAAGGTTTAATAGTATATTTAAATAATTTGAGTAGGGTTTTAAATATGTAATTTAGTTAATTTAATTGGTAGTTTAATTTAATTGTACTATAATAGTTAGGGTAGGTTAATTAATATTTTAAAATAGTTTGTTTTAATTCTACAGGTAAGTTTAAATTTATTTGAAGGGTTGTTAGGTTTAGGGGATAATAGCTTAATTTAGTTTATAGCGATGTGGGGGGCTGGCGGTGTAGGGGTTAATAGGTTTAGTTAGTGGCGGTGATGTGGGAGGCCAGATGTTTACGGGTTAATACGTTTATTTAGTGGGGGCGGTGTAGGGAAGCGCAGGAATAGGGGTTAATAACTTTATGTTGAGGCGGGGTCGGGGAGCGGCGGGATAGGGGTTAATACATTTTATGTAAGTGGGGGCGATGTCGGAGGCGGCAGATTATGGGTGTTTAGGCTCAGGGTTCATGTTTAGGTGTAAACATCACTTGTTTTCTACCATATAAATCAATGGGATATCTGGCAGCATCGAACATGAGCTTTTGCTGCTTTCAGACTCCCATTGATTTCTATGGCATCCGCGGCCTCCAGGGTGGCGGATTAAAAACCAGGTACACTGAACCGGAATAGCCGCAAGAGTACCTGTTAACTATTTGGTAAATGGGAAAAAGTGTCAGATAGAGCAGAATGTGTATTCAGAACATCTGTAATGACGTAAGCATCGATCTGCGTCGGATTGAGACTGGCGGATTGTATGTTACGTCACAAATTTCAACACTTGCCGGCCTGTAGGCTTTGATAACTAAGTCGGATTAAGCTTGCAACAATTACGCTGTGTAATTCCGGCATATTTGTGGTTGACGGCTTGATAGATAGGCCCCAAGCAATCATATACCAAAATTCTGTTAATAGCCAGAAATGTATCTAAGTTATTTTTAAATGTATCTAAGATATTGGTATTTACTACCTCCTTAGGTAATAAGTTCCAAAATTTTATTGCTCTTACAGTTAAAAAAAAGTTTACATTGCTGGAGATTAAATCTAATTTCCTCCAGCCTTAAATTGCTACCTCTTGTCACAAACAATTTTCTTGGAAGATTATAAAGTAATCATGTCACCTCTCAAGCACCTATTTTCTAGAGAAAACTGATCAAGTTTCGCTAACCTCTCCACATAGCTTAAATTCTCCATTCCCCTTATTAACTTTGTGGCCCTTCTTGTCTTTTTTTGAGATTGGTCCCAAGAACGGCACTCAATACTCAAGGTGAGGTCTTACCAGGGATTTAAATAGTGAGAGAATTATGCTTTCCTCCCTTGCATCAATGCCATTTTAAATACACGCTGGTATCTTATCAGCCTTAGAAACCGCTGTCCTGCATTGTGCACCCATCTTTAGCTTGTTATCTATAAGTACACCCAAATCCCTTTCCTCCTCTGTTTGGCTAAGTCTAGTCTCATTTACTTTTTCCTTTATATTCAAATTTTGTTAACTATCGGCTAGATTACGAGTTTTGCGGTATGAGTGAAAAAGCAGCGTTATGGCTCTTTTTTACTACCGCTGGTATTACGAGTCTTGCAGGTATAGCTGCACCGCACACTTTTTTGGCCATAATGCAACGTAACTACCGCAGCTTTCCAAAAGTCCTTTTTCAATGGGACTTCCATTGTGCCAGTATTACGAGTTTGCCTGGGAGGCTAAAAAGTGAGCAGTACACCCTATACCGTCAAGATCCATACCATAAACTGAAAGTTAATAGTTATGGGTTTTATGCTACAACGCCGTAACATAAAACTCGTAACTAAAGTTCTAAAAAGTACACTAACACCCATAAACTACCTATTAACCCCTAAACTGAGGCTCTCCCGCATCGCAAACACTAAAATAAAATTATTAACCCCTAATATGCCTCTCCGGACATCGCCGCCACTATAATAAACAATCGCCGCAACCTACATTACTGTTATTAACCCCTAATCTGCTTTCCCTAACATCGCCGCCACTATACTAAAGTTATTAACCCTTAAACCTAACCCTAAGTCTAACCCTAACACCCCTAACTTTAATATAATTAAAATAAATCTAAATACAAATTACTATCATTAACTAAATAATTCCTATTTAAAACTAAATACTTACCTATAAAATAAACCCTAAGCTAGCTACAATATAACTAATAGTTACATTGTATCTATCTTAGGTTTTATTTTTATTTCACAGGCAAGTTTGTATTTATTTTAACTAGGTACTATTTACTAACTACCTAGCTAAAATAAATACAAATTTTCCTGTAAAATAAAAACTAACTTGTCTTACACTTACACCTAACCTTACACTAAAATTAAATCAATTACATGATTTAAATACAATTAACTAAATTACAAAAAACAAGCAAACACTAAATTACACAAAATAAAAAAGAAATTATCAAATATTTAAACTAATTACATCTAATCTAATAGCCCTATCAAAATAAAAAAGACCCCCAAAATAAAAAAACCCTAGCCTACAATAAACTACCAATAGCCCTTAAAAGGGCCTTTTGCGCGGCATTTCCCCAAAGAAATCAGCTCTTTTACCTGTAAAAAAAAATACAAACAACCCCCCCAAAAAAACCCATTCTATCAGCCAATCGGAAGTAAAGGGTAAAAAATCCTATTGGCTGATGCAATCAGCCAAAAGGATTGAGCATCAATCCTATTGGCTGATCCAATCAGCCAATAGGATTGAGCTTGCTTTCTATTGGCTGTTCCAATCAGCCAATAGAATGCAAGCTCAATCCTATTGGTTGATTGCATCAGCAAATAAGAATTTTTACCCTTTAATTCCAATTGGCTGATAGAATTCTATCAGCCAATAGGAATTCAAGGGACGCCATCTTGAATGACATCCCTTAAAGGAACCTTTATTCTAGAAGAGCCGTTGATTGAAGAGGATGCTCCTCGCCGGATGTCTTGAAGATGGAGCCGCTCCGCACCTGATGGATGAAGATAGAAGATGCCGTCTGAATGAAGACTTCTGCCGGCTTGGATGAAGACTTCGGCCCGCTTGGATGAAGACTTCTGCCAGCTTCGATCAGGACTTCTGCCGCTTCGTTGAGGATGGATGTCGGGTCTTCAAAAACGGTAAGTGGATCTTCGGGGGTTAGTGTTAGGTTTTTTTAAGGGTTTATTGGGGGGGGTTTATTTTTAGATTAGGGTTTTGGCGGAAAAAAAGCTAAATGCCCTTTTAAGGGCAATGTCCATCCAAATGCCCTTTTCAGGGCAATGGGGAGCTTAGGTTTTTTAGATAGGTTTTTATTTGGGGGGGTTGGTTGTGTGGGAGGTGGGTTTTACTGTTGGGGGGTTGTTTGTATTTTTTTTTACAGGTAAAAGAGCTGATTTCTTTGGGAAAATGCCCTGCAAAAGGGCTATTGGTAGTTTATTGTAGGCTAGGTTTTTTTTTATTTTTGGGGGGGGCTTTTTATTTTTATGGGGCTATTAGATTAGGTGTAATTAGTTTAAATATTTGATCATTTCTTTTTTATTTTGTGTAATTTAGTGTTTTTTTTTGGTAATTTAGTTAATTGTATTTAATTAATGTAATTTATTTAATTGTAGTGTAAGGTTAGGTGTTAGTGTAAGACAGGTTCAGTTTTATTTTACAGGTAAATTTGTATTTATTTTAGCTAGGTAGTAGTTAGTAAATAGTTAATAACTATTTAGTAACTATTCTACCTAGTTAAAATAAATACAAACTTACCTGTGAAATAAAAATAAAACCTAAGATAGATACAATGGCTTGCATTTATCAAGCCGTCAACTGCAAATACACTGGAATTCTGCAGCGTATTTGTGGCGAGCCTGATTCGCCTTAGTTATCAAACCCTACAAACTGGCAAAAGAAGAATTTGGTGACGTAACATACGATCTGCCGGACTCAGTCCGACACAGATCGATGCTTACGTCACTATAGATGTTCCAAACACAAGTATTATGGTATTATGTGTAACATCTCATGGCTTCCCCTCACCTGACAATTGTCTACACACTGCAAAACTTCAATATAATAGTAGACAACAAATAAGACTACAGAACAAAGTAAACAATGAGACAATAAAGTAAAATGTAAAGCCACATTGACCTCTGTGATGGGAGTACTGCACCGCACACAATATTATTAAACTAAATACAGTCTAAATTGAAAAAGGGGCAGAGTTAAAATACAAGGACAGGAAAACAAAAACATAACAGTCCTTGGAAAAAACATGTCTAAAGGTGTTAGCTCACCATAGTGCTAACATTTTTGTGCTCCACTTGTAATCTATGTCAATTTAGGAAATTATTTGCATTGTGAGTTTCTATGGAGCATCCAGCTTACAGTCTTGAAATTAACCAATTAAAGCAACATTCATGATACCTATGACACCCAATTAATCGTATTTTGTAGCTAGACATACTATATATCCATTATCATAAGTTGACAACTGATAATTATATGTTCCACCTAAAGCATAATGATACATTATAGTTATTCTCAAGTAAAGCTTTTTTTCAGTATGAATTATGAATAATATCTATATTACAGATTAATTCAAAATCCTATAAGCAACATAAAAAATGTACAAGTATTTGTCTTCTGTAAAAAAATATACAATAAAAATTGTAGTAATTGTATGAGCATTAAACAAATACACTGATAGGAAATGCAAATCAAATGACGCTGTTATCAGTGAATTTTACCTTGCATATGCTTCTAGTTCTTCTGCATCACATTCAGGGGTCCATTTAACAAGCTCCGTAGGGAGCTTGTGGGCCCGTGTTTCTGGCGAGTCTTCAGACTCGCCAGAAACAGCAGTTATGAAGCAGCGGTCTAAAGACCGCTGCTCCATAACCTGTCCACCTGCTCTGAGCAGGCGGACAAGAATCGCCAGAAATCAACCCGATCGAGTATGATTAGGTTGATTGACACCCCCCTGCTGGCGGCCAATCAGGGGGCAGAGTTGCACCAGCAGCTCTTGTGAGCTGCTGGTGCAATGCTGAATACGGAGAGCATATTGCTCTCAGCATTCAGCGAGATCTTGCGGACCTGATCCGCACTGTGTAAATCAGTTTCCAAATTTTCAGATCCATTCTTATTCATTCTAACTAATCTATTCTAAACCATCGTCCCCCCACATTGCCAACACTAACTAAACCTATAAACCTCTAAAATGCTGTCCACCCACATTGCCAACACTAAATAAAACACTAACTAAACCTATTAACCCCTAAATCGCTGTCCCCCCACATCGCCAACACTAACTAAACATATTAACCTCTAAACCGCTGTGCCCCACATCGCCAACACTAAATAAAGCTACTAACTGCTAAACCGCCGTCCCCCCACATCGTCAACACTAACTAAACCTATTAACCTCTAAATCGCCATCCCCCTACATCGTCAACACAAAATAAACCTATTAACCTCTAAACCGCCGTCCCCCACACCACCAACACTAAACAAAGCTATTAACTCCTAAACTGCCTTCCCCCAACATCGCCAACACTAAATAAACCTATTAACCCCTAAACCCCCCGCCCCCCCCCACCGCCAACACTTAATAAACCTATTAACCCCTAAACAGCCGTCCCCACACATCGCCAACACTAAAAAAATTATTAACCCTTAAACCGCCACCCCCCACATCGCAACTCCCTAAATAAAAATATTAACCCCTAAATGAAATGAATCCGAATTTCCTAATCTGCACCATAACTAAAATCCCCAAAAATTCAGAAAATGAATAAATCAGTTTCCAAATTTTCAGATCCATTCTTATTTATTCTAACTAATCTATTCTAAACTGCCGTCCCCTTACATCGTCAACACTAAATAAACCTATTAACGTCAAACCACTGTCCCCTCACATCGCCAACACTAACTAAACCTATAAACCTCTAAAATGCCGTCCACCCACATTGACAACACTAAATAACACACTAACTAAACCTATTAACCTCTAAATCGCTGTCCCCCCACATCGCCAACACTAACTAAACATATTAACCTAACTAATAAAGCTACTAACCACTAAACTGCCATCCCACCACATCGTCAACACTAACTAAACCTATTAACCTCTAAATCACCGTCCCCCTACATCGCCAACAATAAATAAACCTATTAACCTCTAAACCGCCATCCCCCACATTGCCAACACTAAATAAAGCTATTAACTCCTAAACTGCCTTCCCCCAACATCGCCAACACTAAATAAACCTATTAACCCCTAAACCCTCACCCCCCATCGCCAACACTTAATAAACCTATTAACCCCTAAACCTCTGTCCCCCCATATCGCCAACACTAAAAAAACTATTAACCCTTAAACCGCCACCCCCACATCGCAACTCCCTAAATAAAAATATTAACCCCTAAATGAAATTAATCCGAATTTCCAAATCTGCACCATAACTAAAATCCCGAAAAATTATGAAAACTAATAAATCAGTTTTCGAAACCATTCTTATTCATTCTAACTAATCTATTCTAAACCGCCGTCCCCCCACATCGCCAACACTAAATAAAACACTAAATAAAGCTATTAACCCCTAAACCACCGTCCCCCTCATTTCACCAACACTAACTAAACCTATTAACCTCTAAACCGCCGTCCCCCACATCGCCAACACTAAATAAACTTATCTGTTAAATAAAAATAAAACTTAAGCTAGTTACAATATTACTATTTATTAACTACCTAGTTAAAATAAATACAAACTGACCTGTGAAATAAAAATAAAACCTAAGCTTAAACTAAAAACGTTACTTGTTTAAAAAAACAAAAACAACCCCTAACTTTACTAAATATAATAAAACCTAACATTACTAAAAAATTAAAACCTACAATTAAAAAAATAATAAACACTAAAATTACACAAAAAAAACTACCATTACAAAAAATAACTAATGAAAGTATCCAAAATAATAAAAAAGTAATCCTATTCTAATACCCCCGTTTAAAAGAAAAACACCCCAAAATAAAAAAACCTAATCTATAATAAACTACCAATAGTCCTTAAAAGGGCCTTTTGTAGGGCTTTGCCCTAAAGTTAGCTCTTTTGCCAATAAATTAAACCGAATACCCGCTAACATTACAACCCCCCACCCAATCCACCAACACCCCCAAATTAAAAAAACTGACTAAAAAAACCTTAATCTACTCATTTCCCTGAAAAGGGCATTTGTATAGGCATTGCCCTTAAAAGAACATTCAGCTTTTTTTCAGCCCATTAAAAATAAAAAAAACTCTAATCTTAAAAAAAAAAAAAAACACCCTAAAAATAAAAAAATACCTAACACTAACCCCATAATGATTTATGAAGTCTGGACATCCATCTTCTTCCCAGCAGTGAAACATCATCATCAAGGCTGCTCCATCATCATCCATTGCGGGTCCGGCATCTTCTAGTCTTCTATCTTCATGGCGGAGGCGGATCGGTCGGTGGAAGCACGTAGGCGGAGGTCCATCAGTCCGAAGTGGACGTACTTGTCATGCGATCATCCACCGCACACTGAAGATTGAATGCAAGGTACCCCTTTTATATTTGGGTACCCTTGCATTCCTTTTGGCTGAAAATTTCAAATCAGTCAATAGGATGAGAGCTGCTTAAATCCTATTGGCTGTTCAAAAAAGCCAATAGGATTTGAGCATCTCTCATTCTATTGACTGATTTAAATTTTTCAGCCAATAGGAATGAAAGGGTACCCCAATATAAAATCCCTAATCTTCAGTGTGCGGCAGAGGATCACATGAAGAGGACCTCCATGTCGGACCGATGGACCTCTGCTTCCGCACATCCACCGACCGCTCCGCCTCCCCCATGAAGATAGAAGATGCCGGACCCGCGATGGATGAAGATGGAGCCGCCTAGATGAAGATGTTTTGCCTCTGGGAAGAAGATAGATATTCGGACTTCATCAATCATAAGTACCAATTTTCTGATTAGTGTTAGGTTTTTTTTTTAGATTAGGGCTTTTTTTATTTGTAATGGGATGAAAAAGAGCTGAATGACCTCTTTAAGGGCAATACCCATACACATGCCCTTTTCAGGGCAATGGGTAGATTAGTTTTTTTTTTTAGTTAGTTTTATTTTGGGAGGTGGGGGGTTGTAATGTTAGGGGGGATTTGGTTTAATTTATTGGCAAAAGAGCGGTTAACTTAAGGGCAATGCCCTACAGAAGGCCCTTTTAAGGTCTATTGGTAGTTTATTATAGATTAGTTTTTTGGGGGGGGTTTAACAGAGGTATTAGAATAGGAATATTTTTTTTATTTTGATCAATTTATTTTGTTATTTTTTGCAATGGTAGTTTTTTTATTTTTTGTAATTTTAGTGTTTATTATTTTTGTAATTGTTGTCAAGGTATAGCTGAGTGACATTAGATTATATATATATATATATATATATATATATATATATATATATATATATATATATATATATATATATATATATATACCTATATATGATAAGATAAAATAATTAATTTATATATTAAATATTAAACTTGGACATGCTCTGACCATTGCTAGATACATTCCTTTATATTGCAAGTCTGATGTCAGAAATTGGGTGACACCACCCCCCTTGCTGATTATACATCAGAGTTCAAAGCAGACAAATGTCCTCACTCACTATGCAGATTTCACTTTGATGTATATCTAAATAACTCAATTAAAACAATTGCCCTGATACTTACCTAATTCAAGATTCCCCTGTGGATCGCAGCCTAGATGTTTGCAGTGTGGGAGAGATCTCAGGATGGACAGCGAATTTAAATATCTATCATCTAAGTGTTATTTATTCCAGACTGAGATAAATATACAAAACCCTAGACTCCTCGTCTGAGTTAAAGGTATCTAAGGAAGAAAAATCTTAACCTGTGTAATTTGAAAGCATAACTGCCAGATTACGAGTTTTGCGTTAGCCTTAAAAAGCAGCGTTGAGAGGTCTCAACGCTGCTTTTTTTCTAACTCTGGTATTACAAGTTTGGCAGGTAGAGGCTCGCCACTCACTTTTCTTCCGTGACTCGAGGCTACTGCAAATCCCCTTACATCAATTGCGTATCCTATCTTTTCTATGGGATTTGCCTAACGCCGGTATTACGAGTCTTGGAAGAAGTGAGCGGTAGACCCTCTCCTGTCCAGATTCCTACTGCATATAAAATTCAGTAGTTAAGAGTTTTATGGGCTAACGCCGGAACATAAAGCTCTTAACTAAAGTGCTACAAAGTACACTAACACCCATAAACTATCTATTAACCCCTAAACCGAGGCCCCCCCCACATCGCAAACACTATAATAAAAATTATTAACCCCTAATCTGCCGACCGGACATCGCCGCCACCTACATTATACCTATGAACCCCTAATCTGCTGCCCCTAACATCGCCAACACCTACATTATATTTATTAACCCCTAATCTGCCGCCCCCAACGTCGCCGCCACCTAACTTCAATTATTAACCCCTAATCTGCCAACTGGACATCGCCACCACTATAATAAATGCATTAACCCCTAAACCGCCATACTTCTGCCTCGCAAACACTATAAAATGTGTTATTAACCCCTAATCTGCCGTCCCTAACATTTCCGCCACCTACCTACAATTATTAACCCCTAATCTGCCGCCCCCAACGTCGCTGCTACTATATTAGATGTATTAAGCCCTAAACCTAACTCTAACCCTAACACCCCCCTAACTTAAATCTATTTTTAATAAATCTAAATGAAATTACAATAATTAAATAAATTATTCCTATTTAAAACTAAATACTTACCTATAAAATAAACCCTAAACTAGCTACAATATAACTAATAGTTACATTGTAGCTATTTTAGGATTTATTTTTATTTTACAGGCAACTTTGTATTTATTTTAACTAGGCACAATAGTTATTAAATAGTTATTAACTATTTAATAGCTACCTAGCTAAAATAAATACAAAAGTACCTGTAAAATAAATCCTAACCTAAGTTACAATTACACCTAACACTACACTATCATTAAAAAAATTACCTAAACTACCTACAATTAATTACAATTAAATACAATAAACTAAATTACGGAAACCCCCCCCCCCACTAAATTACGAACCCCCCCCCACTAAATTTCAGAATGGGGTCATCTGATGGGGCAGAAGAGGACATCCGGACCGGCATAAGTCTTCATCCTATCCGGGCAAAAGAGGACATCCGGACCGGAAGACATCTTCATCCAAGCGGCATCTTCTATCTTCATCCATCCGACGAAGATCGGCTCCATCTTCAAGACCTCCGGCGCGGAACATCTATCTCGGCCAACCACTACCCGACGAATAGCTGGTCAGCCAATAGAATGCGAGGTCAATTCTATTGGCTGATCCAATCAGCCAATCGGATTGAACTTCAATCCGATTGGCTGATTAAATCAACCAATCGGATTTTTCCTACCTTAATTCCGATTGGCTGATAGAATCCTGTATTGACATACACATGCTCATTTGAGTTAAGGTTAATTTATAGAAATATTGTGTCCATACATCTATTGAATTGCAATTAATCTAAATATATCTATAGCCTGCATTATATTTTAATATTGTATTGATAAATTTATCATAGGTGATATTCAGCTACTACATAAATATAATCAATGTGTATATAAAGATTAACTGATCAGAATTTAGGAATATTTTATATTTTTAATAATAATATTGTTTTCAAATTCATAGATATCTCAATAGTGATATTTTGGGGTACACTACAGAGATTTAACATCTTACTGGAGTATATTGACAAAATTCTGCTATATTAATTGTAGATATCGCTGACAATGATTTTATACTGCTATTAATTATTAAAATTCATAATTACAATAGGTAACACGTTGGTGGCAACTGCTGCTAATAAATACACCAACATTACTGGAGGACACTCCTGAGATGTATCAACATTGTAGTTTTTATTTTTTTGTAATGTTAGGTTTTATTATTTTTAGTAATGTTAGATATTTATTTTTTGTATTTTTTTTTAAACAAGTAATGTTCGTTTTTTTATAGTTTAGCTTAGGTTTTATTTCACAGGTAAGTTTGTATTTATTTTAACTAGGTAGTTAGTAAATAGTAATATTTAGGATTTAGGGGTTAATAGTTTTATTTATGTAGTCGCGATGTGGTGGAATGGCGGTTTAGGGGTTAATAGGTTTATTTAGTGTTGGCAATGTGGGGGGCTGGCGGTTTAGGGGTTTATAGGTTTATTTAGTGTTGGCGATGTGGGGGGATGTCGGTTTAGGGGTTAATAGGGTTAGTTAGTGTTGGCAATGTGGGGGTGGTTGTTTAGGGGTTAATAGGTTTATTTAGTGTTGGCAATGTGGGGGACGGTGGTTTAGAGATTAATAGGTTTATTTAGTGTTGATGATGTGGGGGGTGGCGGTTTAGAGGTTAAAAGGTTTTTATTTTGTTTTGGCGTGGGGGGGGACGGCAGTTTAGGGGATGATAGGTTTATTTAGTGTTGGCGATGTGGGGGTGCGGCGGTTTAGGGGTTAATAGGTTTATTTAGTGTTTTGGTGATGTGGGGGGACGACGGTTTAGAGATTAATAGGTTTATTTAGTGTTGACGATGTGTGGGCATAGCAGTTTAGAGGTTAAAACAAAGGGAAAAACCCAATAGGGGGCGCTACCAAGAAATATATGTTTCAAACCATCAATACACAGATAACAAATATGACAAAATATGGTATTGGTGTGTGTATGCACACTACTAGATACCAGAGTCCTAGGTCCTGGATGAAAGACAAGATCAAAGTCCTAGGTGCTCAAATAAGGTAGAAATATCCGTCTTCTCAAAACCAGAGGCAGCACTCGATCTTCACCCTCCAAAGGTTAATATATCTAGAATCAAACACAAGGAAAGAGGCGCCGTATGTGTGAATCTGAAACAGCCAACATCAGATAGAAAACATGTGCAGGGTACTCACAATATGAAAAGGCACTCCAATGTGCCAATAGGAGCAGGCTGGTATTCACAGCAAACCAGCTGGCTGAACACTGATAAATTCACAATCTGTACAGGGTACTCACATTCGCTACAGAATGTGAGTACCCTGTACAGATTGTGAATTTATCAGTGTACTCCTACAGATTCACACAGTGGTGTGCCTTTGTTTGCACCTAGCTCCTGTCTCCATATCGTGGGATCCAGATTCTGAGTCTCTCACTTTGGTTATCCTGGGTTGCCTGTTCAGCCAGCTGGTTTGCTGTGAATACCAGCCTGCTCCTATTGGCACATTGGAGTGCCTTTTCATATTGTGAGTACCCTGCACATGTTTTCTATCTGATGTTGGCTGTTTCAGATTCACACATACGGCGCCTCTTTCCTTGTGTTTGATTCCAGTTTAGAGGTTAATAGCTTTATTTAGTGTTGGCGATGTGGAGGACAGTGGTTTAGAGGTTAATAGATTTAGTTAATGTTGGCGATGTGGGGGACTGCGGTTTAGAGGTTAATAGGTTTTTATTTAGTTTTGGCGTGGGGGGACGGCAGTTTATGGTTTAATAGGTTTATTAAGTGTTGGCGATGTGGGGGTGGAGGTTTAGGGGTTAATAGGTTTATTTAGTGTTTTAGTGATGTGGGGGACGGCGGTTTAGAGGTTAATAGGTTTATTTAGTGTTGACAGTGTGTGAGGATGGTAGTTTGGAGGTTAATAGGTTTTTATTTAGTGTTAGCGATGAGGGGGAACAGCGGTTTAGATTATTTGGTTTCGGCATATTCATTATGTTAAGTTAAATCGCTATTTTGGATCCATTCTTTATTCATATTCATTATTCTATTCTAAACTTTAGAACAGAATAATGAATATAAATAAAGAATGGATCCGAACTAACGAATGGATCCAAAATAATGAATAGATCTGAAAAACTATTTAACTTTACATAACTAATATGCCGAAATGAAATTATTTATCTAATGAAAATGAAATAAAACAAATGTTTTCGCTGTGCACATGTCTAGTGTTTATGTTGTATTTAAAAAATAAATAAATAAAAAAACAGGTTTCATTTGTGGGATAATACAGTGAGACCTGCAAGCGTAGCTTGTTTAGAGATTATGGGCTCCATTTATTAAATTGTGCCTACAGTTTTGTAGCCTTACTGATGCAGACTTGCAGGGGAATCTCAGTTTTTCAGGTAGAGTTAAAGCATTCTGGGTGGTCTGACCAGGATGAATGACAAGCACAGCTCTCATGTGATTGGTTAATTGATAACGTGGGCATCAGATGCTCTCTGCTGCAATTCTAGACGGACAGCTATAAGGCAGCAAACCTCCTCTGCCCAGAGTTTGATAATGGGGATCTAAGATGAGACCTGTCAGAGAAACTTTATACATGTACAAGGAATTCCCTTGTCCAGCTCACTTGCAAAGGCTGCAAAACTCATTTTATAATAAAACAATAACATTTTGTATTTTTTTAATAGCAGAGCCTGAAGGTTATTACAAAAGATTTACACTTTGCTGCAATTGTATTTCAGTGGTGAAACTTGTCTTTTATAAAGGTTTAGGGAAGATCTTACGGTTTGTGATTGAGGTTGTGGTGTGTAGGGGGTTAATAGTGAAGGTGTTTATGGGATTATGGGTTTAATGGTTGATAATAAAGGATTTACTTTGTTTTTTATGGTGGTTAGGAGGTTTCTAGCAGGGAGTTTGAGATGGGGCTATATAATTTCCGGTGTATGACATTTTAGGGGTTAATAGGCTTCCAGTGAGGATCATGAGGTTTAAGGTATTAATCGGAGTGAGTTTCTGATATGGGTTGTGGTCGTTTTGAAGTTAATAGAAGAGGCTTGTGATGGTTGTGGCATTTTTTGGGTTAATAGCAGGGGGTTGTGGCAATGGGGTTTTGGATTTTAGATGGTTAATAGCAGTTGGGGAAGTTTAGTAGCAGGGTTGTAATGGGGGTCTGGTAGTTAGAGGTTAATAGTGGAGCGGGTCTGATGGTCTAGGGGTTGATTACAGTGGGGTTGAAGATTGGCTAGGAGTTTATTTCTGGAGTTAGAGAGAGTAGTGCTGGTGGGGACAGTAACTGCTTGTACAAGTAATATTAAACTTGTCACATCATCGTAAATGTTACTGTCACTCTAATGAGCATGGTCCATTATAAGTATGGGACAAAACCGTAACTTGTCATACTACCATAGATTGCACAATGCCAACAGCAAAGTAACTAGGACACCACATGCAATCAATATAACACAACTTGTAATCTAGCTCTATGGTTTTAATGGTGGCAGGAGTTTGTCATTTAATATATATTGAAAACTAAAATAATCTTCTGAAAAATATGGTGTCCGCTGATGAAACGATATATGTCTTGTGTGGATAGCACACAAAAATACATTTAATAATAACTATAAAAAGCAAAGATTTCTAAACGAAAATGTTAGCAGCTATATAAAAGGTAATGTCATATCACATCAACTTTACCATTTATTTTAATGAAAATATTGTAGTTATACAGAAAATTATACATTCCAAGACTCATATTCTAATTTGATTCACATTCATTTTTGTTGTTGTGATAAAGTACAACAAATTTGATTTCCTCAGTTAGATTTAGTTACCCAAATTATCAGTCTACTAATGTTTTCTTTTTGATGTGAATAAAAAAAATTGAGAAAGAAAAATAATCAGTAGGTAAAGAGACAGCCAAATGTGTACCGGTTATGGATACTAATTCTAGGCGCTGCGAGTGAGAAGATCATTTTTATTTTGTTCCTCTTGTATATGAGGAACATTCAGTGCTATCGGCATGGTGTATTGCATTGTAAACTAATTAAACATGCAGTGAATACGTATACCTACCAGATTACAAATATATGTATACGTGCAGAAAACACTGACAAATGTGCTGACATTAATACAAACAGATTGAAACAATCACCAATAAAAGAAGTAGACTTTTAGCAGAGCTGTTAAATTTGTATTTAAACATTTCATATAACATGGTATTTAATAGGTTTTGTGTTTGTTTTTGTTTGTTTTTTAATTTGTAGCCTTTCCAGCCCATCAGAAAATTTTATTTTCATGTGGTTTTCAGATGTCTTTATTTCAGTTTTGCCTTATGGATATTAACCCCTGTAAGGGCCAATGTTATTCCCAGTTTCCGTGCTTAAATGACACAAGCAAGCAATGTTGACAGTTTTGCTCTATATTGGTATCAATAGTCTTATTGCTCTCTTGTTAAAGGGATAGGAGAGTCAAAATGAAACTTGCATGATTCAGATAGTGCATGTAGTTTTAAGAAACACTTTTAAAATCACTTAAATTTTCAAATTTGCTTTGTTTTCTTGGTATCCCTTGTTGAAAATGAATATGCATATATTCTACACTAGTGGGAGCTAGCTGCTGATTGGTGCCTGCACACATTTGTCTCTTGTGATTGGCTAACTAGATGTGTTCAGCTAGTTGCCAGTAGTGCAATGCTGTTCTTTCAGCAAAGGATAACAAGAGAACAAAGCAAATAGAAGTAAATTGGAAAGTTGTTGGAAATGGTATGTTCTATCTGAATCATGAAATAAAATGTTGGGGTTTCCTGTCCCTTTAAGTACCCCCATGCATATTATACACATTTGTTTAACAGACAACCAGGTATTTCTATTGATACCCTACATGGGTAAACAAAACAACAAGAAATAGGAATTTAATACTGAAAAATGGGGGGAAATGGAGAAATGCATTGGTTTGCAGTTTTCTTCATAACCATTTCTGCAAAACTAATGTAGCTACAGAAAAATACCACCAAATAGATTCATAGGGGTAGAATTAACAAACAGCGGATGCTGCTTTCTACGCCCAAAGTTTAAGAAATGTAACAAAGAAGCAGCGGTCATAAAAGAGCCTTTTAGGTGGCGGACTGCAATCATCCCGATCCGATCTGAATGATTGACACCCCTGCTAGTGGCTGATTGGCTGCGAATGTGCAGGGCACATCATTGCACAAGCATTTCACAAGAAATGCTTGTGCAATATTAAAATGTTGACAGCGTATGCTCTCTGCATTTAGCGATGTCGGGCAGACATGATTCGATAAAGCACTTGTTAAATTTACCCCATTATGTTGTCCTGATTTTAGGAATATACTATGGCCCATATTTATCAAGCTCCGTACGGAGCTTGAAGGGCCATGTTTCTGGCGAGTCTTCAGACTCGCCAGAAACACAAGTTATGAAGCAGCGGTCTAAAGACCGCTGCTCCATAACCCTGTTCGCCTGCTCTGAGCAGGCGGACAGGAATCGCCGGAAATCAACCCGATTGAATACGATCGGGTTGATTGGCACCTCCCTGCTGGCGGACGATTGGCCGTGAGTCAGCAGGGGGCGGGGTTGCACCAGCAGCTCTTGTCAGCTGCTGTTGCAATGTTAAATGCTGAGAGCTCTCCGCATTAAGTGAGGTCTTGCGGACCTGATCCGCACTGTCGGATCAGGTCTGCAAGACCTATGATAAATAGGGGCCTATATGTCTATGTTTCCAAGAAATTTATAGCAAATATAGGTTAAATACTACAAAGATGTAATAATTGGTTTAACACCAAGACAAGTCATTGTTAACAAACAATGTAATTTTTGACATGTGATCACTGTGACTGGCTGTTACAGTGATCACATGACCATGGACCACTTTTTGTGCATTACTGGATTGCCTTACTTTTGAGGCATCCAAAATTAGCTGCTGAACCTCATACCAGCCTGCGCCAGGGCATGCTTTTATCTAGGCTCCATTTTCAGTATACAATTACTGTGACTGCCTGTAGCAGTGATTGAATATACAGTATCTCTCATTTTTGACAGTTACTGTACTTGGCTTCCACCAGCAGCATGACATACACACTAACAACAGCACCATCTCACGAATGAAAGCACCCTACTGACTGGCATGGGATCATAGGGAAACCTTGTCCCTGTGATCATTAGCCTAGGGTGTTCTCCATTATACTATTTGTTCTCTGCCTCACTCCTGAGTCATGCAGTACACCAACAGCACTGAGAATAGAGTGCAAACAATACAGGACACAGCCGCTGTACACGGTATGGCACTGGTCCTTAAGAGCTTAATATTAAGGTATTAAACATATGCTCTCAAATTAAAACCCATCAACAATGGTGTTCTAGTAATGAATTTGGTAAGTCTGGGTTCCAGTTTTTAGGTAGCAGCCCACACGGTACACATACTTTATCTGGTGAGATCTGAAGCAGTACAGGTATTCTGAATAAAGCAATAGAGTCAGGAAGCGCAATAACCACAAGTAACGGAGTAACAGTTATGAAGATTTTCATGTGGCTTCTGAATTCTTCTTTGATCTCCTAAAAACCCTTTAGAGCAGTTTTAAATGGTGTATCTTATGTTTTTTTCCAGGTTTTTTTAAGTTATAAGTTTTCACAAAGGCAAATTTCATTTATAAATAGCCACAATCACAGTATGATCTAATAAAAAGCTTGAAAAATTGTTTAAATTACACTTTAAACTATAAAATCTACACAACAACAATACAATCATTTTTGCAGTACATTTATGATTTAGAATATGTGCCTAAAGCTTATGAAAATGTTAATTATAAAATTACTCAAAATGAAATAAAATTGTTATTTGCGCACTCCTTGATTGTTCTAATTGGTTATAATTATAAATAAATAAAAAACAGTCAAACATACAAGGTAGCCATTATCATGAATGAATCAATTAGTAGTCAATTAGTTTGTCTCGGTTTCCATTGGCCACATACGTTTTTGCTTTTGTGGAGGTCTAACACAACCCAAGTCATTATAAAACCTAATGAAATCCTAAAAAGTAAACACTTTCAAGTTTTCATATGAAGGAAAAGCAGATTTTGCTAAAGTAAGAGGAGCATTACCCTACAACACGTAGTCAAGTCTGGCCAGTCTTGTTGTATTGTTGTGGGCTCTCGCGGCTAAATTTATTTTCTTTTCAATTGTACACTCTATAGAATGTTTTTTATGCCCTTTTGATCTTAACTGCAAAATAACTAATCAGCTATCTGGTCATGTCCTGTAAACAGATCTCATATGTAAGTTCTTCTGTAATGAGTTTGCCTTTGTAGGATTTCCTCATTCACACAAGTTCTTTAGGATATTTCTTGCTTTTGTCCCTATCACTTATATTTAAAGAAACATGGATGATTCTGATAGAACAGGACATTTTAAACAACTTTCCAGTTTATTTCTATGATCGGATTTGTTTTGTTATTTTTTTAACCTTTGTTGAAAATCATATGTACATATCCTCAGCAGCAGCAATGCACTACTGGGAACTACAGAAAAGACAGAGAGTAAACGATGGCACTACCAGTGTTGTTGCCTATAACTTAGTTATTAGTTAGTCCAGTACTACAGTATAGTGGACTATATTGTACAGATATAGACAGGCGGGTGCTGTACACAGGGAAAGACTAATTTGTGCAAGAAACCAGTGGATAACTGGAAAGTGTGTACACTGAGTGCTGCTCATGTACACACTTTCCAGTTATCCACTGGTTTCTTGCACTACTGGGAACTAGCTGCTGATTGGTGGCTACATACATTTGTCTCTTTTTCATTGAATCACCTGTGTTCAGCTAGCTCCCACTAGTGCATTGAAATAAATTTGATAATAGAAGTAAATTGGAAAGATGTTTAAAATTATTTGCTCTGTCTGAATTATGAAAAAATATGTGGGTTTCTTGTCACTTGCAGAATAAAGGCTTGAAATGAAATTTCTTCATTCCATTGATTGAAAAGCTCTGAAGAGGAGGAGAATTATTCATTTATGATGTGGAAATACATTTAATACCACTACATAGGGCTCCATTTATCATTGTTTTGTGAAATCTGACTTTTAGTTCTCCTATAAGTTCTCCGCAGCTCACCCTCGGCGAGGCGCACCTGTGCGCCAATATTTATCATAAAACAGGTCGTATTATCACGCTAATTTCCAAAATCGAGATGCGGCGCATTAAAGATAAATCTCACCGTTATTATAATTTATCATTACATCGTCACTAAAATGCACCTATTTTTGGTCTGATTATTTTTTTTATTGAAATTATGTTTTAAAATATAGATGAACGTGTTTTAGCATATTTGATTTTTTTTTTTTATATTAATGTAATAAAATGTAATTTCTTTTAATTGACCATTATTATAAACCAGGTTATCTAATGCATGGTAATGAAATCTCCAAAAACATTTTTATATTTCAAGTTAAAGAAATTAAAATATGATTTCACCAATGCTACACAATACAAAGTCAACTTTCGTTTATCTCCATTTGACTCCTATTCTAAAAACTCTAAATGGTGACACGTCTTACATTGAGCTCTAATCTTGTTAGCTTTTGACTGATAAGATTGTATAAATGTATTAAAGATAGTAATGAATAGGATGACAAATGGTTATATTCAAATCATATATTCATTTTTATTAATAACAAAAATAAATAAAATATGTTATCCTTACATTCATAAAGGTTTTAATAATATACAAAAATACGTTTACATTTTTACTCACTGCAGTGTAATAACTTATGAGTCCAGTTTCTGCTTTAAGCAGGACTTCTAAAAGTTATCTTTTGTTAAATTGTATCATCCTCAGGAACTATAACAAAGAAATAAATAAAAAAATATAATTATTGAAATGATACATGTAAATCTTTTATTGCAGTTCTAAAAGGAAACACTAACACATCGGTCTTTCAAGTATAAGCAAGAACATTACAAAAGTTCCCAAAATGCGATCAATATATACACTGATTCAAATAATTACAGTTGTGATCACGTACTCCAGTCATAATATTGTGGGGAAGCAGAGTCCTCGCCTCGTCCTGCACTTTGTCTGTGCTTCTTTTTTCATGTATAGCTGTAAATGAAAATATACTTTTAGAACCTTATATTGATTTTGTAACTCCTGAATTTCTCTCTCTCTCTCTCTCTCTCTCTCTCTCTCTCTCTCTCTCTCTCTCTCTCTCTCTCTCTTTCTCTCTCTCTCTATATATATTTAAAATATTGATGTTATTTTTTATCTCTCTCTCTCTCTCTCTCTCTATATATATATATATATATATATATATATACTGTACATAGCTATATATAATTACATATTAATATATATTAATATATAGGTATATATTATCATTAAAAAAACATATATATTATATATACTGTATGTATATATATATATATATATATATATATATATATATATATATATATATATATATATATATATATATATATATATTAAAAGATATAGAGAAACAGAGATTTAATGATATAGAATGATATAGAAATGAAAAATAATACATTATTATTTAGGTCATCTTCTATTCCCTCTTAGTTACTTTACTTAAGTTTAACACATTAATAAAATCATGAATTTTGTTTTTGATTTTTGTTTGGAATGATAATAGGTTGTATTTTCAACTGTGTTTCACCTTCTGTTCCTGATTGCACTTGCTCTTTCTTTTGTCCCTCCTCTTCATCTTGCTCCACCTCTTCCTCTTGCTCCAAATCTTCATCCTCTTGAACGACTTGTTCAATATCAATATTACTATTGTGCACTTCCGCCTCATCGGACTCATCACATGGAATTTCTTCATTGTTTATATTCTCTTCTTCTACTTAGATGAATAGTTATATAATTTTCAATTCATTTTAAATATAATATATATTTAAACCAAATTTAAATTATATAAAATATTAAAAAAATACCTGGAATGTATGGAATTTCCGGTTCTACAACATCATTAGAGTCATTATAGTTTAATGGCCTCGCCCGACAAATTGGCCTCCTATGTCTTCCTATAATAAAAAAAAAATAAAAAAATATATAAATTGATTTTATTTTATTTAGGATTGAAATTTTGATTTATTTATTTCATACCTGTTCTATCAGTCCCATCATTGTCCATGCATACCGTGGGCAGTGGGTCTGATTCCCCCCCAGAACTGGAAGAAGTGATCTCAATGGGGCAAATGTACCTGGGCGCTCTTCTTGTTTTGACTTTAAATAAAAGAAAATAGAAACACAATTTAAATTATAAATGTTATGATTTGTACTATTAAAAAATATTTCAAACATTTTCATTTAAATTCATTAACTAAATGACTTGTCTTCAAATAGAGCAAATACTTTATTGATTCAATCTTACAAGACTAATCTGTTAATCCTATTACTGTCTAAGTTTTTGGTCACATTTAGACAATTACACAATAGATTGGTTAATATGTATACGTAGTTTAATGGATACATTTTGAAGAGTGATAATAAAAATTACAAGACACAGACAGACTTAATTTTGTTATATAGTGATGTAAGGCATGTATTCTTCAATAGTAATGAAGAAATTCACTACTTTGAATATCTAAAAAGCATCAATTGAATTGATAATAACAATAACCAAAAATTGAAAAAAATGATATGTTCTTTTTATAAGAAACATCATTAATTTAGTATAATGCTTACATTTTTTCAGGTAACTCCTGATCAGAGTCTGCCGTTTAGATTGTCTCCTGTACAAATTGTTTTACCTTTTCAGGCATTGCTTTCTTGTACAATTTTGGCCAGAGACTCTCCTCACTCGACGCACCATCTCACAAATAATTCTATTTCTTCTGTCCTGCTCCAAAGTGAAAATACCCTTCCTTTTTTTAGGGAAATATTTCTCCATTGAGATTATTAATAATTCTCCTATTGAGAATTTTTTTGAACGGGGCATTTTCAATGAATCTATCTGTGCTTCCAAACTGAACTAACTAATGGATCTCATTTTTTTTTAAAACTGCACAATTTTGAGAATTAACTCATATTGTTAAATATATATTTATTCTTATTGGTTTTCACATTGACTTTACAATAAATATACATTGTTTTGTACTTCTGCTATTTCCTAAAGTGCAATGTATCTTTTTTTAGATAAAATTTAAATAAAAAGATACATTTTATAGAAATGTGCAACATTAAGGACTTTTTTTTCTAAACAATATCAAATGTAATATGTATAACTGTTACTAATGTCCAATCAAACTTTATTGATTATTCATACATTTCATAAACTTTAAAATGCACGATTATTACATATAATTAAGATTCTGTTTCTTTACAGTTACAAATGTATTTCAAAATTAATGATTTAAAAAAATAAAAAAAATATAAATCACATGACCCAAATAAAATGGAAAACACTGTTTTCTATGTTATATTAAATGAGACATAGGGATCTTTCAAGAACAAAATAAAACTGTGTACGCCCCTTTTTAACAACTAAATAGATACATTGATTTGAAAAGGTTATAAAGGAAACTTTATTTTGTGTCAAACATTAGATCTTTTTTTGCGCACTTTAATAGCTCAATTTTACAATGGCATCTGTCCAAGCTGGAAAGACCAAAAGTGGGAAAAGTATAATGTTCACGCATCGGCAGAATTGTATTTTGGTTGAATTGGTTATCGAACATTACGATTAAATTAATGGGTACCAAGCAAGAGCGTTAAACCCACGGAGAAAAAGAGCTATTTGGTCCCAAATAAGTTGATCGGTTTCTGCAGAAGGAAGTTTTCCGAAGGATGTAAGGGCTTGTCAGAAGAGGGTAACCAATATTAGAAAAACATTAAGAAAAAGGTATGCAGAGAAAAGCAATTTGCTAAAGGAACCAGTGGAGGCCCCGGATATAGGGCAGAATTAACAGACTTCGAACAGCTGCTTTATGCACGGATCAGTGATGCTGTTGTGGTTCGCCTGGATGTTCCCTCGGGCACTATGGATTTTAGAGGTCAGTTAATAATTTTGTTATTTTACCATTTATTTATTTTCAATATTATTCAAAAAATGTATTTTAATACATGTATATTTATCTCATTAGAGCAACATGATGAGGGACGTGAGGAAGAGGAGGGAGATGCACAGGAGGGTCAACCTTTTGACCATGAAAACACCTCTCATGAGCCCCAACCATCCACCTCACATGAAATAGCACAAAGAGAAGGCGTCAGAAAGTGAATATTCATTTATTATTATGTAGTTTAAAAAAAAAAAAAAAGAATGTATAGTTTGTAGATGATAGCAATGAAACTATTGACTATTTTAATTTATGGTTTAATAATTTTTAGTGTTAGAATAATTAGATTAACCCTTTGAAACTTTAAATGGAAGAACTGTTAAAATAATACAATGGCTGAGTAAATAAAAAAACCTTTGAATTAGAATAACTATAAAAAATAATAGTTTTTCTTTCTAAACATTTTTAATTGTTGTGTTATCAAACAATATGGATTGCAATATACATTCTTAATAATAACTGAGACGGAGACTTTGATTGGAGAACGGGGAGATGGAGTGGAGTGGGGATACCCCCTTTTTTTTCTGTCTTCGTTGTTGTAATTGTTTTTTTTTTGTTTTTTTTTCTCTTTTTCTTTTTTTAGGATATATGTATGAAAAAATGTGTCAGCAATGCATTAAGAATCTATAAATATACATATGCTTATCATTATTGTTAATTCTGAAGGTATATACAACCTCTTCTCTTTATTTTGTATATTCTTTGTAAGCTTGTACTTTGTTTTTCATTGCTGACTCCAAAATAAATGATTTAAAAAAAAAAATAAAAAAAAATAATAACTGATTTAATGTTTGGAATATGTACTAATTGAAAGTACATATTTAAAATACATTTTACTTACATTTGTATTGTAATGTATATTTTTTGATAACAAACTGTAGATAACTTTTTTTTATGTAAACTATAACGTTATTTTAAAATACCAGATTTATTTATATTATTTTATTATTATTTCTTTGAAATTATAGTGACTACTTTGATATTGAATGTAATATGTATGAACTGAAGTTGCAGGCCTAGAGCAGCGATGTTGAAATTTAGAATAAACAATCTTTATAAGGTACATTATATATGTACATTTAATAAACTACATTTGTGCATAATCATCATGTTCAATTTTTTGGTTAAAACATCATTTATTAAAAAATTCAACATCAGAGCTTTAGAGGCTGTTAAAGGGACATAAAAAGCCATTATGTTTCTATATTTTTTCAGATCAGATATCATTTTCAGAAAGAATATAATTACATGTTATCCATATTTTAGATTAAGGTTGTTATATTTGTTTAAAAATCAGTAAAGTCTGCATTTAATTCTAGTCTGCAAGTTTCTGCTGCTATATTACATATGTGGCAGTAGTTCAGCAACAATGTTATACCTTAGCAAGACAACAACATGTCATTACTATTTCCTGTCATGTAGTGCTTCCGGCATCTTCACGATACCCACCTGATTATACCTTCAACAACAAATAACTTCTGAAGAAAGCAGATTTGATAGTTAATTTTTTTCAAGATTTTAATCAAAGGTATCCACTTTATGAATTTATTTAGAAGATGATTGTGTTTTTGGTCCCTTTCACAGAATTTGAATTTGTAATCTAAACACAGATCAAAAGGGTGTCGATAGCCACAATATTAAACATTTTTATTTCACTGTTATTTTTAGTTATTATTCGCAAAAATCATATTCTAATTTTGTATGTATTTTCATTGTTATAGGTGTTTGTGCATTGCTACAGACTATGCAGGACAGTTCAATGTCATTATTCGATGGTATGTAATAATTTAAATGTAATCTACGGTTTCTTAAAATATTACTGTATGCTATATGGTAATAATACATCTATTACATGTATTATACAGAAGAACAGGTTGAAATCACTTAGGAACCTCTGGTTGAGGATACTACATGTCAAGAAGTTGAGGATGAGACACAGATAGAGGGACCAACTCCATCTGATTTTGAAACACATTTTGAAACACCTCAAAATCGAATGGTGAATGAATCAGATGAAGATGAAAGACCTGAAGAATTGAGAAACCAACAAGATGTACCAGGCAGGGGCAATGACATTCAAAACCTTACCGACATGGCTTTGTCATTTCGGAATGAGCAAAGTGAATTTTTTAAAGAAATGTTAGGATTGCAAAAAGAAAGAAATGCAATACTAAAAGCTGATTCTGAATTTAAGAGGGATTATTACACCAAAAAATTAGAAATTATGAATAGAAGATATTCAAATCAATGATAAATAATTTTTATTTTGTCATATTTTTGCACTTTATCTTGTTTAAAAGAAAATTTTGTTTGGGTTGTTTTGTAAAAAGTTGTTCACTCTAATTTATTCTATGTTGCAGTTTATATAGAAAAATAGATAAATGTTCTAAAATGTTGAATATAAATAAATATTGTTTAAATAATATTAGTAATAATAAATATGATGAAAAAATACAATGTGTAGATTTTGTAAAACTTTATTAATAGAATACAATTGAATTTCTTTTATTAACAAAAACAAAAATTAAAAAAAAAAGGATTTTCTCTCTCTCTCACATTACATAACGAAATAAACTGATGATTATTCTTGTCCAATTTTAAAAAATTCCTGTGTTATCCAAATGATTTCTGGAATAAATTAAAACAGAATAAAAATTAGTATACAATACTCAAAATATATTCAAAAATGCAATTGATAAAAAAAAAACTTACATGAAAAATATCTTTCTATTATTTACATACGGTTTTGTCCTTGTGGGACATAAAGATCATCTATAGGATCCTCTGGACACACCGCCTCTAGGTTTCCTTGTGAAACAGCAATATTATGCAACATGCAGTAGACAAGAATAATGTCATTGTACTTCTCAGGTGAGTATTGCAGGTCTCCTCCTGAACGGCCCAACACCCTAAATCTCATCTTTAACACACTGAAAGTTCTCTCTATAGCACTTCTAGTGGTACGATGTGACTCATTAAATTTTAATTCTGCACGTGTATGAGGCGATGGTACTGGGGTCAAAAGCCATGGCTACACAGATAACCACTGTCACCTAAATCTTTTTTAAAATATTACTTGTAAAAAAAGTTTAAAAAAAAAAGGAATTGATAAATCTCTATGAAATTTATAAAATAAAAATGTGAAAGAAAATTATACAAAAAACAAAATTGTTACATAAAAAAAGAGATTTCAAAATGAAAATTATTTTTATTAATTAATATTTATCTGATGGATATTCATTGATGTAAGGTATATACATTGGAAAAAAGTTAATCTACATAAAACTGTCAAATTGAAATTAAAAATAAATGGATATTATATTATCCATTTTGATTTCATACATATATTAATTTGAACAGAAAATAGAATCAACTGTTACAATAACACAAAAGAAAATAATGTTATATTCACCCAATAGCCAACCATATGGCATGTCTCCACGTTTAAATGATGTAAACAATGCAGAGTGTTTGAGAATGTGGAAATCATGGCATGAACCTGGAAATCCTGACCGCACAGCCCAAATTTTAAGGTTGGCATCACACACGGCCTGAACATTCAGTGAATTGAAGTTTTTTTGATTCCTGTATTGCTCCTCCCTTAAAGGAGACCTTTACTGTGTGCCATTCGTGCACATTCCTGGGCACAAAAATAAACTTATTAAGATGTTTCAAAATAGATTTTAAAACAATCCTTAGATGTCTGCAAAATGAAGGCTGGCTCATGCCCACCACAGCACTAGAGAATGCCTGAAATGACCCAGTTGCCAGGAAATGCAAAACATCTAATAATTTTAACAATTGAGGGATTGCGCTTGTTCTTCTTGTTCTAGGATCAATGCAGTTTTGTATAAGGTAGTAACGATTGATTATACTCTCCCTATTAATCCTAAATCTTTGCGTAATCTCCTTATCTGACAATGCTTGTAGTCCACACTGCAGTAGAAACACTCTTGGCATTCTTTGGCGTCTCCTTAAGGGCATATTACTATCAGCAAGATGATTTTCATGGCCCCTTGCCAAAGAAATAGCAGCCAACAGTAAAAAATATTCCATCTTCTCTCATGAAAAAATAAGTAAATGCAATGTTCTCCACATTGGATATGGAGAACTTTTGAGGTCGTAATTGTAGGAGAATATTAGGTTCTCCTATGGCGCAACATAATGATAAATATGACATTTGGTGATCATTCAGTCAATTTGCTAAAATACAACCAAAAAAGCGATTTTTTTAAGCTTCATTTGGCGCACATTTGCGCCTTGGCGAGATATAATAGAGTGGAAGAATTTTTCGGTCATATTTAGTGTTTTTTAGTCTTATTTTAGTTTCTTAAATAGGAGATAATTTACGGCAGCATATTTATAGGCGCAAATGTAGGAGAATTGCAATGATAAATGGAGGCCATAGAATAAATATGATCTCAGCACATAGGACTTCCAGTACCTATGATGGCAGACATAGTTAGAGCGGGAGGGTTAGAGAGCTGCTTGGGAGGGATCAGGGAGGTTTGAGGGGAAGGGGGTATCCTACACTGCAGAAAATATATAAAGCATTTTTATAAATAAAATAATTAAAAAAAAAACCTTCAATTTTCATATGGGCAGACTGTCTGCCAGTACCTAAAATGGTGGTGACCAGTGGGGAGGGAGGGAAGAGAGCTGTTTGGGAGGGATCAGGGGGTGGGACGGTAAACTCTACACTAAAGCTAAAATTAACCTTACAAGCTAACTAATTAACCCCTTCACTGCTGGGAATAATAAAAGTGTAGTGCACAGTTGCAGTTAGCGGCCTTCTAATTACCAAACAGCAAATACAAAACAATATATGTCTGCTATTTCTGAACAAAGGGGATCCCAGAGACGTTTTTCCAATATTTTGTGTCATAATGTGGTATGTAAATAATTACAGTGACATAACCAAAGTTTGTGAAAAAGTTAATGATTTTTTTATATATGATCACATTTGGTAGTAAAATGGTGGCATAAAACTTAACAAAATGGGCCAAGATCATTACCTTGGTTGTCTACTTTAAAAAATATATATAGTTTTGACAGGTAAATAAAAAACAAGGATCTTTTTCTGTTAAAATGGAGTAGTAGTAAAAATGCTAAAAATTCTCCTGTATTTTGGGCAAGTTCTTCTCTGAAAGTCCCGGTAGTGAAGAGGTTTAGATACAAGGTAATCACAGAGGTAAATCGTATATTAATATAACTGTGTTGGTTATGCAAAACTAGGGAATGGGAAATAAAGGGATTATCTATCTTTTTAAACGATAACATTTCTGGAGTAGACTGTCCCTTTAAATCAGGAACATTAGATTTATTTATGATATACAGATAAAGCCAAAATTTATGGTATATTTCAAGAAATAAAATAAAAATGCTGAAAAGATATTTAGTAGAAATAAGTGATTAGTTTGACATTTTGACTAAAATGAAGCCGACCAGGATAATATTAAATCTTTATTTTCTACTAAGTAAAAGGGTGAATGATTCTCAGCTTTGAAATATCAACCTATAATTCAGCACATGCAATAAATTTAAAATAAAACTCCTCATTTCACAGAACTGATTCCATATGCATATTCTCAGCACTACTTAAAGGGACACTGAACCCAAATTTTTTCTTTCGTGATTCAGATAGAGCATGCAATTTTAAGCAACTTTCTAATTTACTCCTATTATCAAATTATCTTCATTCTCTTGGTATCTTTATTTGAAATGCAATAAAGTAAGTTTAGATGCCGGCCCATTTTTGGTGAACACACTGTATTGTTCTTGCTGATTGGTGGATAAATTCACCCACCAATAAACAAGTGCTTTCCATGGTCTGAACCAAAAAAATAGCTTAGATGCCTTCTTTTTCAAATAAAGAAAGCAAGAGAACGAAGATAAATTGATAATAGGAGTAAATTAGAAAGTTGCTTAAATTTGCATTCTCTATCTGAATCACAAAAGAAAAAATTGGGTTCAGTGTCCCTTTAAGCTTGCTAGGACATGTGTGCAGTAAAGCAGTATATGATTTGTGTATAACCATATATTTCCCCTGCCTGTTATCCTTCACTGGACACTGTCTGTCTCCTAAACCCCCCTCATGATTTTTACGACACCCCCTCCTCCCCCTGCATTCAGACCTCTGTAACACTTTCTGTCTTTTTAGCCTGTGTTTTTAGATATAATCTGTATATTGCATCAAATTGGTCAGTATTGCTTCAGACTTGAAAAAGGAAGACATTCTTCAAAAGCTTGTCATCTTATAAATGTATAGTTAGTCCAATAAAAAAGTATCATTGCTCAATGCAATACTCTCGTTATTTTGATATATTATATACATATAAACACATAAATATATATGTATATGTTTATATACACATATAAAGACATACATATATATATGTATATATTCATGTATTTAAATTTGCTTCCCATCACTGCGCGACTTACCCCCTTCGCTGCAATAGTTCTAATGCCGTAACTCACAGCATGAGACCGAGGCTCCCATTGAGACTATGGAAGTGCATTCTCGTGAGCGCAATGCTTCCATGCAATCCAAATGCAAGGTCACGTTCGCATTGCACCTCACTTGTAAAAACAGCACACATTTGTGTGCACTTACATTACTGAGTGGAGCTCAAATATCACCCTTGTGAAAGCGATATTTTTCCCTCCACTCATAATCTAGCCCCAAAATAATTTCAAATCAATAATAATAAAAAAAAAATACTTTTAATGTCCCTTTAAACTTGCAAACCCTGGTGCAGTTTATTGATAAGGACATAGCTGGTAAACCAATCATAAGCAGCATACCAGTGTATCTACCAAACACCCGAGACCTCATATCTTTGAGCCCTAAAGACTTTTTTGTTCAAAATTGTAATCATTTTTATTAGATGTTGTTATTGTGAGTGTAACTGTACCAAAGCTCGGAGGATGCGCTATCCCAACGCACGTTAACTTCAATTGCGCTCAAGCGATCAGATAATTGTAATGCACGTAGACAAGCGTGATAATCCCCTTTTCGCTTGCATGTAATGGTTAGAAAGGGTTTCCACTTTACATTGCTATAGTGTATTTGTGTTAGTAATGGAACATTTTCTGTTTATCATATTCTTGTTTGTATCTCTTTTTGCTTTAATGTTTATTTAACTTATATCATAAAGCAAAACAATGAGACATGGTCCTCTCTTACAGATCTATTTCATTTGTTCTGATAACTGATTGTCACAGTCAGGCTGGAGAAAATCAATTAAAAGAGAATGATAAAAAAAAATCCTTAGAAAATGGAGCTTTTTGTCTGCAAAGAGTTCAACCTATGTGCTACCTCCAAATACTGAAGATTATTATGACTAAATAGCTTGTGGCTATTGGAGCGTGCACATTTAATGCTGACAAAACAGTTTAATATACTAGGATACCATTCAGAAGAACAGTTATTTGTCAATTTAGGACATCCATAATATCTCCACCACTTCATAGATGTGAGTTTACAAAGCATTAAAGGGACAGTCAAATCAAAATTAAACTTTCATGATTCAATAGGGCATGACATTTTTAACTTTCCAGTTTACTTTTATCATCACATTTGTTTTGTACTTTGTTATTCTTTGTTGAAAGCTAAACCTGGGTAGGCTCGTGTACTAATGTCTAAGACCTTGAAGGCCACTTATTATCTCAGTGTATTTTGACAGTTTTTCACAGTTGGACAGAGCTAGTTCATGTGTGTCATATATATATATATATAACATTGTGCTCACTCCTGTGGAGTTATTTATGAGTCAGCATGGTTAGCTAAATGCAAGTCTCTCAAAAGAACTGAGGTAAGGGGCAGTCTGCAGAGGCTTAGATACAAGGTAAACACAGAGGTAAAAAGTGTATTAATATAACAGTGTAGGTTATGCAAAACTTGAGAATTGGTAAAAAATGATCTATCTTTAACCCCTTAATGACCGGACCATTTTTCAATTTTCTTACCCTTAATGACAATGGCTATTTTTACATTTCTGCACTGTTTGCGTTTAGCTGTAATTTTCCTCTTACTCTTTTACTGTACCCACACATATTATATACTGTTTTTCTCATCATTAAATGAACTTTCTAAAGATACCATTATTTTCATCATATCTTATAATTTACTAAAAAAAAAATGATAAATTATGAGGAAAAAATGGAAAAAAACACACTTTTTCTAACTTTGACCCCCAAAATCTGTTACACATCTACAATCACCAAAAAACACCCATGCTAAATAGTTTCTAAATTTTGTCCTGAGTTTAGAAATACCCAATGTTTACATATTCTTAGCTTTTTTTGCAATTTATAGGGCAATAAATACAAGTAGCACTTTGCTATTTCCAAACCACTTTTTTTCAAAATTAGCGCTAGTTACATTGGGACACTGATATCTGTCAGGAATATCTGAATATCCCTTGACATGTATATATTTTGTTTTAGAAGACATCCCAAAGTATTGATCTAGGCCCATTTTGGTATAATTCATGCCACCATTTCACCGCCAAATGCGATAAAAAAAAAAAAATGTTCACTTTTTCACAAATTTTTTCACAAACTTTAGGTTTCCCACTGAAATTATTTACAAACAGCTTCTGCAATTATGGCACAAATGGTTGTAAATGCTTCTCTGGGATCCCCTTTTTCAGAAATAACAGACTTATATGGCTTTGTGGTTGCTTTTTGGTAATTAGAAGGCCGCTAAATGCCACTGCGCACCCCACGTGTTTTATGCCCAGGAGTGAAGGGGTTAATTAGGGAGCTTGTAGGGAGCTTGTAGGGTTAATTTTAGCTTTAGTGTAGTGTAGTAGACAACCCCAAGTATTGATCTAGGCCCATTTTGGTATATTTTATGCCACCATTTCACCGCTAAATGCGAGCAAATAAAAAAAAAACTTTACATTTTTCACAATTTTAGGTTTCTCACTGAAATTATTTACAAACAGCTTGTGCAATTATGGCAGAAATTGTTGTAAAAGCTTCTCTGGGATCCCCTTTGTTCAGAAATAGCAGATTTATATGGCTTTGGCGTTGCTTTTTGGTAATTAGAAGGCCGATAAATGATGCTGCGCACCACACTTGAATTATGCCCAGCAGTGAAGGGTTTAAATTAGGTAGCTTGTAGGGAGCTTGCAGGGTTAATTTTAGAGATCAGCCTCCCACCTGACACATCCCACCCCCTGATCCCTCCCAAACAGCTCTCTTCCCTCCCCCACCCCACAATTGTTACCGCCATCTTAAGTACTGGCAGAAAGTCTGCCAGTACTAAATAAAAGAGTTTTTTTTTTTTTTTTAAATAAAAATTATAAAATATTTTAGTTGTGATGGACCCCTGCCTTAGCACCAACCTCCCTGATCCCCCCTCCAGCTCTCTAACCCTCTCCCCTACCTAATTACCGCCATCTTGGGTACTGGCAGCTGTCTGCCAGTACCCAGTTTGGCCCCACAAACGAAACTTATTTTAATTGTATTTATAACTGTTATTTGTGCTTAATTATTTCTGTAGTGTAGCAGCCCCCCCACAATACCCCCACCCCCTCCCCCTCACAGATCCTTTTAAATATAAAAAAAATAAAATAACTTTTTTTCCCCTTACTTTTTCATTGGTGTCAGTGTGGCTAATGTGCGCATGTGCACGTGCACACGCGCCCACATGCACGCGCACACCCGTGATCGTGCACGCGCACATCGTGCACGCGCGCGCACACGCTCCCTCCTCCCACTGGTCAGAGGCACCATCGGCACCATCACTACCGGTGCAGAGAGGGCCACAGAGTGGCTCTCTCTGCATCGGAGTCTTGTAAAGGGGTATTGCAGGATGCCTCCATATCGAGGCATCACTGCAATACCCTCAGAGCTGCTGGAAGTGATTGTGATCACTTCCAGCACTCTGTTAGACAACTGACGTACCAGGTACGTCCATTGTCATTAACTGCTTGTTAATGCATGACGTACCTGGTACGTCAGTTGTCATTAAGGGGTTAAACAATAAAAACATTTCAGAAGTCTGTCCCTTTAAGTTTGGTAAAAAGTCCACAAAACCACCATGAAGGTTAATGCAAAGCTTGTGAAAAGGACAGAAATGCAAATCTAACTGTAAAAAAATACATTTATGGTCTGGAAATATCACATTAGTATTTTTGTTGATTTTGTTCATTTGAATTGCTGCTCTTCTAATAGATTTAAATGCAGCTTTTATTCAGCTTCTATCCCATAGATCAGCTGTGCAAAATAAATATATTTCATTGTGTATAAATATAAATAGTGCTCTTTCATTTCACCTATACAGTTGTGCACAAACATGCATTTCCTGCTAGTTTCAGTTTAAGGGGCCAAATTATAGCCCCTTTTTCCGCGCGAGCCTTCAGGCTGATTGACACCCCCGGCCAATTGGCCATGAATCTGCAGGGGGCGGCATTGCACAAGCAGTTCACCAGCATTGCTGTCAGCATTTATCAATGTGCGGCAGACATGATACGCTACATCATATCATGTCCGTCTGCACTTTAGTAAATCGGCCCCTAAATGTAAACAGCTTTTATTTCATTCCTTTTAATGCAAACTTATTCTAGTCTGTTTCATTGCTGCTATTCACATGCTGATCAGCAAAGTACAAAGTCCCTTTAAATCACTCCATGCTAACATATAAAAAAGTGAGAAAAGATAATTCATGTATAAATTAATGACACTCATGTTAAGGCTATCACATCTACATATGCAAATATCTGGATAACACTGATTTGAATATTAAAATGTCACAAAGGTGCTAAGTATGACCGTAGGCAAATCAAGGTTTATAACACTACATTAAAAGCATAACAGCTGAAGGAATTTATGAGGACGTACAACAGATTTTTGAAGGACAATGAACTGTTATATTCTCTGCATAAAAACCCTCAGCAGCTCGTTTCAGTAAAAGGAAATATTTTTGAATCATTGCAGTAAGACTGAAAAAAATATGAATAAATGAAAAGGAATAAAAAATGTTTACGGCCTGACAAGTGGTTTGTATCAGACCACTAGATTATTCTTTTTTCTTTGTCTGAAATGGTGCTGCACTACACTCTGGTAGGGTAAACTGGCAAACTGCTCAAAGGTTATTTGTTGTTTACTCCAGAGTTACAGCCATTTTGTAGAATTGTCAAAATTTAGGAAACTGGGGACATCCAAACTACACCCATGTACAAGCTGCAATGAAAAACAGATGCTGCCCATCAGCTGTCTGGCCACACCCATAGGATCTCAAACTTCTCCCTGAACCTCCCAATAACCCCCTCACCCATCTATCACCCTGGCACCAACCCCTAATGGATTAGCCAAACCTGTGATGTAGGTATATGTGATGACCTTGATGTAGAACATTGTATTGGACATGAAGTATTTCTCTGAAACTAGTTGACTGGTTGGTAGGGATGGGCGAATGTGTTTATATCCGAATTTGAATGTTAGAACGAATGTTATTGTAGAAATTCGATTTACATAATAGAATGTTGATAAGAACGAATATTCTTAAAAATTCAATTTACAAATGTTATTTACAGTTTTCGAATGTCACATTCTAATTCGAATGTCACATTCGAATTCGAATGTTACATTTGAATATCACATTCAAATTCGAATATTACATTTATAAAACACAATTGTAGACTAGAAACACTATTTCAAATGTCACATTTGAATCGAATATCACATTCGAATCGAATGTCACATTCGAATTCGAATATTACATTTATAAAACAGTATTAGACTAGAAATACTATTTCAAATTCGAATGTCACATTCGAATCGAATATCACATTCGAATCGAATGTCACATTTAAAACACAGTATTAGACTAGAAATACTATTTCAAATTCGAAAGTGATATTCAAATTTGAATGTAGCATTCAAATTCGAATATTACATTCATTAAACACAGTTGTAGACTAGAAATACTATTTCAAATTTGAATGTCACATTCAAATTCAAATGTCACATTCGAATTACAATATTACATTTCAAAATTGAATGAATACATAGCTAAACATTCTATTATTCGAACAAATATTTTCGAATTTTATTGAAAAATTCGAAAACGAAAATTCAAAAATAGAATGTTAGAATGTTATATAAAAATTCGAAATTCGATTCGAACGAACGAATGTATCAAAATTCATTTTAAATTTCGAATTTTTAGAAACATTCGCCCATCCCTACTGGTTGACTATATATTTATTTGCAGAAAGATAATGTCACTGGTGTGCAGTGAGTCATAGTTAGGATTTAGGGCCCTCATATGGCTACAAAATATATAATCTGTATTTCTGTTCTGGTAAGTGAAAATTATTTTTTTGCTACTTATTCCTTTTTTATGTAAATTCATTGTTTGCCCTATAAACTTATCCTTGTGTCTTGGGTAAAACAAAACAAGTAGTATAGATATTGAGCTATTTGAGCAAGAACAAAATACACTCATAAATGTATAATGTCAAGTGTTGCAAAGCATTGAGAGTTTATTGGCATTTCCCTGCTAACTAGATTTCTCTTATATGATTCAGTCCTGTCAGATTATTACAGAATTATAACTAAATAATGTCAAAGGAAATGGAATCACTGGTTAAAACAAATAATAAAAAAGTGAATAAGGGTGGAGCAACTATATCCATCTGTCTGTTAATCTATCATCTATCTATCTATCTATCTATCTATCTATCATCTATCTATCTATCATCTATCTATCTATCTATCTATCTATCTATCTATCTATCTATCATCTATCTATCTATCTATCATCTATCATCTATCTGTCTGTCTACCTATCTATCTCTATCTGTCTTCCTATCGATCTCTATCTATGTATAATATATATGTGTCCCTGAATATTCATCTTCTGCACTATTCTGTATTTATTTTAAACAAAATGTATACTGAATATTCGTGGAACATTTACATTTGTTTTTGTGTATGTAAATGTTCCTTTGCTAAAGGTGTGTAGCATTACATTCTTACCTCTAGCGTGCTGGGGAGCAACGCCAATTCCAATTCAGAACTTTTTACTTAGTGCCCTGGGCTGCTCTAATAGAAACCTTAGCACGGCGGATCCCAGGGCCTGCGCTAAAAGAACTTCTCCTTTAGGGATCCGCTGCTCTGAACCTCCTATTTGTGCAGAGTTCTAAGAAGAAAGGTTGGGATTAGCGTTACTCTCCAGCGTTTTAGAGGTAAGTATTTTAACCCCTACAGTATTTCATTTTCTTTCAAATGAAATTAATATCTGTTTTGAGTTTTGAAATTGTATTCATAAAAAAAAAGTCTTAGTCAACTATATGCAGTTTATAAAGAACCACATTATGAGTGGAGTGCAAATGAACACTCCCGCTTGAGCGTCAATTGTTCTTGAATTAAGATTTTTGCATTCGTCGGGTTGCACTCGTATTATGAGTTGAAAGTAAACTGTTTTCTCTCTACGTTTAACCCGACAAGGGCAAAAATCCAAAGTTAGAATATTGTGTCAGCGTTCACGTATTTCCCCATAGAAGTCAATGGAGAAAAAAAGTGGAAAAAAAACCCTAACACCTTATTCTTCTGCAAACTTGCTTGCATATTCTCATTTGCACTAACCTGACATGAAAATATGAATATTTCATATTCCAATGTTCTTTATATAACAGAATATGTTCTATTTATTCATAAACACATATTTATATATATACAGTGGGGCAAAAAAGTATTTAGTCAGCCACCAATTGTGCAAGTTCTCCCACTTAAGAAGATGAGAGAGGCCTGTATACCTCAACTATGAGAGACAAAATGTGGAAACAAATCCAGACAATCACATTGTCTGATTTGGAAAGAATTTATTTGCATATTATGGTGGAAAATAAGTATTTGGTCACCTACAAACAAGCAAGATTTCTGCCTCTCTCAGACCTGTATCTTCTTCTTTAAGAGGCTCCTCTGTCCTCCACTCATTACCTGTATTAATGGCACCTGTTTGAACTTGTTATCAGTATAAAAGACACCTGTCCACAACCTCAAACAGTCACACTCCAAACTCCACTATGGTGAAGACCAAAGAACTGTCGGAGGACACCAGAAACAAAATTGTAGACCTGCACCAGGCTGGGAAGACTGAATCTGCAATAGGCAAGCAGCTTGGTGTGAAGAAATCAACTTTGGGAGCAATAATTTTAAAATGGAAGACATACAAGACCACTGATAATCTCCCTTGATCTGGGGCTCCACGCAAGATCTCACCCCGTGGGGTCAAAATGATCACAAGAAGCAAACATCCCAGAACCACACGGGGGGGACCTAGTGAATGACCTGCAGAGAGCTGGGACCAACGTAACAAAGGCTACCATCAGTAACACACTACGCCGCCAGGGACTCAGATCCTGCAGTGCCAGATGTGTCCCCCTGCTTAAGCCAGTACATGTCCGGGCCCATCTGAAGTATGCTAGAGAGCATTTGGATGATCCAGAAGCAGATTGGGAGAATGTCATATGGTCAGATGAAACCAAAGTATAACTGTTTGGTAGAAACACAACTTGTCGTGTTTGGAGGAGAGAGAATGCTGAGTTGCAACCAAAGAAGAAGGAGTGGCTTCGTAAGAAGCATTTCAAGGTCCTGTAGGGGCCTAGCCAGTCTCCAGATCTCAACCCCATAGAAAACCTTTGGACGGAGTTGAAAGTCCGTGTTGCCCAACGACAGCCCCAAAACATCACTGCTCTAGAGGAGATCCGTATGCAGGAATGGGCCAACATACCAGCAACAGTGTGTGACAACCTTGTGAAGACTTACAGAAAACGTTTGACCTCTGTCATTGCCAACAAAGGATATATAACAAAGTATTGAGAAGAACTTTTGATATTGACCAAATACTTATTTTCCACCATAATTTGCAAATAAATTATTTCCAAATCAGACAATGTGATTGTCTGGATTTGTTTCCACATTTTGCCTCTCATAGTTGAGGTATACCTATGATGGAAATTACAGGCCTCTCTTATCTTCTTAAGTGGGTGAACTTGCACTATTGGTGGTTGACTAAATACTTTTTTGCCCCACTGTGTGTATATATATATATATATATATATATATATAATTATATTTTGGCAACATATATCTATATCTATACCTATACATTTACATGATTATATATAGGTATAGATATATACACACACACACACATATATATATATATATATATATATATATATATATATATATATATATATATATATATATGAATATCTATTAATAAATACATAGAACATATTCTGCTATGTGCGGAACATTGGAATGTGAAATAGTCACACTAAATACATAGTTAAAGCCTTTATTAAAAATGAATATTGCATAAATATGCTTTTAAATGCTTTCATCTACTTAATGGAAAAGGGCTCCAATGCATATATATATATATATATATATATATATATATATATATATATATATATATATATATATTTATATACAGTTGTATGCAAACTTTTATACACCCCTGACAATTTCCATGATTTTCATTTATAAATAATTGGATGTTTGGATAAGCAATTTCATTTTGATCTATTAAATAACTGAAGGACACAGTAATATTTCAGTAGTGAAATGAGGTTTATTGGATTAACAGAAAATGTGCAATATGCATCAAAACTAAATTAGAGAGGTGCATAAATTTGTGCACCCTTGTCATTGTGTTGATTTGAATACCTGTAACTACCTAGCACTGATTAATTGGAACACACAATTGGTTTGGTGAGCCCATTAAGCCTTGAACTTTATAGACAGGTGCATCCAATCATAAGAAAATGTATTTAAGGTGGCCAATTGCAAGTTGTTGTTCTCTTTGACTCTCCTCTGAAGAGTGGCAACATGGGGGACTCATAACAACTCTCAAATGACCTGAAAACAAAGATTGTTCAACATTATTTTATAGGGGAATGCTACAAAAAGCTATCACAGAGATTTAAGCTGTCAGTGTCCACTGTGAGGAAATGGAAGACCACAGGCACAGTTCTTGTTAAGGCCAGAAGTGGCAGGCCAAGTAAAATATCGGAGAGGCAAAGGCAACGGATGGTGAGAATGGTCAAAAACAGCCCACAGACCACCTCCAAAGACCTACAACATCATCTTTCTGCAGATGGTGTCACTGTGCATCGTTCAACAATTCAGCACACTTTGCACAAGGAGAAGCTGTATGGGAGAGTGATGCGGAAGAAGCCTTTGCTGCACACACGCCACAAACAGAGTCACTTGAAGACAAGCCAGCTTAATTTTGGAAGAAGCTGCTGTGGACTGATGAAACTAAGATTGAGTTATTTGGTCATAACAAGGGGCGTTATGCATGGTGGCAAAAGAACACAGCGTTCCAAGACAAACACTTGCTACCCACAGTAAAATTTGGTGGATGTTCCATCATTCTGTGGGGCTGTGTGGCCAGTGCCGGTACTGGGAATTGTGTTAAAGTTGAGGGTCACATGGATTCCACTCAATATCAGCAGATACTTGAGAATAATGTTGAGGAATCAGTCACAAAGTTGAAGTTATGCCGGGGCTGGATATTTGTAACAAGAGAACGACCCAAAACACTGCTCAAAATCTACTCTGGAATTTATGCAGAGGAACAAGTACAATGTTCTGGAATGACCATTCCAGTCCCCAGACCTGAATATCATTGAAAATATGTGGGGTGATTTGAAGCGGGCTGTGCATGCTCGGCAACCATCAAACCTAACTGAACTGGAGATGTTTTGCAAGGAGGAATGGTCCAAAATACCTTCATCCAGAATCCAGACACTCATTGCAGGCTATATGAAGCATCTAGAGGCTGTTATTTCTGCTAAAGGAGGCTCTACTAAATATTGATGTAATATTTCTGTTGGGGTGCCCAAATGTATGCACCTGTCTAATTTCGTTTTGATGCATATTGCATATTTTCTGTTAATCCAATAAACCTAATATTATTGTGTCCTTCAGTTATTTGATAGATCAAAATGATATTGCTGATCCAAACACCCAATTATTTATAAATGAAAATCATGGAAATTGTCAGGGGTGCCTAAACTTTTGCATACAACTGTATGTGTATATATATATATATATATATATATATATATATATATATATATATATATATATATATATATATATATATATATATATATATATATTATATATGTTTCTATTTATGTCTATATATGGATACTGTACATATGTATGTATGTGTTTATATGTGTATATATTTGTCTGTAAATACATATTTACACATATAAATACATAGATACAGATGTAAACATATATAGACATATATTCAGGGCTCAAAATTTCCACTAGCCCACTAGCCATTAGCGAGTGGAAATTTAACAGTGGTGAGTGAAAGTTAGTGATTGAATGTCTACAAATATTTCCTAAAGGGATATTATAAATCCATGAAAGGGCAAGGATATGTTATTCATTTAGGGCTATACGGACCCCATTAGTGCTTAGACTGTTACTTCTGAGAGGGTAAACAGGGGCAGAGAGAGATTGAAGAGGAAAAGTGAAAATGGAGAAAAAGATAGTGTTAAGAAAGATTGGAGAGAAAAAAAGTGTGAAGAGATTTGAGAGAGAAGAGAGTGTAAAGAGAAGGGAGGGGTAAAAAGAGAGCTTGAAAAAAGGAGGAGGGAGTGGAGAAAGATAGATGATAGTTATAAAACAATTTTTTCGAGGTCTGCTATGACCTCACATTGTCAACACTCTCTGCTTTCTCTCAGTTCAACAACTTCCTTTTTCTGTCCAGCTGTTGGCTTCTCCAGAACCCTAGTTGATGTTGCTAATTATTTTTGTTCATTAATTACTGTATGTAGAATTATTTAATTTATGGTATGAAACAAAAATAATATTAAAAAATTACTGCACAATAAAGGTGTTTCACATTGGCTAAACATATGCAAAGAATGGGGGGGGTAGTGGATGTGGGGCTTGTGAGTGGGGGGTAGAGGGTGTGGTGTGGCGGGGTAGTGGGTGGGATCACATGTGGCGAGTAACATTTTTGGCTAGCTAGTAGCTTAGGGCTTGAAATTTGTAGTCCTGTATGTATATATAATTAGCTTTTAGCTTTTAACAAAGAATACCAAAAGAACAAAGCAAATTTGATCATAGAAGTAAATTGGAAACTTTTTTTTAAATTGTATTTTCTGTCAGAATAAAAAAAAATGTTTTTTCATATCTCTAGATCAAGATGATTTGGTTAAAGTATTTAGCCCCTTAATGACCAAGGATGTACCTTGTACGTCCTTCAAAAAAATGGTTGTTAATGACCATGGACGTACCTTGTACGTCCTCTGTGAATATGAGTGTTGCAAGCGATCATGATCACTTCCAGCTGCTCTAACAGTATTGTATGGGGTCGAATTATCATTGTGCGAGCAGACATGATCCAATATTGCGGATCATGTCTGCTGCACATTGATAAATGCCGACAGCATACGCTCTCCGCATTTATCATTGCACCAGCAGTTATGGCGAACTGCTGTTGCAGTACCGCCCCCTGCAGATTTGCGGCCAATCGTCTGCTAGCAGGGGGTTTCAATCAACCCGATCGTATTCTGACAATTTCTGTTCGCCGCCTCAGAGCAGGCGGACAGGTTATGGAGCAGCGGTCTTTAGACCGCTGCTCCATAACTTGTGTTTCTGGCGAGCCTGAGGGCTAAATATGCCCCTATGTCTACTTTGATAACTTGTGTTTCCGGCGAGCCTGAAGGCTAAATATGCCCCTATATCTACTTTTCAAAAATATATGGTTTTATGGGGGTAAATTACATTGGCTGGCTTCAAAAATGCTAAACAGGACATGGGTGCATAATGACCTGATGTGAAAATTCCAAGTTGGAAAACTGGAATGCACCCCCTAAAAATAAGGCCTTTAGCCCCCAGAGAATCTGACACACCTATACATGGCTAGGAGATGTTGCTGAATACATATTTAGGTGTTTTTTGGCAGTAACACATAACAGTAACTGAGAATCCATGCCTAAAGTACAATGTGTGTGAAAAATAACTAAAACAAATGACTACCCAAAAGTTTGACAAAGACTAGTGGTTAAATTAGTGCATGGAAAGTTTTAAATATCAGTTTTTCAAATAGCCTAGAGTGTTTACTTTTGGAAAATATATGGTTTGATTGGGTAAATTACATTGGCCAGCTTCAAAAATGTCCCAAATAGGACATGGGTGCATGATGACCAGATGTGAAAATTCCAAGTTGGAAAACTGGAATGTGCCCCCTAAAAATAAGGCCTTTAGCCCCCAGAGAACCTGACACACCTATACATGGGTGGTATCACTGTACTCATGAGAAGTTGCTAAACACATATTGGGGTGTTCTTTCACAGTAACTCTTAAAGTTCTCAGTACATGTATTAAATTGCTATGTGTGTCAAAAAATGACCACCTTTTTTTTTTCAAAATTTGGCATAGTTTGGTGGTAAAATGGTTGCATGAAAAGATTCAAAATACCCCAAGTTTAATACCTAACGGCTAGATTTAGAGTTTTGTCGGTAACAACCCACGTATCTAACGCTGGCTTTTTTCTGGCCGCACCTTTAAAATAACTCTGGTATTGAGAGTCCACAGAATGGCTGCGTTAGGCTCCAAAAAAGGAGCGTAGAGCATATTTAAAGCAACTTCAACTCTTGATACGAGAGTTGCTTACGGACGCGGCCAGCCTCAAAAACGTGCTCATGCACGATTCCCCCATAGGAAACAATGGGGCTGTTTGAGCTGAAAAAAAACCTAACACCTGCAAAAAAGCCGCGTCCAGCTCCTAACGCAGCCCCATTGTTTCCTATGGGGAAACACTTCCTACGTCTGCACCTAACACTCTAACATGTACCCCGAGTCTAAACACCCCTAACCTTATACTTATTAACCCCTATTCTGCCACCCCCGCTATCGCTGACCCCTGCATATTATTATTAACCCCTAATCTGCCGCTCCGTAAACCGCCCCTACTTACATTATCCGAATGTACCCCTAATCTGCTGTCCCTAACACCGCCGACCCCTATATTATATTTATTAACCCCTAATATGCTGCCCACAACGTCGCCTCCACCTGCCTACACTTATTAACCCCTAATCTGCCAACCGGACCGCACCGCTATTATAATAAAGATATTAACCCTTAAACCGCCTCACTAACCCTATAATAAATAGTATTAACCCCTAATCTGCCCTCCCTAACATCACCGACACCTAACTTCAAACATTAACCCCTAATCTGCCGACTGGAGCTCACCGCTATTCTAATAAATGTATTAACCCCTAAAGCTAAGTGTAACCTGTGTAACACTAACACCCCCTAAGTTAAATATAATTTAAATCTAACGAAATTAATTAACTCTTATTAAATAAATTATTCCTATTTAAAGCTAAATACTTACCTGTAAAATAAATTCTAATATAGCTACAATATAAATTATAATTATATTATAGCTATTTTAGGATTTATATTTATTTTACAGGTAACTTTGTATTTATTTTAACCAGCTACAATAGCTATTTTTTTATTTTTTGTAACTTAGTTCTTTTTTATTTTTTGTACTTTAGTTAGTTTATTTCATTGTATTTATTTGTAGATATTGTATTTAAATAATTTATTGATAGTGTAGTGTTAGGTTTAATTGTAGGTAATTGTTGGTATTTTATTTAATTAATTTATTGATAGTGTGGTGTTAGGTTTAATTGTAATTTATATTAGGATTTATTTTACAGGTAATTTTGTAATTATTTTAACTATTTTAGCTATTAAATAGTTCTTAACTATTTAATAGCTATTGTAGCTGGTTAAAATAAATACAAAGTTACCTGTAAAATAAATATAAATCCTAAAATAGCTATAATATAATTATGATTTATATTGTAGCTATAATAGGGTTTATTTTACAGGTAAGTATTTAGTTTTAAATAGGAATAGTTTATTTAATAAGAGTTAATTAATTTTGTTAGATTTAAATTATATTTAATTTAGGGTGGTGTTAGTGTTAGGGTTAGACTTAGCTTTAGGGGTTAATACATTTATTAGAATAGCGGCGAGATTCGGTCGGCAGATTAGGGGTTAATAATTGAAGTTAGGTGTCGGCGATGTTAGGGAGGGCAGATTAGGGGTTAATAAATATAATATAGGGGTCGGCGGTGTTAGGGGCAGCAGATTAGGGGTACATAGCTATAATGTAGGTGGCGGCTCTTTGCGGTCGGCAGATTAGGGGTTAATAAGTGTAGGCAGGTGGAGGCGACATTGAGGGGGGCAGATTAGGGGTTAATAAATATAATATAGGGGTCGGCGATGTTAGGGCAGCAGATTAGGGGTACATAGCTATTAGACATGTGCACGGCTAAAAAATTCGGTTCGTTTTCGGTTCGGATCGATTCGGACTTTTCGAATTTCGTTTCGGATCGAATCGGATTCGGCAAAATTTGAATAAATTCGTTTCGGATTTATTCGGATCCGAATAAATTCGTTTCGGATTTATTCGGATTCGGCTGAATTCGGTTCTATTCCGTTCCGAAATTCGGTATGTTTTTAGTACACTAACACCCATTTAGTACACTAAGTCACTAACACCCATAAACTACCTATGAACCACTAAACCGTGGCCCCCCCACATCGCAAACCCTATAATAACATTATTTAACCCCTAATCTGCCGATCGGATATCGCCGCAACCTACATTATAGCTATTAACCCCTAATCTGCTGTCCCTAACACCGCCGACCCCTACATTATAGTTATTAACCCCTAATCTGCCTCCCCCAACGTCGCCGCAATCTAACTACAAGTATTAACCCCTAATCTGCCGACCCGATATCGCCGCCGCCTACATTATAGCTATTAACCCCTAATCTGCTGTCCCTAACACCGCCGACCCCTACATTATAGTTATTAACCCCTAATCTGCCTCCCCCAACGTCGCCGCAATCTAACTACAAGTATTAACCCCTAATCTGCCGACCCGATATCGCCGCCGCCTACATTATAGCTATTAACCCCTAATCTGCTGTCCCTAACACCGCCGACCCCTACATTATAGTTATTAACCCCTAATCTGCCTCCCCCAACGTCGCCGCAATCTAACTACAAGTATTAACCCCTAATCTGCCGACCCGATATCGCCGCCTACATTATAACTATTAACCCCTAATCTGCTGTCCCTAACACCGCCGACCCCTACATTATAGTTATTAACCCCTAATCTGCCCCCCCCCCAACGTCGCCGCAATCTAACTACAAGTATTAACCCCTAATCTGCCGACCCGATATCGCCGCCGCCTACATTATAACTATTAACCCCTAATCTGCTGTCCCTAACACCGCCGACCCCTACATTATAGTTATTAACCCCTAATCTGCCTCCCCCCAACGTCTCCACAATCTAACTACAAGTATTAACCCCTAATCTGCCGACCGCAAATCGCCGCCACTATAATAAATGTATTAACCCCTAAACCGCCGCACTCCCGCCTCGCAAACACTATAATACATTTTATTAACCCCTAATCTGCCCTCCCTAACATCGCCGCCACCTACCTACAATTATTAACTCCTAATCTCCCGCCCCCAACGTCGCCGCTACTATAATAAGGTTATTAACCCCTAAACCTAAGTCTAACCCTAACACTAACACCCCCTAACTTAAATATAATTTAAATAAAACGAAATAAATTTACTATAGTTAAATAAATGAATCCTATTTAAATCTAAAGACTTACCTGTAAAATAAACCCTAAAATAGCTGCAATATAACTAATAGTTACATTGTAGCTATTTTAGGATTTATATTTATTTTACAGGCAACTTTGTATTTATTTTAACTAGGTACAATAGTTATTAAATAGTTAATAACTATTTAATAACTACCTAGCTAAAATAAATACAAATTTACCTGTAAAATAAATCCTAACCTAAGTTACAATTACACCTAACACTACACTATCATTAAATTAACTAAATAAATGAATCCTATATAAAACTAAAGACTTACCTGTAAAATAAACCCTAATATAGCTGCAATATAACTAATAGTTACATTGCAGATATTTTAGCATTTATATTTATTTTACAGGCAACTTTGTATTTATTTTAACTAGGTACAATAGCTATTAAATAGTTATTGACTAATTAATAGCTACCTAGTTAAAATAATTACAAAATTACCTGTAAAATAAATCCTAACCTAAGTTACAATAAAACCTAACACTACACTATCATTAAATAAATTAACTACAAGTACCTACAATTATCTACAATTAAATAAACTAAAGTACAAAACCCCCACTAAATTACAAAAAATAAAAAACCACTAAATTACAAAAAATAAAAAAATATTACAAGAATTTTAAACTAATTACACCTAATCTAAGCCCCCTAATAAAATAACAAAGCCCCCCAAAATAAAAAAAAATGCCCTACCCTATACTAAATTACAAAAGTTAACAGCTCTATTACCTTACCAGCCCTGAACAGGGCCCTTTGCGGGGCATGCCCCAAAGAAAACAGCTCTTTTGCCTGTAAAAAAAAAAACACAATCCCCCCCCCCACATTACAACCCACCACCCACATACCCCTACTCTAACCCAAACCCCCCTTAAATAAACCTAACACTACTCCCCTGAAGATCTCCCTACCTTGAGTTGTGTTCACCCAGCCCGGCCGAAGTCTTCATCCGATGGGGCAGAAGAGGACATCCAGACCGGCAGAAGTCTTCATCCAAGCGGGGCAAGAAGAGGTCTTCCATCCATCATACAAGTACCAAAATACAAACAAACACTAAATTACCAAAAATAATAAAATATTACAATAATTTTAAACTAATTACACCTAATCTAAGCCCCCTACTAGCTATTAATATAGCTTCAATATAACTAATAGTTACATTGTAGCTATTTTAGGATTTATATGTATTTTACAGGCAACTTTGTATTTATTTTAACTAGGTACAATAGTTATTAAATAGTTAATAACTATTTAATAACTACCTAGCTAAAATAAATACAAATTTACCTGTAAAATAAATCATAACCTAAGTTACAATTACACCTAACACTACACTATCATTAATTTAACTAAATAAATGAATCCTATATAAAACTAAAGACTTACCTGTAAAATAAACCCTAATATAGCTGCAATATAACTAATAGTTACATTGTAGCTATGTTAGCATTTATATTTATTGTACAGGCAACTTTGTATTCATTTTAACTAGGTTCAATAGCTATTAAATAGATATTGACTATTTAATAGCTACCTAGTTAAAATAATTACAAAATTACCTGTAAAATAAATCCTAACCTAAGTTACAATTAAACCTAACACTACACTATCATTAAATAAATTAACTACAAGTACCTACAATTAAATACAATTAAAAAAACTAAACTAAAGTACAACCCCCCCCCCCCCCACTAAATTACAAAAAATAAAAAAATATTACAAGAATTTTAAACTAATTACACCTAATCTAAGCCCCCTAATAAAATAACAAAGCCCCCCAAAATAAAAAAAATGCCCTAACCTATACTAAATTACAAAAGTTAACAGCTCTATTACCTTACCAGCCCTGAACAGGGCCCTTTGCGGGGCATGCCCCAAATAAAACAGCTCTTTTGCCTGTAAAAAAAAACCACAATCCCCCCCCCCCCCACATTACAACCCACCACCCACATACCCCTACTCTAACCCAAACCCCCCTTAAATAAACCTAACACTACCCCCCTGAAGATCTCCCTACCTTGAGTCGTGTTCACCCAGTAGGGCTGAAGTCTTCATCCGATGGGGCAGAAGAGGACATCCAGACCGGCAGAAGTCTTCATCCAAGCGGGGCAAGAAGAGGTCTTCCATCCATCAGAAAAGTACAAAAAAACAAACAAACACTAAATTAGCAAGAATAATAAAATATTACAATAATTTTAAACTAATTACACCTAATCTAAGCCCCCTACTAGCTATTAATATAGCTACAATATAACTAATAGTTACATTGTAGCTATTTTAGGATTTATATGTATTTTACAGGCAACTTTGTATTTATTTTAACTAGGTACAATAGCTATTAAATAGTTAATAACTACCTAGCTAAAATAAATACAAATTTACCTGTAAAATAAACCCTAACCTAAGTTACAATTACACCTAACACTACACTGTCATTAAATTAACTAAATAAATTAATCCTATATAAAACTAAATACTTACCGGGGGGGCGGAGCCGACCAGCGCCAAAGATGGTCGTGTGAGTGAGGAGCTCCGTGTAGATAACAACTATTACATCTACAGTTAGCGATATCGATGCCTATAACCCACTGAAACTACCCCATACCGGTAAGCTGCACACGGCAGAGTTTGGAAAGGAGACCGGAGGTTTAAAGGAGGAAGGTGCCGTCACTATTTTGGGCAATATAATAGAGCGACATATGCGGCCTGCCCTCCCCACCTCCGCTACGCTACTAAACTCCCGCAACCTTCACGAACGGGCACTGATACGATCGGTGGCCTTACTACTACAATCAGAGAGCTGGAAGTTTGCGGTCGGACCCAGTGAAGATCAAAAGACTAGCCGCAGAAGCAGGTATACATTAACAATATGGGACTTTGACATCAAAACAAAGGGCGCGAAAGACGCCATATTGCCTTGTTTACTGACACAGCCGTGACCGACAGTCAGAGCATATTACACAGGATGCCTGCATGAGTGAACGCGCAAGGTGCTTACAGTATGTGAATATCTTATAACATGTTTTTAAACACACTGTGGGTTACAACACTGGGACTTTATATTCCACATTGAGTTCAAAGAGCTTAAGCTTTCACATATTTCCTTCAGGGAACTGCCACTATAACTCAGAGAAATCACGCCTTTTAGCAGCAAAGTCCGGTGTTTACACTCAGCAACAAAAGACATTTTACTTATATGATAAACATGTCATCAAAACGCCTTCCAAGAACAGACAAATCTTCTAAAGGTGGGAGTACTCCTAACCCTAGATTACATAACTTTTTCAAGCCAAATGACACGGCTTCCACAGAGCCTAAAGAAGGGGAGGAGAATACCACTGATACCACAGAATCTGAGGTGGACATGGAGACGCAGGCTCCGCTAACAAGAGCGGACCTGCAATCTTTGCCGACTAAAGATGACTTTACAGCTCTAATTTCCCACGTCACCCAGATTATGAAGTCAAGTATAGCAGAGGTCAAAAAAGAAGTCAATGAGATTGGGAACCGCATAATGGTATTAGAAGAAGATGCAGAGCAGACTAACTCACTCCTTGACCTGCATGCTAGGCAGTCCTCTCACCAACAATCTCTAATAGCACAGCTTCAAGACCAGGTAGAGGACCTGGATAATAGAGGGCGCCGCCAGAATGTTAGGTTAAGGGGTATACCAGAAATGGTCAAATCAGAAGCACTTCTCCCCTACTTGCAGAGACTGTTTAACTCTATCACCAACAATAAGGAAGAAGTTGACTACCCCCTGGATAGATACCATAGGGCACTGAGACCGGTCCCCAAGGAAAACGCACCGCCCAGGGATGTTATTATTAAGTTTACTAGCTTTAGGGATAAAGAAAATATCCTTTCTGCCGCCAGACAAAGACACCCTATCTCATTTGAGGGCCACACCATCCTTTTCTTTGCGGATCTCAGCCCCATGACACTCTCTAGACGAAGAGAAACAAGATACCTTACGCTGCATCTAAGAGATCTAGGGATACCATACAGGTGGGGCTTCCCCTTTTGCTTGAAAGTAGTCAAAGGAAACACTACAGCAATATACAGAACACAGGAGGACATTGATCACTTCTGCTCGCAGCTGAGCATACCAAAACCCACTTCTGAGGACTGGGACTGATAACAAAATGAACACTAATGAGGCATTACCGAAGTCCCCACTCACCGGATGGAGTAAAGTGGTCAAGAAGACAAAGAGTAAAAACCAGGAGAGAGGACACTCCCTTTCTCCCACACATGCAGATCCCACTTGACAATATAATGCTTATTGGGTGTTACATTATATTTAAAGGAAGTAACCCTAGTTGGTAAGATCACTGTAAAGGTATATTCTGGACATGTTTAGGTCTATCCTATGAATTGCCGATAGTAGTTTTTTTTTTTTTTTTTTTTTTCAGCTAGACACTGCTGCAATATAGGCCAGGTTAAAGTTTGTTAGTTGCAAAACTGTTTAAACAATGCGATTTTAAATATGCAGGTTGTTATTTCACGTCACAAAGTGACTTGAACCCCCCCCCCCGTGTTAACATTCAGTTTGAGACCTTTAGTTGGAAGAGATCTCTTATTGTTTATTGTTCAATGTATCAGAGTATTTTTTTGATTGCAATTTTTTTGTTGTTTCAACACAGACCCTACAGGACCTTCAGATGCTTTGCTCTTTCCCTTCCCTTCTCTCTTCTATTCTATCCTGCTTCTCTCTCCCCCTCTAGGTTGCTACACATGCTAAAGACTGGGGTACACAGACCATCTGTCCGGATGATAACCTGTGAGTATGACTTTGTTCAGCTTCACTGTATGGATACACTGTTGACATTTAGCTACACTTTCCACAGCACAAATGGTAGATAACAAAATTAAACTAATTTCCCAGAATGTTAAGGGGTTAAACTCGCCCACTAAAAGATCGGTAGCTTTATCGAGTTTTAAAAAGATGACAGGGGGAATAATATTCGTCCAAGAGACGCACTTTGCTAGAGATAAAATACCCCACTTTCACAACAAAGAATTTCCCGTAGGCTATTTTGCATCTAACATACAGAAAAAAAATGGAGTGGGCATATTATTTAAAAAAAAAATACCCTTCCAATTACTACATAAAGCGGAGGACGTAGAAGGTAGATGGATCATTCTAGTAGGCAAATTATACCATAAGACTATTACCCTAGTTAACGTATACGCCCCAAATCATAAGCAGGGAAAGTTTTTTCAAAAATTGACTAATATAATATTGGCAAAATATAAAGGGGCATTGATTCTCGCAGGAGATCTCAATGTAGCTATTGAACCTGACATAGACTGCTCAACTGGTCGCAGCCCGATTGCCCCAGCATCAATCCGCAAAATCTGCACGAATCTTAGGAAGCTGACTCTGTTAGACTCCTGGCGAACAAGCCACCCAGGACAAAGAAACTTTACCTTTTATTCCCACCCTCATAAGAGTTACTCCCGTATCGATTACGTGTTTACAGACCAAACAACATACAGCTTAGTTTCAGACTCCAATATAGAGACTATCAGCTGGTCTGATCATGCGGCGGTTAGCATAGACCTTAGATGGTCGGAGAAGCCTCTTACACCTTATATCTGGAGGTTAGACGAAACACTCTTACATAAGCCCATAATAGTGGACAAAATCACAACCTCTATGAAAGAATTCTTTAGCTTCAACCCACATCAACACACTTCTTGCCTAACAACATGGGAAGCCCACAAAGCGGTAATGAGGGGAGAGTTTATTAAACAGAGGGCCATACTCACTAAACAATACCGCACAGCATATATGGAAGCTGTGACCACCTTGCAATCGACTGAAAGCTTACATAAGACCAACCCCATGGACCCTTCCCTAAGTCAGCAGCTTCGGTTAGCTAGAAGAAATCTTAATCACATATTATACAGGGAGGCTCAGGATAAGGCTTTTTACATCAAAAAAGTATATTATGCGGAATCAAATAAGGCAGGAACTCTCCTGGCTAGGCTGCTGCGCACAAAGAGAAATAACTCATACATACACAAGATAAGAGCACCGGAGGGTGAACACATACAAGATTCTAGGGGGATAGTTGAAGGTTTCAAAACATACTATAGAGACCTGTATAATCTACGAACACCGACCTCTTTAAACAGGAGGGAAGACCAAATTACATACCTGAATGAGATAGACCTCCCAACATTGCCGCCCGAAATCAGGGAGGAACTGGAAAACCCCATCACACAACAAGAAGTAGTGGTGGCAATCAATAGTCTACCAGGACATAAAAGTCCTGGCCCGGATGGTTTTTCTAATGCTTACTATAAGCAATTTAAGGACATATTAGCCCCACACTTAACTAGCCTCTTCACCGCAATAGATGAAGACACAACATGGTCTAAACAGATATTAGAAGCACACATAGCGATTATACCCAAACCAGGGAAAGATAACACTAGAGTAGAGAATTATAGGCCCATATCTTTATTAAATTCAGACATAAAGATTTATACAAAAATCCTGGCCAGAAGATTAAACAAAATCTTACCCCAACTTATACATGTAGATCAATCGGGTTTTGTTCCCGGCAGGGAAGCCAGGGACAACACTATACGTACAGTACACCTCATAGAACATGTAAATAGAACTAAAGAACCAACAATTTTCATTTCCACAGATGCCGAAAAGGCGTTTGATCGCCTGGATTGGGGATTTCTTGAGGCATGTTTGATTAGGTTTGGCTTTGGAACCAAAATGATAGCCAGAATTTTTAGTGTCTATAACAAACCCTCTGCTAGGGTGAAAGCCAATGATACTCTTTCAGATAGTTTTCAGATATATAATGGAACGAGACAGGGGTGTCCACTATCCCCGCTCCTGTTCGCTTTGTCCATGGAAGGGTTAGCGGCACATATTCGGGACAATGATAAGATCCACGGGATTAAAATAGGCCCGAATGAATATAAACTTACATTATACGCGGACGACGTACTTATATCTATGACATCACCGAACACATCACTCCCACACTTACTATCTGAATTTAAAAAGTATGGAGAGATCTCAAATTTTTTAATAAACCCGCAAAAATCGGAAATCCTTAACATAAATATGAACATTGAAAAATTCTTACTCTTAAAACACATTTGCCCATATAAATTACAAACTCTCCAAATTAAGTACTTAGGTATTGCACTAACTCCCTTAACATCCCAACTCTACCAGCAAAATTACGTACCCCTGTTACATAGATTAAGATCGGAATTACAAACTTGGCGAGATAAACCATTATCCTGGTGGGGTAGGATACAGGCTATCAAAATGACCATACTGCCACAAATCCTATACATCTTTCAGACAGTTCCGGTGTCCCTTCCTACTGCTTTCTTGTTTAACATCCAAAAAGACATTAACTTATTCATATGGGGGAAGATCAAGCCCAGAATAAATAAGACGACTATGTATAGACCTTTGGGTAGTGGGGGTATTGGGGTCCCTAACATAGAGAGGTACTATAACACGATAATAATCCAACGAGTATTGGATTGGCACGGTAAAATAGAACAAAAGGCATGGACGACTATAGATTCTCATCTCCTGAGAGCCCCGACCCCAGGGGCACTGTGCTGGATATCCCCAGGAGCTAGACCACCCTTAGTTGAAGCCTCAGGGCTGTACACACATATCTTTGATAAATGGGACTCGTTAAGGGATTCCAAGTTAGGCATATCCTCCAGGGTCTCCCCGTTAGCCCCTATCTCATACAACGCAGAATTTTTGGGAGGCCTTGAGTTTCACAGACACACTAGAGGAGAACTGGGATACACAATACCTTTTTATAAAATTGACCACTAATGGCACATTAAAACAAAGACAAGATTTGGAGGTAGTAGAGGGGGGCAGTTTCTCCTCCTGGCTAAAGTATGCGCAACTGAAACATTTGATTCACAACTCTAAATATAAAACGGACCTACTAAGACCCACCACAAGATTTGAGAAATTGTGCTTATTAGAGATAATACCTAGAGGAACCCTATCAATAGCGAGAGGATTATTGGAAGACACACTGATTAAATCTCTCCCTTCATACACCACACGTTGGCAGGTAGAATTGGGGACACCCCTAACAAATCAGGACTGGGAGAACATATTTTTTAACACTCGCAAATCTTCTGCAGCGCCCAAAATTCTCGAACTTAATCACAAGATCCTGACTCGCTGGTACTTAACCCCTGAACGCTTAAGACATATTTATCCTACCGTAGATGACAAATGCTGGAGGGGGTGCGGGGGGAGAGGCACTATGTTGCATATTTGGTGGCAATGTAAGAAAATACAACCTTTCTGGTTAATCATTGAGACGGTATTTCAGTCTATCATTGACATATCTTTTGTGTTGACCCCTGCAACGGCATTGCTGAACCATAGACCAGAGGGAATGTGCAAAGTTAGATGGAAACTCTTGCAAATAGGACTAAATAGTGCAAGGAATTTGATAGCTAAGAGGTGGAAATCCACTACACCTCCCTCTAGAACAGAATGGATCCAGAACACTACCATGCTCTTATCACAGGAGGAGTATGTGTACTTTCGAAAGAAACTGCTTACTAGATATTATGATATTAAGTTTTACTGGGAAACCTACCTGGGCACACAACCGGACTCCTAAACTCGAAACACAGCTTTCTCTCCTGTCCAGAGAGACCCACCCTTGCTTATTAAAACCCTATTTAACCCCTCTTGTCTCTGCTTTCCTTCTTCTTCCTTTTCTTTCTATCCTGTCCCACTTTGTTTTCCCCTTCTCTTTCTAACTGTAGGGTCCTGCTACAGATCACATATTTGAGTTTTAAATTTTTCCTTAAATTTATGTATAAGTTTATGTAAATGTCCTAATTTTTTTTTTTTTTTGAATTTTTCAATTTTTCTTTCTTCCTTTTTTTTTTTTATATTATTCATTTTTTGTTAATGGAAGGACACGTAAACAAGTTAATATGTTTTAATAAGCTATAAGTGTATGGTGATTGTAAACTATACATATGGTATCAGTACAATGTCAATAACAAACACTTGAAGTGATGAGTAGGTCATTTGTTTTCGGCAGTGAAACACGTGGACTAACTGAATGCACTGATATAAGTACAATCACAATTTCGCCTTTGTATGTTACACTGTACCTTCTTTGTTATGCGCAATATTGTAAAATCTAATAAAAATATTGTTTAAAAAAAAAAAAACTAAATACTTACCTGTAAAATAAACCCTAATATAGCTACAATATAACTAATAGTTACATTGTAGCTATTTTAGCATTTATATATATTTTACAGGCAACTTTGTATTTATTTTAACTAGGTACAATAGCTATTAAATAGATATTTACTGTTTAATAGCTACCTAGTTAAAATAATTACAAAATTACCTGTAAAATAAATCCTAACCTAAGTTACTATTAAACCTAACACTACACTATCATTAAATAAATTAACTACAAGTACCTACAATTAAATACAATGAAATAAACTAAACTAAAGTACAAAAAAAAACAAACACTAAATTACAAAAAATAAAAAAAATTACAAGAATTTTAAACTAATTACACCTAATCTAAGCCCCCTAATAAAATAACAAAGCCCCCCAAAATAAAAAAATGACCTACCCTATACTAAATTACAAAAGTAATCAGCTCTATTACCTTACCAGCCCTGAACAGGGCCTTTTGCGGGGCATGCCCCAAAGAAAACAGCTCTTTTGCCTGTAAAAAAAAACACAATACCCCCCCACCACATTACAACCCACCACCCACATACCCCTACTCTAACCCAAACCCCCCTTAAATAAACCTAACACTACCCCCCTGAAGATCTCTCTACCGTGTCTTCACCCAGCGGGCCGAAGTCTTCATCCGATCGGGCAGAAGAGGACATCCAGACCGGCAGAAGTCTTCATCCAAGCGGGGCAAGAAGAGGTCTTCCATCCATCAGAAGTCTTGATCCAGGCGGCATCTTCTCTGTTCATCCATCCGGAGCGGAGCGGCAGCATCCTGAAGACATCCCACGCAGAGCATCCTCTTCTTTCTTGATCCGACGACTAGGTGACTGTACCTTTAAGTGACGTCATCCAAGATGGCGTCCCTTGAATTCCGATTGGCTGATAGGATTCTATCAGCCAATCGGAATTAAGGTAGGAAAAATCTGATTGGCTGATTCAATCAGCCAATCAGATTCAAGTTCAATCCGATTGGCTGATGGAATCAGCCAATCAGATTGACCTCGCATTCTATTGGCTGTTCCGATCAGCCAATAGAATGCGAGCTCAATCTGATTGGCTGATTGGATCAGCCAATCGGATTGAACTTGAATCTGATTGGCTGATTGAATCAGCCAATCAGATTTTTCCTACCTTAATTCCGATTGGCTGATAGAATCCTATCAGCCAATCGGAATTCAAGGGACGCCATCTTGGATGACGTCACTTAAAGGTACAGTCACCTAGTCGTCGGATCAAGAAAGAAGAGGATGCTCTGCGTGGGATGTCTTCAGGATGCTGCCGCTCCGCTCCGGATGGATGAACAGAGAAGATGCCGTCTGGATCAAGACTTCTGATGGATGGAAGACCTCTTCTTGCCCCGCTTGGATGAAGACTTCTGCCGGTCTGGATGTCCTCTTCTGTCCGATCGGATGAAGACTTCGGCCCGCTGGGTGAAGACACGGTAGAGAGATCTTCAGGGGGGTAGTGTTAGGTTTATTTAAGGGGGGTTTGGGTTAGAGTAGGGGTATGTGGGTGGTGGGTTGTAATGTGGGGGGGGGTATTGTGTTTTTTTTTACAGGCAAAAGAGCTGTTTTCTTTGGGGCATGCCCCCGCAAAAGGCCCTGTTCAGGGCTGGTAAGGTAATAGAGCTGATTACTTTTGTAATTTAGTATAGGGTAGGGCATTTTTTTATTTTGGGGGGCTTTGTTATTTTATTAGGGGGCTTAGATTAGGTGTAATTAGTTTAAAATTCTTGTAATTTTTTTTATTTTTTGTAATTTAGTGTTTGTTTTTTTTGTACTTTAGTTTAGTTTATTTCATTGTATTTAATTGTAGGTACTTGTAGTTAATTTATTTAATGATAGTGTAGTGTTAGGTTTAATAGTAACTTAGGTTAGGATTTATTTTACAGGTAATTTTGTAATTATTTTAACTAGGTAGCTATTAAACAGTAAATATCTATTTAATAGCTATTGTACCTAGTTAAAATAAATACAAAGTTGCCTGTAAAATAAATATAAATGCTAAAATAGCTACAATGTAACTATTAGTTATATTGTAGCTATATTAGGGTTTATTTTACAGGTAAGTATTTAGTTTTATATAGGATTAATTTATTTAGTTAATTTAATGACAGTGTAGTGTTAGGTGTAATTGTAACTTAGGTTAGGGTTTATTTTACAGGTAAATTTGTATTTATTTTAGCTAGGTAGTTATTAAATAGTTATTAACTATTTAATAGCTATTGTACCTAGTTAAAATAAATACAAAGTTGCCTGTAAAATACATATAAATCCTAAAATAGCTACAATGTAACTATTAGTTATATTGTAGCTATATTAATAGCTAGTAGGGGGCTTAGATTAGGTGTAATTAGTTTAAAATTATTGTAATATTTTATTATTTTTGCTAATTTAGTGTTTGTTTGTTTTTTTGTACTTTTCTGATGGATGGAAGACCTCTTCTTGCCCCGCTTGGATGAAGACTTCTGCCGGTCTGGATGTCCTCTTCTGCCCCATCGGATGAAGACTTCGGCCCGGCTGGGTGAACACGACTCAAGGTAGGGAGATCTTCAGGGGGGTAGTGTTAGGTTTATTTAAGGGGGGTTTGGGTTAGAGTAGGGGTATGTGGGTGGTGGGTTGTAATGTGGGGGGGGGGGATTGTGTTTTTTTTTTACAGGCAAAAGAGCTGTTTTCTTTGGGGCATGCCCCGCAAAGGGCCCTGTTCAGGGCTGGTAAGGTAATAGAGCTGTTAACTTTTGTAATTTAGTATAGGTTAGGGCATTTTTTTATTTTGGGGGGCTTTGTTATTTTATTAGGGGGCTTAGATTAGGTGTAATTAGTTTAAAATTCTTGTAATATTTTTTTATTTTTTGTAATTTAGTGGGGGGGGGGTTTGTACTTTAGTTTAGTTTTTTTAATTGTATTTAATTGTAGGTACTTGTAGTTAATTTATTTAATGATAGTGTAATGTTAGGTTTAATTGTAACTTAGGTTAGGATTTATTTTACAGGTAATTTTGTAATTATTTTAACTAGGTAGCTATTAAATAGTCAATATCTATTTAATAGCTATTGAACCTAGTTAAAATGAATACAAAGTTGCCTGTACAATAAATATAAATGCTAAAATAGCTACAATGTAACTATTAGTTATATTGCAGCTATATTAGGGTTTATTTTACAGGTAAGTCTTTAGTTTTATATAGGATTCATTTATTTAGTTAATTTAATGATAGTGTAGTGTTAGGTGTAATTGTAACTTAGGTTATGATTTATTTTACAGGTAAATTTGTATTTATTTTAGCTAGGTAGTTATTAAATAGTTATTAACTATTTAATAACTATTGTACCTAGTTAAAATAAATACAAAGTTGCCTGTAAAATACATATAAATCCTAAACTAGCTACAATGTAACTATTAGTTATATTGAAGCTATATTAATAGCTAGTAGGGGGCTTAGATTAGGTGTAATTAGTTTAAAATTATTGTAATATTTTATTATTTTTGGTAATTTAGTGTTTGTTTGTATTTTGGTACTTGTATGATGGATGGAAGACCTCTTCTTGCCCCGCTTGGATGAAGACTTCTGCCGGTCTGGATGTCCTCTTCTGCCCCATCGGATGAAGACTTCGGCCCGGCTGGGTGAACACGACTCAAGGTAGGGAGATCTTCAGGGGGGTAGTGTTAGGTTTATTTAAGGGGGTTTTGGGTTAGAGTAGGGGTATGTGGGTGGTGGGTTGTATTGTGGGGGGGGGGGGATTGTGTTTTTTTTTACAGGCAAAAGAGCTGTTTTCTTTGGGGCATGCCCCGCAAAGGGCCCTGTTCAGGGCTGGTAAGGTAATAGAGCTGTTAACTTTTGTAATTTAGTATAGGGTAGGGCATTTTTTTTATTTTGGGGGGCTTTGTTATTTTATTAGGGGGCTTAGATTAGGTGTAATTAGTTTAAAATTCTTGTAATATTTTTTTATTTTTTGTAATTTAGTGGTTTTTTATTTTTTGTAATTTAGTGGGGGGGTTTTGTACTTTAGTTTATTTAATTGTAGATAATTGTAGGTACTTGTAGTTAATTTATTTAATGATAGTGTAGTGTTAGGTTTTATTGTAACTTAGGTTAGGATTTATTTTACAGGTAATTTTGTAATTATTTTAACTAGGTAGCTATAAATTAGTCAATAACTATTTAATAGCTATTGTACCTAGTTAAAATAAATACAAAGTTGCCTGTAAAATAAATATAAATGCTAAAATAGCTACAATGTAACTATTAGTTATATTGCAGCTATATTAGGGTTTATTTTACAGGTAAGTCTTTAGTTTTATATAGGATTCATTTATTTAGTTAATTTAATGATAGTGTAGTGTTAGGTGTAATTGTAACTTAGGCTAGGATTTATTTTACAGGTAAATTTGTATTTATTTTAGCTAGGTAGTTATTAAATAGTTATTAACTATTTAATAACTATTGTACCTAGTTAAAATAAATACAAAGTTGCCTGTAAAATAAAAATAAATCCTAAAATAGCTACAATGTAACTATTAGTTATATTGCAGCTATCTTAGGGTTTATTTTACAGGTAAGTCTTTAGTTTTAAATAGGATTCATTTATTTAACTATAGTAAATTTATTTCGTTTTATTTAAATTATATTTAAGTTAGGGGGTGTTAGTGTTAGGGTTAGACTTAGGTTTAGGGGTTAATAACCTTATTATAGTAGCGGCGACGTTGGAGGCGGGAGATTAGGGGTTAATAATTGTAGGTAGGTGGCGGCGATGTTAGGGAGGGCAGATTAGGGGTTAATAAAATGTATTATAGTGTTTGCGAGGCGGGAGTGCGGCGGTTTAGGGGTTAATACATTTATTATAGTGGCGGCGATTTGCGGTCGGCAGATTAGGGGTTAATACTTGTAGTTAGATTGTGGCGACGTTGGGGGGGGGCAGATTAGGGGTTAATAACTATAATGTAGGGGTCGGCGGTGTTAGGGACAGCAGATTAGGGGTTAATAGCTATAATGTAGGCGGTGGCGATATCGGGTCGGCAGATTAGGGGTTAATACTTGTAGTTAGATTGCGGCGACGTTGGGGGGGGGGCAGATTAGGGGTTAATAACTATAATGTAGGGGTCGGCGGTGTTAGGGACAGCAGATTAGGGGTTAATAGCTATAATGTAGGCGGCGGCGATATTCGGTCGGCAGATTAGGGGTTAATACTTGTAGTTAGATTGCGGCGACGTTGGGGGAGGCAGATTAGGGGTTAATAACTATAATGTAGGGGTCGGCGGTGTTAGGGACAGCAGATTAGGGGTTAATAGTTATAATGTAGGGGGCGGCGATATCGGGTCGGCAGATTAGGGGTTAATACTTGTAGTTAGATTGCGGCGACGTTGGGGGAGGCAGATTAGGGGTTAATAACTATAATGTAGGGGTCGGCGGTGTTAGGGACAGCAGATTAGGGGTTAATAGTTATAATGTAGGTGGCGGCGATATCGGGTCGGCAGATTAGGGGTTAATACTTGTAGTTAGATTGCGGCGACGTTGGGGGAGGCAGATTAGGGGTTAATAACTATAATGTAGGGGTCGGCGGTGTTAGGGACAGCAGATTAGGGGTTAATAGTTATAATGTAGGTGGCGGCGATATCGGGTCGGCAGATTAGGGGTTAATACTTGTAGTTAGATTGCGGCGACGTTGGGGGGTGCAGATTAGGGGTTAATAACTATAATGTAGGGGTCGGCGGTGTTAGGGACAGCAGATTAGGGGTTAATAGTTATAATGTAGGTGGCGGCGATATCGGGTCGGCAGATTAGGGGTTAATACTTGTAGTTAGATTGCGGCGACGTTGGGGGGGCAGATTAGGGGTTAATAACTATAATGTAGGGGTCGGCGGTGTTAGGGACAGCAGATTAGGGGTTAATAGTTATAATGTAGGTGGCGGCGATATCGGGTCGGCAGATTAGGGGTTAATACTTGTAGTTAGATTGCGGCGACGTTGGGGGAGGCAGATTAGGGGTTAATAACTATAATGTAGGGGTCGGCGGTGTTAGGGACAGCAGATTAGGAGTTAATAGTTATAATGTAGGTGGCGGCGATATCGGGTCGGCAGATTAGGGGTTAATACTTGTAGTTAGATTGCGGCGACGTTGGGGGAGGCAGATTAGGGGTTAATAACTATAATGTAGGGGTCGGCGGTGTTAGGGACAGCAGATTAGGGGTTAATAGTTATAATGTAGGTGGCGGCGATATCGGGTCGGCAGATTAGGGGTTAATAATTGTAGTTAGATTGCGGCGACGTTGGGGGGGGCAGATTAGGGGTTAATAACTATAATGTAGGGGTCGGCGGTGTTAGGGACAGCAGATTAGGGGTTAATAGTTATAATGTAGGTGGCGGCGATATCGGGTCGGCAGATTAGGGGTTAATACTTGTAGTTAGATTGCGGCGACGTTGGGGGGGCAGATTAGGGGTTAATAACTATAATGTAGGGGTCGGCGGTGTTAGGGACAGCAGATTAGGGGTTAATAGTTATAATGTAGGTGGCGGCGATATTCGGTCGGCAGATTAGGGGTTAATAAAATAATGCAGGTGTCAGCGATAGCGGAGGCAGCAGATTAGGGGTTAATAAGTGTCAGATTAGGGGTGTTTAGAGACTCACGGTACATGTTAGGGTGTTAGGTGCAGACTTAGTGTTTCCCCATAGGAAACAATGGGGCTGCGGTGTTAGTTTTTTTTCAGCCGAAACTCCCATTGTTTCCTATGGGGAAATGCCGAATTTTAACGAGCTAATTCGGATTTATTCGGAGATACGGCAGCTATTTCGGATTCATTCGGTAGATTCGGAAGTATTTAATTCGGAAATCCGAATCGATCCGAATCTCCGAATTTACCGAATTTACCGAATTTCCGAATTAATCCGAAACGAACCGCACATGTCTAATAGCTATAATGTAGCTGGCGGCGGCGTGCAGATGGCAGATTAGGGGTTAATAAGTGTAGGTAGCTGGCGGCGACGTTGTGGGGGGCAGATTAGGGGTTAATAAATATAATATAGGGGTCGGCGGTGTTAGGGGCAGCAGGGTACATAAGGATAACGTAGGTGCGGTCGGCAGATTAAGGGTTAAAAAAATTTAATCGAGTGGCGGCGATGTGGGGGGACCTCGGTTTAGGGGTACATAGGTAGTTTATGGGTGTTAGTGTACTTTAGAGCACAGTAGTTAAGAGCTTTATAAACCGGCGTTAGCCCAGAAAGCTCTTAACTACTGACTTTTTTCTGCGGCTGGAGTTTTGTCGTTAGAATTCTAACGCTCACTTCAGCCACGACTCTAAATACCGGAGTTAGGAAGATCCCATTGAAAAGATAGGATACGCAATTGACGTAAGGGGATCTGCGGTATGGAAAAGTTGCGGCTGAAAAGTGAGCGTTAGACCCTTTTTTGACTGACTCCAAATGCCGGCGGTAGCCTAAAACCAGCGTTAGGAGCCTCTAACGCTGGTTTTCACGGCTACCGCCAAACTCCAAATCTAGGCCTTAGGTTGTCTTCTTTTAAAAAAAATATACACATGTGAAGGGTTATTCAGGGATTCCTGACAGATATCAGTGTTCAAGTCCGGACTGGGAAACCAGACCGGCCCTGGAAATGTTAGAAGACCAGTCCCTCCTGGCCCCAGCCCCCCTACCTTGCCTAAGGCCAATTTTCCTCTGAAACAGACTTGCCACACCTTCATTAGGAGCAGTCCTTGGCAGTCATTTTTTTCCACCAGAGGACTCCACACCCTTGTCAGCAGCGGTATTGCCCTGGTCTGTGTCATGATCCCTATTACCGGTGATAGGGCCGCTACTAGAAATTTTGGGGCCCCTGACTAAACCATTGATTGGCCCCCCGTGTGACATTATGTGACATTGAGAGTAACATATGTGATTCATCCTGGAGATATCTAATGCAATCATTACTAAGCTAAACCCACCACTGCATAGTTTAAACTAACACATTTTACCTTTAAAAGAACAAGATATTCAACATTTTTCTTTCATGATTCAGATAGAAATTACAATTTGAAATAACTTTTTAATTCACTTCTATTATCAAAATTGCTTCATTCTTCTTGTTGACGGAGCAGTAATGCACTACTGAGAACTAGGAGAACACATCAGGTGAGCCAATAAAACGGAGGCATATATATGCAGCCACAAATCAGCAGCTAGATCCCAGAAGTGCATTGCTGATCCTGCGCCTACATAAGTAACAAAAGATAGAAAGAGAACAAAGCTAATTAGATAATAAATGTGCATTGGAAAGTTGTTTAAAATTGCATACTTTGTTTTAATCATGATCATTTAATTTTTATTTTACTGCCTCTTTAATTTCCAATTTATCATCAGCGAAGTCTCAATCATGAATTATTTTGACTTTAATGTCTCTTCAAGTTATGCAGCCATATAGGAGCAAGGTCATAGAACAATCTTATGCTGCCCCTGTACTCTAGTGCTTAGAGATGCAGACCTGCAGACCCTAAAACCTCACTTCTATACTCTAAATGGCTAAAGTTTATAGTCAAATGTACTGTAAATATAACTTAAATTAGCATTCTATTTAAAACTATAAAAAGCTCTTTTTTGTTAGATAATTTTATTTCTAACAATACTTCACTTTTACTTAATACATAGGTAAACTTGTGCTTGTCTGTCACTTCAGATGAGGATACAGCTAGGGCGCGATTACATATACAGCGCAGGCTTCAGCACAAGCGCTGCAACCCGTGCCACCCGTAATGTCACCTCGCATATCAGGGTATTACATAAACCTCACCGACAGTTCATAAAATGCCTTAAGTCTAATAAACTAGCGATGCAAGAAAAGGAGGGTGCGGAGTGATGTGTAGATCAGACTCAACTGGCTTCCCCAAGTCTGATATGCTCCCAATACCAGATGTGTAGAAGTGTGCAAAGTGGGTGTGGGGAGCGCTCAAAAAGAGCTGTGAGTTTAGGCTGTGATTCTATTATAAACTTAAAATAATATTTCAAAATTATTTGTGTTTTTCTAGTATACTTAATAAGGTGGTGAAGGTGTATTGATTCTTCTAATTAGCACTTTGTGGTTGTCTGGTGGAACTGTTGTGTCATTTCCTATATGAAATGTTTCAATGTATTAAAAGAAATTTGTATCAAAAGAAATTTGTATCAAAGTGTTTTTAAAGTAAAATGTGCGTTACTAATTGTGTCAATCGGTGTCTGGTGTTACTTAGATACTATTATTCCCTAAGTTCTTATTGTGGGAAAAATAATAATAATATTAATAGCTGACTGTCTTCTATTTCTTTAAACTCAGAGGTAATTAATATTTTGCAATGTTGACAAATGTGATTCCAACATGAACTTTCAACTGTACTTTATAAATGATAAAATTAACAAAATCGTTTTTTGTAAAAAGAAGTTTTACTAGGATATTTAAAAAGGATATTTAAAAAGACAATTCTACTAACATATATTATTATACCATGTAAGCATGTATATTTGTTTAGAGCATATAGGGGTACATCCTTGTAATAAATGTCTTAAAAAATTGTACTGAGAGTTCGGATATTGTAATCCTTTGTGATTTCCTTAAGTTGTGGCCACAACTGATAATGAAACTGTTAAAATCCAAATTGGTATTTTGCTGGTAAAAAAAAGGTATACAGTTTTTTCTCCCCCTAACCGGACCTCTGATATTCCTTACCTCCGTGTTTGTCTTTGTAATGACGTGGGTTCTGGGAAGAGTGCTTGTGTGAGTAGGCCGAGTTCTCCAAGCGGCCGTTGCCGCTGTTTGAATTTCCTCCGCAACTGCTTCCTACCCGGGTGTGCATGTGACGTTGTACACGGAGGACCTATCAGGCAACCGGATCGTGGGGGGAGTGTTTCCTGTACTGGAGACAATCTTATCCACACTCAATGTCAGGTTTTCTACGCGTTTCAGCGCCATAACTTGTGCCTTTATCAAGACTGTATAATCCGGTGAGTCTTTCAGGCTCCTTTATAGTTCTTCTGAGGTTAGGATACTCCCCCTAATTAGTTGCTCTTAAATGCTCCGGTATATGAGATACCAATTCTTAGTTGTTTAAACATATTAATTCAAACATATTCATCTTTCTGTGACAAATATAATGTTATAAAATGTTATAAAATGTCATACATGCATATAATCTAAAATAATTTTAAAAATGAAATAAGAGGAAAAGATAAATAAAATGAATGTAATGAGATACTATATTATATTGATCTTGATGTATGTTGTCATGTTCAGATAGGAATGAGAATAAACACCACCTAGTGATAGTTATATTCTATAAGATGTGTTATTGCACTGTTGTAATATTATATTATAATATTACATATTATTATTGCAACATTATATGAATGGATTTAAGTTGAGCTCTGCATTAAGACCATTTGGTGTGAGAGTGTTGAATTTAAATATTAGTTCAGCTTCTTTTAGTAGCAACATTTATTCCATATCGCCTCCTCTGTTATTATGTACCTTTTTTATACCCCAGTATGTGAACCCTATTGGTTTCTTGTGGTGTTTTTCAGTAAAATTTTTAGATAGTAAATGTTTACAGTTGCCTCTTTTAATATTAGATAGATGTTCTCTTATTCTATCATGTAATGGTCTGCTCGTTTGTCCCAAGTACTGTAATTTGCATTGGCATTGAATTAAGTAAATTATGTTTGTATCAGAACACCTAATGGTGTCTCTTATAGGATATTTATAGTTGTTATTAGAGGATATTACTACTTTACTTTTTTTGCCATATTTACACGCTTTACAGCTTGTGCAGGGAAAAAAACCTTGCAGTGCATTTCCATATAGATCTTGATCTCTTGGTTTGGATGTCTTATTAAATTGACTGGGTGCTAGTATACTTCTCAGATTGTTTGTCTTTCTAAATATTAATGTTGGTCGTGGTTTTACAATGTCTGATAGTAGTGGATCCTTTCTGATTATGTGCCAGTGTTCATCTAAAATCTTTTTTATAATCTTATGATCTTCATTGTATTCTGTAATGAATGATATTTGGTTATGTAATTGATTTTTGTTCTTATTTTTATATTTCAGTAATTCTGTTCTATCTTTATTTATTGCTTGATCTTTGGCTTCTTTTATTATTGTGTCTTTGTATCCTTTCTCTTTAAATTTTCTTTCCAGAGCGTTTGCTTGTTTCTGGAATGTATTATCATCTGAACAGTTCTTCCTTATTCTGTAAAACTGGCCTTTCGGTGTATTATTGATCCATCTTTCTGTGACAGCTGTCCGGATGTATGTAACTGTTTGTATCTGTAAGTTTAAAGTATGTCTCTGTTGTAATGATATTATTTACGATATTTATTTGAACATCTAAAAAATGTATATTTGTTTTACTATATTCATGGGTAAAGCTTAAACCCCAAGTGTTACAATTTATGTCTTCTAGAAATAGATTGAGGAGTTCCTGATCTCCTTTCCAGATCAGAAACATATTATCTATGAATCTCCTGTAGAGCACGAGGTTTGCACCCCATGGGGAGTGTAGGATATGTTTATCCTCAAATCTCCCCATGAATAAGTTGGCATAGCTGGGTGCAAACCTCGTGCCCATAGCTGTTCCTTGTAGTTGTAGATAGAATGTTTTATTAAAGTTGAAATAATTGTTTTCTAATATGAATTGCATACAATTTAGAATGAATTTGATCTGTGGAGTTTTCATTTCATAATCTGTGTTTAAATAGTGTTCTGAAGCTTCTAATCCTAATTTGTGTTGTATGTTGGTGTATAATGAATTGACGTCGCATGTGACTAATATGTAGTCCTCTTGCCATGTTATGGTTGTCAGTATATTTAAGAAATCTGTGGTGTCTTTTCAATGCGACGGTAAGTTTTGTACGTGTTTTTGTAGGAATGTATCCACATATTGTGACATATTGGAAGTGAGAGCATCGATTCCACAGATTATGGGACGGCCTGGTGGGTGATCTAATGTTTTATGTATTTTAGAGAGGTAATAGAAGATTGGTGTTTTTGGATATTGTATATTTATGAATTGATACTCATGATTATTTATTATTCCTGCTGTTTTGGCAGTATTTAAGATTGTTTCAAAGTTTTTTGTTTGTTTTTGAATAGGGTTAAATGATAGTTTTCTGTAGGTTTCTGTATCTCCTAATATTCTATTGGCTTCTATGATGTAATCTTTAGTGTTTAATATGACCAACCCTCCACCTTTATCTGCTTGTTTTATTGTAATTGTTAGGTCTTCTTTAAGTTCTTTTAAGATAGTTTTCTCCTTCTTAGTTAGATTAGATGGTTTTCTTTTTTTAATTTCACAATTCTTTATTTCCTCTTTTATTAGTCTTTTGAACATTTCAATATGTGCTCCTTTGTCATGTGTTGGGTAATACGATGATTTAGGTTTGAGTGGTGTGTGAATGTATTCTGTTTTTTTAGTTTGTAATTGATTTTCTTGGGGATTCTTTAAAAAATGTCTTTTTAGGGTGAGTTTGCGTATGATTTGATTTGCATTGATTAAAGTGTTGAATTTGTTTAACCTTGTGGTTGGGGCGAATGATAGTCCTTTGGCTAGGATGTTCTCTTGTTATTTATTTAGAGGTTTGTCACTTAAATTAAAAATGCCTTTATTAGTGTTATTGGTATCTGTTTTGTTTATCTCAGTTTTTGTGCTTTCCTGAGCTCTCTCCCTCTTCTTCCTCTACTGCCTCTAGTCTTCTTTTCTTTTGATTTTTTTGTTGTTGTATGGTATTGGATGTGGATGGGTGTTCTTGTCCTATCCCTAAAAAATGTTGATTTCCATTTGTATTTTCATCTAAGGTTTCTAATACTTCATATCTATTCTTAAGTTCTATCTTTCTTTGTGGGTCTCTGATTTCTTTATTATTATTTTGGTATCTGTTGTAATTTGGTTCATATTCTCTATAATATTGTTGTTGTCTTGAGTGATCATTATATGAAGTGTGTGTTCGTCTATCATAATCGGAATTTCTTCTCCAGTTTTGTCTTCTACTCCAATCATTTGTATAGTGTTCTCTATTCCTCCAATTATATGTGTAATTGTTTTTATATTGATTTTCTCTATTTGAATTTCCATATTCCCAATCCTGTGTTGGGTTGTGGTTGTAATTATAAAATCTACTTCTATAATTGTTGTGTCTACTTCTTTCATAATCATCTTTATCTCTATAGTTTTGCCCATATCCATTTCTGTGAGTTCTATAATATCTATTGGAGAGATGTCTAAAGTTGTCTTCCTCTCTATGTCTATCTGGATATATCCCTATATGTTGTTCATGGTTGTCTCCATGTTCTATTTTGGTATTTTTAGTCCATCTGAGAAGTATACTAGCACCCAGTCAATTTAATAAGACATCTAAACCAAGAGATCAAGATCTATATGGAAATGCACTGCAAGGTTTTTTTCCCTGCACAAGCTGTAAAGCGTGTAAATATGGCAAAAAAAGTAAAGTAGTAATATCCTCTAATAACAACAATAAATATCCTATAAGAGACACCATTAGGTGTTCTGACATAAACATAATTTACTTAATTCAATGCCAATGCAAATTACAGTACTTGGGGCAAATGAGCAGACCATTACATGATAGAATAAGAGAACATCTATCTAATATTAAAAGAGGCAACTGTAAACATCTATTATCTAAACATTTTACAGAAAAACATCACAAGAAACCAATAGGGTTCACATACTGGGGTATAAAAAAGGTACATAATAACAGAGGAGGCGATATGGAATAAATGTTGCTAATAAAAGAAGCTGAACTAATATTTAAATTCAACACTCTCACACCAAATGGTCTTAATGCAGAACTCAACTTAAATCCATTCATATAATGTTGCAATAATAATATGTAATATTATAATATAATATTACAACAGTGCAATAACACATCTTATAGAATATAACTATCACTAGGTGGTGTTTATTCTCATACCTATCTGAACATGACAACATACATCAAGATCAATATAATATAGTATCTCATTACATTCATTTTATTTATCTTTTCCTCTTATTTCATTTTTAAAATTATTTTAGATTATATGCATGTATGACATTTTATAACATTACATTTGTCACAGAAAGATGAATATGTTTGAATTAATATGTTTAAACAACTAAGAATTGATATCTCATATACCGGAGCATTTAAGAGCAACTAATTAGGGGGAGTATCCTAACCTCAGAAGAACTATAAAGGAGCCTGAAAGACACACCGGATTATACAGTCTTGATAAAGGCGCAAGTTACGGCGCTGAAACGCGTAGAAAACCTGACATCGAGTGTGGATAAGATTGGCTCCAGTACAGGAAACACTCCCCCCACGATCCGGTTGCCTGATAGGTCCTCCGTGTACAACGTCACACGCACACCCGGGTAGGAAGCAGTTGCGGAGGAAATTCAAACAGCGGCAACGGCCGCTTGGATAACTCGGCCTACTCACACAAGCACTCTTCCCAGAACCCACGGCATTACAAAGACAAACACGGAGGTAAGGAATATCAGAGGTCTGGTTAGGGGGAGAAAAAACTGTATACCTTTTTTTACCAGCAAAATACCAATTTGGATTTTAACAGTTTCATTATCAGTTGTGGCCACAACTTAAGGAAATCACAAAGGATTACAATATCCGAACTCTCAGTACAATTTTTTAAGACATTTATTACAAGGATGCACTCCTATATGCTCTAAACAAATATACATGCTTACATGGTATAATAATATATGTTAGTAGAATTGTCTTTTTAAATATCCTTTTTAAATATCCTAGTAAAACTTCTTTTTACAAAAAACGATTTTGTTTATTTTATCATTTATAAAGTACAGTTGAAAGTACATGTTGGAATCACATTTGTCAACATTGCAAAATAATAATTACCTCAGAGTTTAAAGAAATAGAAGATTATTGCCAGTCAGCTATTAATATTATTATTATTTTTCCCACAATAAGAACTTAGGGAATAGGAGTATCTAAGTAACACCAGACACAGATTGACACATTTAGTAACGCACATTTTACTTTATAAACACTTTGATACAAATTTCTTTTGACACAAATTTCTTTTAATACATTGAAACATTTCATATAGGAAACGACTCAACAGTTCCACCAGACAACCACAAAGTGCTAATTAGAAGAATCAATACACCTTCACCACCTTATTAAGTATACTAGAAACACAAATTTGTGAGATAATATAATTTTGAAATATTATTTTAAGTTTCTAATAGAATCACAGCCTAAACTCACAGCTCTTTTTGAGCGCTCCCCATACCCACTTTGCATAATAAACTAGCGATGTCCAGAAATGAGCATAAATACAAATTTCTGGAGTCGCCAGTGACTTACGGCACTTTAGAAACTGCTGGCACCTAAAAAAAGTAAAGGAAATATCAAATTTCCTGTAACAGTCTAACACGCCTCCCAAAAATAAGCCCAACACGTAAAAACCCCTAAATCCGCAATCCCCCCTCTCACTACTATTAATAAATGTATTAACCCTTAGACCAACAACCCCCCACAACGCAATAAGCCTAATTAAACAATTAACCCCTATATTCGCCATCAAACCCACACCGCAAGTAATAACTAAATTATTAACCTCTAAATCCGCCAACCCCAACATCGCAAACTACCTATTAAAACTATTAACCCCTAAATACCATTACCCCACAACGCAATAAACCAAACCCCTAACCTAACCACCCCCTAAATGATCCAAAATTACCTAATTTACAAAATACTAAAGTTACTATTTAAATTTAAAAAAAACAACAACACTACTTTAAAAATACAAATAAACTAAGTAAAAAATTAAAGGGACAGTCTAATAAAAAATCTGGAGTAGACTGTACAATTACAGAAAATAAAAAATCTAAGATTACATCAAATAAAAAAGAAAATGACTAAACTTTAAAAAATTATACCTTATCCCTATGAAAATAAAAAAGCCCCCCCCCCCCAAAATAAAAACACCCCTACTCTAAAAAACTACCAGTAGCCCTTAAAAGGGCTTTTTGCAGGGCATTGCCCCAAGATAATCAGCTCTTTTACAACAAAATACACAAACCCCCCCTAACAGTAACACCCCCACCCACCAAACCCCCTAAATAAAATAACCTAACACTAAAAACCCTAAACTACCCATTGCCCTGAAAAGGGCATTTGTTGGAATTGCCCTTAAAAGGGCATGTAGCTCTTTTACTGCCCACCCTATATAAATAAAATAAAATTAAAAAAAAAAAGCCTAAGTCTAAGCCCCAGGTTGCTACTCACCGTTCCTGAACTTCGGGCTTTGTGTATTTTGTTGTAAAAGTGCTGATTATCTTCGGGCAATGCCCTGCAAAAAGCCCTTTTAAGGGCTACTGGTAGTTTCTTAGAGTAGGGGGTGTTTTTATTTTGGGGGGGCTTTTTTATTTTCATAGGGATTAGGTATAATTTTTTAAAAATTGGTAATTTTCTTTTTTATTTTATGTAATCTTAGATTTTTTTATTTTCCGTAATTGTAGCTTAAAGGGACAATCTACTCCAGAATTTTGATTAGACTGTCCCTTCAATTTATACTTTGTATTTTTAAAGTAGTGTTAGGTTTTTTTAAATTAATAGTAACTTTAGTATTTTGTAAATTAGGTAATTTGGGTTAATTTAGGGAGTTTTAGGTTAAGGGGGGGTTAGGTTAGGGGTTAGGTTTATTGTGTTGTGAGCTTTGGCGGTTTAGGGGTTAATACTTTAACAGGTTTATTGCGTTGTGGGCTTTGGCGGTTTAGGGGTTAATAGTTTTAATGGGTTTATTGCGTTGTGGATTAATGGCGGATTGGGGTTAATAGTTTTAATAGGTAGTTTGCGATGTTGGGGTTTAGTTTAGTTATTACTTGCGTTGTGGGTTTGATGGCGGATATAGGGGTTAATACACTTTATTAGTTATTGCAGTGGGGGATTGTGGTTGACAGGTAGATAGACATTGCGCATGCGTTAGGTGTTAGTTTTGCCGGCATTTTCATGAGTTACGGTGCTCCTATACTCAGCGCAAGGCCTGCTACGGTTGCCTTTTATGGCGAGGTAAAAATGGAGTAAGATTTCTCAATTTTCGCCACGTAAGTCCTTGGGCTGAATATTGGATACCGATTTGCGACACGGTCCCATGTTAGCCTATGGGAGTAAAAATTGCGGGCGACGGGTAAAATATACGTGCCGTATTTATATGCTGCGCTGTATATAGGATACCAAACCCATGCAAAAACCTGCTTCGCTGGCTTTTGCGGGCGACGCCGCATATGTAATGGGGCCCCTGGTGAGCAAATGAAAAGCAGGCATACATGAGTATGCTCCACTCCACAGGTTGTATCCTCATCTGAAGCAGAATGGTGTTCTACTATAGTTGTCTACTATACATTTCATTCAATACTTAAAGGGACACTGAACCCAAATTTTAGCTTTCATGATTCAGATAGAGCATGCAATTTTAAGCAACTTTCTAATTTATTCCTATTATCAATTTTTCTTTATTCTCTTGCTATCTATAACGGCGAGTGTCTTTCGTTCTTCTATGTTACATTATTTTTGAAGTGCACCCCAGGGGTTGATGAAGGTGTGAGTGCTGGATCCTGATTCATTTATTCATATATATATATATATATATATATATATTAATGGTATCTTTAGAAAGTCCATTTAACTGCGAGAGAAACGGTATATAATATGTATGGGTACAGTAAATGAGAAGGAGGAAAACTACAGCTAAACACAAACACTGCAAAAATGTAAAAACAGCCCTGGTCATTCCAATACAATGAGAACTGCTTAAATCCTATTGGCTGATTCAAATTTTTCAGCCAATAGGAATGCAAGGGGTGCCATCTTGAATCACGTCCCTTGCATTGAAGATTCAGTGTAGGGTGGCGACTGTATGAAGAGGATGCTCTGCGCCAGATGTCTTCAGGATGGACATGCTCCGCCCCTCCGGGATCAAGATAGAAGCTGCCGCCTGGATGAAGATTGAAGAGGCCGCCTTTATGAAGACTTCTCACCGACTGGATCAGGACTTCAACTCCGGGATGAAGATCGTTCAAGCAGGACTTCAAAAACTGTAAGTGGATCATCGGGGGTTAGTGTTAGGCTTTTTTAAGGCTTTGGGAGTTTTTTTTTTAGTTAAGGGTCTGGGCAGTAAAAGAACTAAATGCCCTTTTAAAGGAAATGCCAATACAAATGCCCTTTTCAGGGCAATGGGTAGCTTAGGTTTTTTAGATAGTTTTATTTATTTTGTGGGTTGGGGGGGTGGGGGTTTGTAATGTTAGTGGGTGTTCACTACAAAAGCTGCTATCTTTAGGGCGATGCCCTACAAAAAGCCCTTTTAAGGGCCATTGGTAGTTTATTCTAGATTAGGCTTTTTATTTTGGGGTGTTTTTTTAAGGGTATTAGAATAGGATTTTTTTTTTTTTTTATATATAATTTGTTTTTTATTTTGTGTAATGTTTAAAGGGACACTGAACCCAAAAATTTTCTTTTGTGATTCAGATAGAGCATGCAATGTTAGGCAACTTTCTAATTAACTTCTATTATCAAAGTTTCTTCGTTCTCTTGCTATCTTTATATAAAAAAGAAGGCATCTAAGCTTTTTTCTTGGTTCAGCACTCTGGACAGCAGTTTTTGATTGGTGGATGAATTTATCCACCAATCAGCAAGGACAACCTAAGTTGTTCACTAAAAATGGGCCGGCATCTAAACTTACATTCTGGCATTTCAAATAAAGATACCAAGAGAATAAAGAACATTTGATAATAGGAGTAAATTAGCTTAAAATGTCATACTCTATCTGAATCACAAAAGAAAAAAAAGTGGGTTCAGTGTCCCTTTAACTTAGGGCAAATCCCTACAAAAGGCCCTTTTAAGGGCCCCCAAAAGGCCCTTTTAAGGGCCCTAGGTAATTTGGGGGGTGGGGGTTTGTATAGTGTTAAGGGGTGTTTGTATATTTTTTGGAACAAAAGAGCTTTTTAACTCAGGGCAATGTCCTACAAAAGGCCCTTTTAAGGGTGCCCCAAAAGGCCCTTTTAAGGGCACTTGGTAATTTATTCTAGATTAGGCATTTTTATTTTGGGGTGTTTTTTTTTTTTAAAGGGTATTACAATAGGAATAATATTTTTTTTTTTTTTTTGGATAATTTCATTTGATTTTTTTGTAATGGTAGTTTTTTTATTTTTTTGTAATGGTAGTTTTTTATTTTTTTAATGTTAGGTTTTAGTGTAAGGCAGGTTAGGTTTTATTTCACAGGTAAGTTTGTATTTATTTTAGCTAGGTAGTTAGTAAATAGTTAATAACAATTTACTAACTAGTCTACCTAGTTAAAATAAATACAAACTTACCTGTGAAATAAAAATAAAACCTAAGCTAGCTACAATATAACTATTAGTTATATTGTAGCTAGCTTAGGTTTTATTTCACAGGTAAGTATTATTTAGTTTTACATAGGAATTATTTAGTTAATAATTGTAAATTTAATTTAGATCTAATTTCATTATGTTAAAGTTAGGGGGTGCTAGGTTTAGGGTTAGGGTTATGATTAGGGTTACTTTAGGGTTAGGGTTAGGAATGCAAGGGATGCCATCTTGAATCACGTCCCTTGCATTGAAGATTCAGTGTAGGGTGGCGACCGTATGAAGAGGATGCTCCGCGCCAGATGTCTTCAGGATGGACATGCTCTGCCCCTCCGGGATCAAGATAGAAGATGCCGCCTGGATGAAGATTGAAGAGGCCGCCTGTATGAAGACTTCTCGCTGACTGGATCAGGACTTCAACTCCGGGATGAAGATCGTTCAAGCAGGACTTCAAAAACTGTAAGTGGATCAGCGGGGGTTAGTTTTAGGCTTTTTTAAGGCTTTGGGAGTTTTTTTTTTAGTTAAGGGTCTGGGCAGTAAAAGAACTAAATGCCCTTTTAAAGGAAATGCCAATACAAATGCCCTTTTCAGGGCAATGGGTAGCTTAGGTTTTTTAGATAGTTTTATTTATTTTGTGGGTTGGGGGGGTGGGGGTTTGTAATGTTAGTGGGTGTTCACTACAAAAGCTGCTATCTTTAGGGCGATGCCCTACAAAAAGCCCTTTTAAGGGCCATTGGTAGTTTATTCTAGATTAGGCTTTTTATTTTGGGGTGTTTTTTTAAGGGTATTAGAATAGGAAAAAAAAATTTTTTTGATAATTTGTTTGTTATTTTGTGTAATGTTTAAAGGGACACTGAACCCAAAAAAAATATTTCGTGATTCAGATAGAGCATGCAATGTTAAGCAACTTTCTAATTAACTCCTATTATCAAAGTTTCTTCGTTCTCTTGCTATCTTTATATAAAAAAGAAGGCATCTAAGCTTTTTTCTTGGTTCAGCACTCTGGACAGCAGTTTTTGATTGGTGGATGAATTTATCCACCAATCAGCAAGGACAACCTAAGTTGTTCACTAAAAATGGGCCGGCATCTAAACTTACATTCTGGCATTTCAAATAAAGATACCAAGAGAATAAAGAACATTTGATAATAGGAGTAAATTAGAAAGTTGCTTAAAATGTCATACTCTATCTGAATCACAAAAGAAAAAAAAGTGGGTTCAGCGTCCCTTTAACTTAGGGCAAATCCCTACAAAAGGCCCTTTTAAGGGCCCCCAAAAGGCCCTTTTAAGGGCCCTTGGTAATTTGGGGGGGTGGGGGTTTGTATAGTGTTAAGGGGTGTTTGTATATTTTTGGGAACAAAAGAGCTTTTTAACTCAGGGCAATGTCCTACAAAAGGCCCTTTTAAGGGTGCCCCAAAAGGCCCTTTTAAGGGTGCCCCAAAAGGCCCTTTTAAGGGCACTTGGTAATTTATTCTAGATTAGGCATTTTTATTTTGGGGTGTTTTTTTTAAAGGGTATTACAATAGGAATAATATTTATTTTTTTGGATAATTTCATTTGATTTTTTTGTAATGGTAGTTTTTTTATTTTTTTGTAATGGTAGTTTTTTTATTTTTTTGTAATGGTAGTTTTTTTTATTTTTTTTAATGTTAGGTTTTAGTGTAAGGCAGGTTAGGTTTTATTTCACAGGTAAGTTTGTATTTATTTTAGCTAGGTAGTTAGTAAATAGTTAATAACTATTTACTAACTAGTCTACCTAGTTAAAATAAATACAAACTTACCTGTGAAATAAAAATAAAACCTAAGCTAGCTACAATATAACTATTAGTTATATTGTAGCTAGCTTAGGTTTTATTTCACAGGTAAGTATTATTTAGTTTTACATAGGAATTATTTAGTTAATAATTGTAAATTTAATTTAGATCTAATTTCATTATGTTAAAGTTAGGGGGTGCTAGGTTTAGGGTTAGGGTTATGATTAGGATTAGGGTTACTTTAGGGTTAGGGTTAGGTTTAGGGGTTAATATAGTTTAATTTAGGTTGTTGTGATGTGGGGGGCTGGCAGTTTAGGGGTTAATATGTTTATTAAGTTAATAATTGTAAGTTTAATTTAGCTCTTTTTTAATTATGCTAAAGTTAGTGGGTGTTAGGGTTAGGGTTTCGTTAGGGTTAGGGGTTAATAGTTTAATTTAGGGGTAGTGATGTGGGAAGCCATAGCTTTAGGGGTTAATAACTTTATTTAGTTGCGGCGTTGTTGGGGAGCGGCAGAATAGGGGTTAATAACTTTAATATAGTTGCGGCGATGTTGGGGTGTGGCGGAATAGGGGTTAATAACTTTAGTATAGTGACAGTGATATCGGGAGTGGCACATTAGGGGTTAATAATTTTATTTAGGTGGCAGGGTTATTGGGAGTGGCAGATTAGGGGTTAATAACTGTAGGCAGGCGTTGGCGATGTCAGGGGCAGCAGATTAGGGGTGTTTAGACTCAGGGTTTATGTTAGGATGTTCGGTTTAAACTGTATTTTCTTTTTCTTCATAGACATCAATGGAGCTGCGTTACGGAGCTTTTGCTTCCGTAATTGCAGGTGTTAGACTTTTTTTGGCCAGCTCTTCCCATTGATATCTATGGGTAAAGCTTGCACGAGCACGTCAAAACACCGCTTGCTTTTGGTGCGGTACGGAGCTTAATGCAGCCATATCGTCCGCAGAAGCCTGGTTTTTTAACTTGTAATGGCAGCGCTATAGGGGGTTAAATAACGCAACTTTTGTTGCGATCTTCAACTTTTCCCTATAGCGCTCAAAACTCGTAATCTAGGTGTTTGTGCACAAAAGAAATGTGATTCATGAGAGGGCTTGTTTTCACAAACGTGCTCAGCGTGTGGGAGAATTTGTGGAGTCATTTGTGCGCAGCCTGTATGAACTAGCTGAATTCTGTGAGCTTGGTGTTGCTAAAGAGGAGCAAATCAGAGACAAAATAGTCATAGGAATTGCAGATGGATGCTGAATTAACATTATATGGGGCTATTAGGATGGCCTGTCAGAGTGAACTGGTGAAAAAAAGCAAAATGCTGATCTGAGGTCTGAGAGTGGATGAAGTGCAGTAGTTCAGTAGAGCTGCAGGTGAAAAGGCACAGTGTGAGCGGTAGACCAAGGGCAACAGATAGGCTCAGAAGCTGATGGGCGCAGCTGGCTCGCTGCACGCGGTGTAACCGTATCCATGACCAGAATGTTGTATGCCCCGCTAAAGATAAAAGATGTAGAAAGTGTAACCGAATGGGTCATTTTGAAGTGGCGTGTAAAACTAAATACATTAATGAAATGGAGATGGATAGTGACCAGGAGGGTCAAGAAGTGTCCTTTGTAGGGTCTGTTGTTGAACGGTCTGGTTCAGATGAAGATTGGCAGGCTACCCTTACTGTAAAGGGAGCCAAGTTTGCCTTCAAGATTGACACAGGAGAAGACATCACTGTTATGTCCCTTGCAGCATTCATAAAACTGCCTCGGCAGCCTCAGCTGGCGAAAGTTACAACGAAAGTTCTTAGTCCTGGTGGCCGCATCAATTGTGCGGGGAAATTTCTTGCCAGCTGTGAGTACAAGCAGAGGAAATTCACCATGTGGGTACATGTAATTAGAGGTCAGTGTGTTAACAACCTATTGAGCAGGAAAGCAGCCTGTGGTTTGGGCCTTGTCGCCAGAGTGAATGAGATTTCGGAAGACATGTTTGCTGAATTGGGCCTACTAAATTGCAACCCAGTCCGTATATCACTTAAACGTGATGCAGTCCCATATAGCAGTACCACTCCTCGCAGAATTCCGATCCAGCTCATGCCTCAAGTGGAGAAGGAACTTCTGTGTATGAAGAATATCGGAGTTATTGAAGAGGTTGTTGAAGCAAATGACTGGTGTGCCCCCATTGTGCCTGTTGCGAAGAAAAACTGGAAGGTACGCATCTGCGTAGACTTGAAGAGGCTTAATGAGGCAGTGCAGAGATATATGTGCTTCTGACGCTTGAAGACATAGCTCCAAAACTGGCTGGGGCAAAGTTCTTCTCTACACTGGATGCTTCCAGCAGCTTCTTGCAGATACCTCTAGATCCACAGTGCTGCAAACTGACTGCCTTCATTACATTGATAAGTCGGTTTTGCTTCTGCAGACTCCCCTTCTGGATATCCTCTGGTCCTGAAATCTTTCAAAGAGAGATGAGTTCCCTCCTAAGGGAAAATTAAGCAGGATTCATGATGGCCACTTCGGCATTACAAAGTGCAGATAAAGGGCAGCTATGGCAGTATGGTGACCTTTGATCAGTTCCGACATTGCAAGTCACGTGTCAAAATGTGCCTTTTGTCGGTATTCCGGCCTACTCAGAGAAGGGAGCCCTGGATTTCTACTCCACTGCCTGCAGGCCCATGGCAGAAAATAGCTGCTGATTTGTGTGAACTGCACGGGAAAAAGTACCTAGTCGTGATTGACTACTATTCCAGGTATTTGGAGATTGCACCCTTGAATGAGATCACTAGTCAAGCCGTTATCACTCGTCTCAAGCCGGTGGGGCATACCAGTGGAGCTAATGAGTGATAACGGAATGCAGTTTGCTTCCATGGAGTTCAGTTCTTTCACCAGTGAATATGATTTCGTCCATTCTACATCAAGTCCACATTACCCGCAGGCCAATGGAATGGCTGAAAGGGAAGTTCAAACAACAAAGTTCATTTTGAAGCAATCTGAGCCGTACCTAGCTCTCTTGGCCTATAGGGCGACTCCCATCCAAGCCACGGGTTTTAGCCTGACACAGCTGATGCTAGGACATCAAATTCACACCACTTTACCCTCTGTGAGTGTCTTCCAGCTGACCAGCTCTGTTCCTCGGGATGAGGTCCTAAGGAGGCAATGAAGAGGCTAAAAGGGGTTATTGATTCTTCTACAACAGAAAACACTCTGTTAGGCCCTTGCAGGAGCTGAATGTGGGGTAAAATGTCAGAGTTAAACTGGATGATGAGAAGAAATGGAAGATGCCTGCTACGGTAATTGAACGCTCTCCAGAACCAAGGTCTTATGTAGTCCTTACTGATGGAGGGACAGTTGCACGTTGAAATAGAAGACATCTTCAGCCAGTACCTGAGAGTTTGGGACTGGATGCCTCAGTGTCACCACCAGTGGGATCCCCTGTTTTAAGAGGGGTGCCTTCCCCTCAGCAAGATCACAGCGGGGATACTTCTTTGCTTCCAGCAGACTCTCAATCACCTTCTTCTGTATCAGAGGACAGTTCATGTAAAATGACGTCAAGTGGAAGAGTGGTGAAACGTCCAGCCCGATATCGTGATTAGCACTAGTTAGAGGAGTGACCAGAAGAATGGGAAGAATAATCCAATAGTCACTGTGGACTAGGGTAGTCTACCCGGATATTCAAGTCAGGATTGTATTTCTTGTTGTTCATATATATTCTCTTTAACTTGTTATTTGTTATAAACTAAACAAAACTAATTTTGTATGCTTCTTGTATACCCTGTTATTTGATGTACTCTAAAAAAAAAAATGTATGCTTTGTCCTTTGAAAGAGGGTAAGATGTGATGAGAGGGGGAGGTGACATTATTGTATATGTCACAGATACCAAGGTAGATATGTTGTACAAGCTGTATACTTCTATGCTCTGCAACAAAATAGTGTTTTTTTACCTTCTATGCTGTGTCCTGCATCTCATGACAGGGGTTAAATATTTAAAGGTCCTTTAGTGCAGGCTGTGAGAGCCGCTGTGCTAAGCCTTCTATTTACGTGGCCGGGGCTCTTTGAATAAGAGGAGCTGGTTATTGCGCTCGCCAAAGGTAAAAAGAAGCTACAGGTGATCTTTTTCACCTGTAGCTTAGGAGCATTTACATTTGTTTACCGAAAACAAATGTAAATGTTTCATGAATATTCAGTATTCGTTTGTTATGTATTTATGTGTTTATAGGTGTAAATGTGTCTGTGCGCACAAACATATATACACATAACCCATGTATACACATATATAGACATATACACTTGTGAGCCCTTCCTAGTCAAATACCTTTAAAGATGCATATTTATTCTTTTATAACATTATTTAATGGGGCCTAATACAGGGAGTGCAGAATTATTAGGCAAATGAGTATTTTGACCACATCATCCTCTTTATGCATGTTGTCTTACTCCAAGCTGTATAGGCTCGAAAGCCTACTACCAATTAAGCATATTAGGTGATGTGCATCTCTGTAATGAGAAGGGGTGTGGTCTAATGACATCAACACCCTATATCAGGTGTGCATAATTATTAGGCAACTTCCTTTCCTTTGGCAAAATGGGTCAAAAGAAGGACTTGACAGGCTCAGAAAAGTCAAAAATAGTGAGATATCTTGCAGAGGGATGCAGCACTCTTAAAATTGCAAAGCTTTTGAAGCGTGATCATCGAACAATCAAGCGTTTCATTCAAAATAGTCAACAGGGTCGCAAGAAGCGTGTGGAAAAACCAAGGCGCAAAATAACTGCCCATGAACTGAGAAAAGTCAAGCGTGCAGCTGCCAAGATGCCACTCGCCACCAGTTTGGCCATATTTCAGAGCTGCAACATCACTGGAGTGCCCAAAAGCACAAGGTGTGCAATACTCAGAGACATGGCCAAGGTAAGAAAGGCTGAAAGACGACCACCACTGAACAAGACACACAAGCTGAAACGTCAAGACTGGGCCAAAAAATATCTCAAGACTGATTTTTCTAAGGTTTTATGGACTGATGAAATGAGAGTGAGTCTTGATGGGCCAGATGGATGGGCCCGTGGCTGGATTGGTAAATGGCAGAGAGCTCCAGTCCGACTCAGACGCCAGCAAGGTGGAGGTGGAGTACTGGTTTGGGCTGGTATCATCAAAGATGAGCTTGTGGGGCCTTTTCGGGTTGAGGATGGAGTCAAGCTCAACTCCCAGTCCTACTGCCAGTATCTGGAAGACACCTTCTTCAAGCAGTGGTACAGGAAGAAGTCTGCATCCTTCAAGAAAAACATGATTTTCATGCAGGACAATGCTCCATCACACGCGTCCAAGTACTCCACAGCGTGGCTGGCAAGAAAGGGTATAAAAGAAGAAAATCTAATGACATGGCCTCCTTGTTCACCTGATCTGAACCCCATTGAGAACCTGTGGTCCATCATCAAATGTGAGATTTACAAGGAGGGAAAACAGTACACCTCTCTGAACAGTGTCTGGTAGGCTGTGGTTGCTGCTGCACGCAATGTTGATGGTGAACAGATCAAAACACTGACAGAATCCATGGATGGCAGGCTTTTGAGTGTCCTTGCAAAGAAAGGTGGCTATATTGGTCACTGATTTGTTTTTGTTTTGTTTTTGAATGTCAGAAATGTATATTTGTGAATGTTGAGATGTTATATTGGTTTCACTGGTAAAAATGAATGATTGAAATGGGTATATATATTTTTTTTTTAAGTTGCCTAATAATTATGCACAGTAATAGTCACCTGCACACACAGATATCCCCCTAAATTAGCTATAACTAAAAACAAACTAAAAACTACTTCCAAAACTATTCAGCTTTGATATTAATGAGTTTTTTGGGTTCATTGAGAACATGGTTGTTGTTCAATAATAAAATTAATCCTCAAAAATACAACTTGCCTAATAATTCTGCACTCCCTGTACAGCTGTTTGTGCGCAAGCCTTCCGGTTCACCGGAAATGGGAATTAAGAAGCAGAAGTCCTAAGACTGCTGCTCCTTAACTCGTACGCCACCTCTGATGCGGCATACAGCAATCAACCCTATCAAATACGATCGGATTGATTGACACCCCCTGCTAGCGGCCACAACTCTGCAGGGGCGGCACTGCACTAGCAGTTCACCAGAACTGGTTGTGCAATGTTAAATCTCTGTCGGCATTCAGCGATGTCCATCCGACACTTTATAAAATTTGTGTTTTTAATAAAAAATACTATCAATTCCTATGTTCTTTACTTAGAAAAATGTTCCTTTTATTTTTTAATAGATATTTTGTGTATATATCTGTATATACAATTTATATCTATCTTTCTATATATGAATATATATATATGTTTAAAATAAAAAGAATATTTTCTTCTATGTGAAGAACATAAGATTGTGATGTATCCCTAACGCACCTTTAGCATTTGCGCAGTTGATCTAGCACAGTGTTGGGTTAGCGCGCAAGCTTTTTCTAGAGCTCCCCATCGAGGGGAAAATAAATCAGGCCGTCACTGTAATCTGGCCCATAGTGCTGCCATCTAGAGCTCTTGCTAATGTATAACATTGTTATAAAACTGCTGCCATCTAGAGCTCTTGCTAATGTATAATATTGTAATAAAACTGCTGCCATCTAGAGCTCTTGTTAATGTATAGCATTTGTTGTAAAACTGCTGCCATCTAGTGCTCTTGCTAATGTATAACATTGTTATAAAACTGCTGCCATCTAGAGCTCTTGCTAATGTATAATATTGTAATAAAACTGCTGCCATCTAGAGCTCTTGCTAATGTATAACATTGTTTTTAAAAACTGCTGCCATCTAGTGCTCTTGCTAATGTATAATATTGTTATAAAACTGCTGGCATCTAGTGCTCTTGCTAATGTATAACATTATTATAAAGCTGCTGCCATCTAGTGCTCTTGCTAATGTATAACATTGTAATAAAACTGATGCCATCTAGAGCTCTTGCTAATGTATAATATTGTAATAAAACTGCTGCCATCTAGTGCTCTTGCTAATGTATAATATTGTAATAAAACTGCTGCCATCTAGTGCTCTTGCTAATGTATAACATTGTAATAAAACTGCTGCCATCTAGAGCTCTTGCTAATGTATAATATTGTAATAAAACTGCTGCCATCTAGTGCTCTTGCTAATGTATAATATTGTAATAAAACTGCTGCCATCTAGTGCTCTTGCTAATGTATAACATTATTATAAAACTGCTACCATCTAGTGCTCTTGCTAATGTATAACATTATTGTAAAACTGCTGCCATCTAGTGCTCTTGCTAATGTATAACATTGTAATAAAACTGCTGCCATGTAGTGCTCTTGCTAATGTATAACATTATTATATAACTGCTGCCATCTAGTGCTCTTGCTAATGTATAACATTGTAATAAAACTGCTGCCATCTAGTGCTCTTGCTAATGTATAACATTGTAATAAAACTGCTGCCATCTAGTGCTCTTGCTAATGTATAACATTGTAATAAAACTGCTGCCATCTAGTGCTCTTGCTAATGTATAACATTGTTATAAAACTGCTGCCATCTAGTGTTATTGCTAATGTATAACATTGTTATAAAACTGCTGCCATCTAGTGCTCCTGCTAATGTATAACATTGTTATAAAACTGCTGCCATCTAGTGCTCTTGTTAATGTATAATATTGTAATAAAACTGCTGCCATCTAGAGCTCTTGTTAATATATAGCATTTGTTGTAAAACTGCTGCCATCTAGTGCTCTTGCTAATGTATAACATTGTTATAAAACTGCTGCCATCTAGAGCTCTTGCTAATGTATAATATTGTAATAAAACTGCTGCCATCTAGAGCTCTTGTTAATATATAGCATTTGTTGTAAAACTGCTGCCATCTAGTGCTCTTGCTAATGTATAACATTGTTATAAAATTGCTGCCATCTAGAGCTCTTGCTAATGTATAATATTGTAATAAAACTGCTGCCATCTAGAGCTCTTGCTAATGTATAACATTGTTATAAAAACTGCTGCCATCTAGTGCTCTTGCTAATGTATAACATTGTTATAAAACTGCTGCCATCTAGTGCTCTTACTAATGTATAACATTATTATAAAGCTGCTGCCATCTAGTGCTCTTGCTAATGTATAACATTGTAATAAAACTGCTGCCATCTAGAGCTCTTGCTAATGTATAATATTGTAATAAAACTGCTGCCATCTAGTGCTCTTGCTAATGTATAATATTGTAATAAAACTGCTGCCATCTAGTGCTCTTGCTAATGTATAACATTGTAATAAAACTGCTGCCATCTAGAGCTCTTGCTAATGTATAATATTGTAATAAAACTGCTGCCATCTAGTGCTCTTGCTAATGTATAATATTGTAATAAAACTGCTGCCATCTAGTGCTCTTGCTAATGTATAACATTATTATAAAACTGCTACCATCTAGTGCTCTTGCTAATGTATAACATTATTGTAAAACTGCTGCCATCTAGTGCTCTTGCTAATGTATAACATTGTAATAAAACTGCTGCCATGTAGTGCTCTTGCTAATGTATAACATTATTATATAACTGCTGCCATCTAGTGCTCTTGCTAATGTATAACATTGTAATAAAACTGCTGCCATCTAGTGCTCTTGCTAATGTATAACATTGTAATAAAACTGCTGCCATCTAGTGCTCTTGCTAATGTATAACATTATTATATAAGTGCTGCCATCTAGTGCTCTTGCTAATGTATAACATTGTAATAAAACTGCTGCCATCTAGTGCTCCTGCTAATGTATAATATTGTAATAAAACTGCTGCCATCTAGTGCTCTTGCTAATGTATAACATTGTTATAAAACTGCTGCCATCTAGTGCTCCTGCTAATGTATAACATTGTTATAAAACTGCTGCCATCTAGTGCTCTTGTTAATGCATAACATTGTTATAAAACTGCTGCCATCTAGTGCTCTTGCTAATGTATAACATTGTTATAAAACTGCTGCCATCTAGTGCTCTTGTTAATGTATAACATTGTTATAAAACTGCTGGCATCTAGTGCTCTTGCTAATGTATAACATTGTTTCAAAACTGCTGCCATATAGTGCTGCAGACACGTGCAAACTCATGACTTTACCTTTCTGCTTTTCAAATATGGATAACAAGAAAACGACAATTTGATAATATTGATAATAGAAGTACATTGGAAAGTTGTTTGTTCTTTCTGAGTCATGAAAGAAACTATTTGGGTTTAATTATTCTTTCAATATTAACACTTACTATTGTGCATTCAAAATCACCTTAAATCTTACAGAAATCTTACAGAAATGAACAAAGGGATGGGGATTAAAGAGACAGTCAGGTCAAAATGAAACCCTCATGATTCAGATAGGGCATGCAATATGTTTTAAGTATTTATAAATAGATGTTCCTATATATCTGTATATATCTATACCTATATATAATCAGGTGAATATATATACAGTATATATATGCAGGTATTATTATTATTATCATTTATTTGTATAGTGCCGCCAAATTCCGCAGCGCTGGGTACATCGGATCATGTCCGCTCGCACCATCATAAATAGGCCCCTATAAGTTTTCCAAGGGAAGATGTATAGAGAGAGAAAAGCAAGGGACCCAAGACAGAGCCTTGCGGTTCTCCAACTGAGAGAGTCATAGGGTCACAAGATATGTTGTTCAAGGAAACTGAAAACGAGCGTTTTGAGAGATATGAGGCAAACCAGGAAAGGGCTTTGTCTCGGATGCCAGATGAATGTAGGATTTTTAGGAGGAGAGGATGGTCAACTGTGTCAAAGGCAGCGGAGAGGTCAAGAAGAATTAGGTATAAATATATATTTGTTTAATAAACCATCAGATATATGTAGAAATATTTATGAATAAATAAAACATATTCTGTAATGTAATGAACATTGGAAAATGATGAACACTCCTATATTCATGTCAGGTTATTGCTAATGAGAATATGCTCTGTTGTTTTCATAATATTGAGGTGTTAGATTTTTTTTCAACATTTTCTCCTCCATTGACTTCTATGGGGAATGTGAATTTGCTATGTTGTTTGCACGATAGGGAGGTGTTAAGTTATGGGTGAATGCGATCGAGATTTTGGGATTTCGACTTTATGCGCAATTTTTGGTTACCGCTAGAGAAAAAACAGTTTACTTTAAACTTGTAATACCAGCGCAACCTGACTAGCGCAAAAATGAAAATCCTAGAGGAGTTTTCGCTATAGCAAAAATACAAAATACCGCTCCACTTGTAGTCTAGCCCTAAATTATTTTTTTCTACTACGTAAAAAAGTTAATGATTCTCAGCTAAAATTCAAGTCTGTCAAAAGCACTGAGATAAGGGGGCAGTCTGCAGAGGCTTAAATACAAGGTACACAGTATATTAAAATAACAGCGTTGGTTATGCAGAACTAGGGAATGGGTAATAAAGGGATTATTTATATTTTTAAACAATAAACATTTTCAAGTAGACTGTCTCTTTAAAGCTTAAAAAATGCTAAATAAAAGGTTAATTAAATAAAGGATTTTGGGAAGGTTTAACAAGATAAGGTATATAACAAGGAGGAGGGTTAAAGGGTATGCATATGTATGTATACATTTGTATATGCGTATTTACAAATGTGTTATTAAGATATATATATATACAATAAATAGGCTTGTGTATTAGTTTTAGTACAACACCTGCATAAATACACATTGATATTCGTTTAGTTTTCACAAAACAAATATCCTAACGAATTCACCAACTAAAGTTAAATAAAACAAAGAAATACTGACTAAAGTTTATCAGTATTCAGTAAATTACTTTTAGGGGTTAAATACCTCTAGCGTGCTGGAGAGCCGCGCTAATTCCGCTAGTGCGCTGGAGAGATGTGCTAATTCCGGCACTTCTGCCCAGAGCCCTGATCCTAGAGCCTGCACTAAAGGAGAAGGCAGAGGCCCATAGTTATCAAGGTCTGGCGGACCTGATCCGGCACTGCGGATCAGGTCCGCCAGACCTCGCTGAATACGGCGAGTAATACGCTCACCGTATTCAGCATTGCACCAGCAGCTCACAAGAGCTGCTGGTGCAACGCCGCCTCCTACAAACTTGCGGCCAAATGGGGGTGTCAATCAACCCGATCGTACTTGGTCGGGTTGATTTCCAGCGATGTCTGTCCACCTGCTCAGAGCAGGCGGAAAGGTTATGGAGCAGCGGTCTTTGTGATCGCTGCTTCATAACTGCTGTTTCTGGTGAGTCTGAAGACTAGCCAGAAACACGGGGCATCAAGCTCCATTCGGAGCTTGATACATATGCCCCAAAGCCTCCTCTTAGCTTGGGGCTTTGTGAAGAAGGGTCAGGATTAGTGCGGCTCTCCAGTGCACTAGAGGTAAGTATAACACTGCAGGTGAGCTTTTTCACCTATAGCAAAGAAACTCACATTATTTTAATGAAAACAAATGTTGATGTTACAGAATATTCAGTATTTGTTTTAAACGAATACCGAATAGTGCAGCAGATGAGTATTCTGAACAACAAATCTTTCAGAATATTAGTTCCAAAAGATTCAGAGGAACCACATTTGTTGCTGCTGCACTAGTCTAAAAATTAACATTGAAAGGGTAAAGGAAAGAACTAAATGCAAAATTCCATGAGTAGAGGTTTTGTGCTCAAATGTTTACTGACATTAATAATTCTAGTGCAGACACTCATAGATGTCTGTTACCTGAAAGAAATGGCTGATCTGTATAATGCAACATGAATACTGTACCACGCTCTTTACTACCGCTTGCCCAATAAATATTAACCATTGACTTGCGCACACGTGTTCTTAGTGCTCCATACCGTTTGTATTTTTGGTCTCTACTGATAATCTGGCATATAGTATTTTACCATTTATTTATGGCACTGCTCTCTCCTTAGAATGTTATAACAATGTTATTACATAGCATGGGATTTTTTGCGGCTACCCTCTAAGAAGTTTCTATTAAACAATATTACTTTTCTGGGGCTGGAATATTTTACAAAACAGTTCTTAATGGATTATTTAAATTTTATTGCAGTGAGTATGCTTGAAATAGCAGTTAAAGTATTTTTTATATTTTCAAATGAAGTATGTTTGCTAAGAGAGAATATTTGCCTGGAAAGAATATAATATTTTGTGTCCCTTATAAAATAAGGTTAACATTTTGTTTGCCACAAAGGGCTGCAGTACAGCCTTAATCAATGAGTTACATTTATTTTTGGTAGCTAACAGGTTAATACATACTGAGGGGTAGACACACTGCTCACAAGTGTTTAATTGTAATTGCAGAAACAATATAATGAGTGTGTATAATCACTCCTCTGATGAAGTGCCGGAGAGCATGAAACATGTAATGAGGTTCTTTCCTAGCCACCCTCTGAGTTAATTTGTTTAATTTGTTTAAGCATTTGTTACTCAGAGGAAATCCATAGTTTTGCTTTGGGATTACTCCTTTTGTTGACTTGTAAGCACATTCCCCTTGTTCTGTTGGTATTTCTGTTCCTTATTTCTGTATATAAGCAAGTTTGGTTCTTGAACAAAATTCTAAACTCAGTTTCATGGACATCCTGGGCTTCCTTACCTGGAGTACCTTATAAATATAGAACACTTCTGGACTAGGAAGCCAAATGTTTTACTGATAAAGAGGATAGCTGTTTGCACTGACTGCTGCTCAGTCTTTTCACATCCTGGTTACTTAGCAAATCAACAATGCAAATAGCCACACTGGGCTACCAATTAGCTACATGTAACATGCATGATTAACAATATATTTTTTAAAAGTAATTAATGAATTCCTATTTTTATATGATTACCTTATACAAACAATTAAGCATTGATTTGCAAAAAAAAACAGATGTTTTTAAAGCATTTAAAAATGATATTGTTTGCAATGTTTACTTTACTTTACTGTCTCAAGTTAAGGACAACCCCTTGGGAAGCCTTTTGAGAACGTACTTCTTTTGGCCGATTATCAGGTGTCCCAATCATCTCGGATCCTACACTATTGTCACAGCCAGCATCTTTGGCAAATGCAAATATCCATTTACGCATTCTCCCAGCTCTGCCCAGAACACACATCAATTCTGTCCATCTCTGACCATTACACACTGTGAATTTCTCTGGTAACAACCACTATACGCCATCATTCTGATGACCCCCACACATTGCACACAGTGATTCTGTCTGGTAACAACCAGTATTGACCATTACACACAGTGACACTCAGTGTCTAGTACAATCAGGATAAGCCCTTATTCTGCCCAACCCCAGCCATTACACACAGTAATTCTGTCTGGTAACAACTAGGATATGCCCTAATTATGCTCAACCCCGGCCATTACACACAGTGATTCAGTCTGGTAACAACCCGTATTGACCATTACACACAGTGACACTCAGTGTCTAGTACAATCGGGATACGCCCTTATTCTGCCCAACCTCAGCCATTACACACAGTAATTCTGTCTGGTAACAAACAGGATACACCTTAATTCTGTACTCAAAGAAACAGGAAAATTATCCAATGGTGGTCATCAAATAGTGTAATTTATTTCACATGCGGTAAACAGCAACACATCATACGTGATACCGCAGGTCAGGTAAACATTCTACGCATTTCATGACGACAGGGACTTCGTCAGGGATAGTGAATACACTACTCCTCCACCATTTTATCAGGTATACAATTGTGTCAATTTGCAATCAGTGTTCAGATGCACAACTAGTTTTAATTCAGGTGATACATATATTTCAAAACATTGCATAAGCTAAAAGTGTCAGCATTTGGCCGCAAAGTATTATCCTCACATTGAGCAAACAGAAATCACTATGGGAGAACAAAATAAAGTTCCATAGAATAGTAAAAGTGGGGACAGTGCATCACTAACTGTTTCAAAAGTATACACGCCAAAGAGCAAACATATATATTCTGTGAAACGTGCTCATATGGTACACATGTAACATAAATATTATGTGTTAAATGTTCTCAATTTTCACCATTATAATGTCACCAGTAAGTAAAAATACAATACACAAGAGATTACAATTTAGAGCTCTATATAAATCTATATGGACCAACATAAGGAGGCAATTAAACTATGCAGTGTATATAAACGTATCCTGAAAATGCACACATGGCTTATTACCGCCTATACACCAGTATATGTTTTGAGATCCCATATGATATTAATGCCTAGAGGGGTTCCTGTCTGTAGTAAAAAGATCAAATAGGCTTCCTTACTATTTAAATTTGATAACCTGTCTCCACCCCTAATATCATTAGGGACACAATCAATAGCCTGGAAAGAGAACATATCATTCATATTAACCCCCCTATGTTTTACAAAAGACTTAGCAACCAGAGTTTTTGGGGGGTCAGCTCCTAATGAACTGATGTGTTCTCTAATTCGATCCTTAAGAAGGTGAGTAAGTGCACCCTGTATATTGTTTTAAACATACTTTACAGGTGATCAGGTATACCACAAACTTAGAGTTGCATGTAAGATGATAAGAAATCTTATAAGATTTTCCTCTCATACTAGAGGTAAAATCCTCCCCCTTGGAAACATACTCACATCTATTCCAAGGACGGGTCCCAAACCAAAAAAAACCTTTTCTGGAGTTCAGCCAATTCTCACTCGATCTACCTGTACTGCTGAAATCCCTCTTAAGGACATTTTCTAAAGTCCTTGCCTTTCTCGAAACACATTGTATTCTTTTTTCAACTATCTGTTTACCTATAAGTGGATCTTTCTCAAACATTGGTAAAGCCCTCTGAACAATGTTACTTATCTGGCTGTATTGTTTGTTATAAGATGTAATAAACCTAAATGTATTATACCTTAATTCTGCCCAACCCCAGCAATTACACACAGTGATTCAGTCTGGTAACAACCAGGATACACCTTAATTCTGCCCAACCCCGGCCATTACACACAGTGATTATTTCTGGTAACAACCAGGATATGTCCTAATTATAGCCAACCCTGGCAATTACAAACAGTGATTATTTCTGGTAACAACCAGGATATGCCCTAATTATAGCCAACCCTGGTCATTACACACAGTTATTATTTCTGGCAACAACCAGGATATGCACTAATTGTGCCCTACCCTGACCTTTACACACAGTGATTCTTTCTGGTAGCAACCAGGATACACCCTAATTCTGCCCAACCCTGGCCGATACAAACAGTGATTCATAAAGAAAAATTATAATCCAGAACATCCAAAGGTAAATATATGAAAACAAGCTTTTATTCAGACTTAATTTAAAAGCGCAGACAACTGAGACAGGAGGTAAGAAACACTGTCTTACGTGTTTCGGCCAAGTTGGCCATAATCATAGACATAGTTCCCTCTCTATGAGGGTGTGTTTGTATAGAGCATATCTCTGCCTATTTAAAATAATTAAAAACAATTAACCATTCAAATACCAGTCTATAGAATAGGATATAGTGGAGTTTTGCAACTCGTGTGAAGAATCCAAACTATCTAAAGTGTTTATATTGAACATGAACATTGACAAGAGTGTGATGCAGACATATAAAGATAAAGATAAACTGTGGCCATTTATTTATTTATCAAGTAGATATATTGTCAGCTAAGGGGTAAGCTATTATTATAAGTATGTTTAGACAATAATATTAAGAATGTTACTGAGAATAAGCTATAGGTGCAGAGATCATAAAAGGACACAAATAAAAAACACAGTGATTCAGTCTGGTAACAACCAGGATACACCCTAATTCTGCCCAACCCCGGCCATTACACACACTGATTCCGTCTGGTAACAACCAGGATATGCCTTAATTCTGCCCAAACCCGACCATTACACACAGTGAATATTTCTGGTAACAACCAGGATATGCACTAATTCTGCCCTACCCCAACCTTTACACACAGTGATTCTTTATACTAACAACCAGAATACACCCTTATTCTGCCTAACCATTAAACACAGTGATTCTTTTCAGTAGCAACCAGGATATGCCCCAATTCTGGCCACCTCCAACTATTACACACAGCGACTCTGTCCGGTAACAACTAGGATGAACCCTAATTTTGCCTAACTATTGCACAGGGTGACTCTGTCCAGTAACAACCAGGACCCGCCTTAATTTTGCCCAACCTCAACCATTACACACAGTGGCTCAGTCCGGTAACAACCAGGACCCATCTTAATTCTGCCCAATCTTGACAATTACACACAGTGACTCAATCCGGTAAAATACAGGATTCACCCTAATTCTGACCAACCCCAACAATTACACACAGTGACTCTGTCCGGTAACAACTAGGATGCACCCTTATTCTGCCCAACCCTTACAAAGAGTGATTCTGTCCAGTAACAACCAGGACCCGCCCTAATTCTGCCCAACCTCAACCATTACACACAGTGACTCAGTCCGGTAACAACCAGGATATGCCCTAATTCTGCCCAATCCTGACCATTACACACTGTGTCTCATGCCGGAAATAACCAGAATATGCCCTAGTTCTGCCCAATCGTTAAAAAGAGTGACTCTGTCCAATAACAACCAGGATACACACTAATTCTGCAGAATCGCAACCATTACACACAGTGAATCTGTCCGGTAACAACCAGGATATGCCCTAATTCTGCTGAACTCCAACCATTACACACAGTGATTCTGTCCAGTAACAACCAGGATACACCCTAGTTCTGCCCAACCATTACACACAGTGACTCTGTCCGGTAACAACCAGGATACACGACTTCCGGTGGGCGGGATTACTGGATGGAACCAAATGCTGGGAGCTCTGCATGTCTAAGCTGCAAATAATGCTTATTCACCACTTTACATCGCCATCCAGCCCCCCATGTTATGTGTCTTGCTAGGAGACTCTGCAACGGTCATCGCTAGCCGACTTTTTGAAAGGGAAGGGCATTACATCAGCCCTAGCCCCCGGGAGCAATTTACGAAACCGTCGTGGTCCGCCATGTTGGCGCATCAGCTCAGCTAAGTCGAGCACTACTACAACTGATTACTTGGCAGATATGGACTTCCTGCCCGCTAACTCTGGAATAATGGAGTCAGAGTGTAATCCTGCTGAGCAGATAATCGCAGTCTTTATGCCAGCATTTAATAGCCTGATCCACAGCTATGGGAGACTGCATGAAGCAGTTCATATCGCTGGGAAGCACGATCCTACAGAAAAGTATAAGGAGAGCCTGCAAATCGACTCTACAGTCCGAGACCTGCAAAATGTACTACCCACTCACCCGCACGGGTCCGCTCTGCTTGCCGACTCCATTGTTCGTGATTGTGGTCCAGTTGGAGGATCCCCGGCATGTCATGTGGAGGAGGGGTCACCCCCTGTGCGCTCACCATTTGAGAAACCCTGCGGCCCTGCGGGATTCGTTATGGACTGCCCTCTGAGCACTCTTTTGGCTACCTCGGCTCCCGCCCTGTGCGTGTTGAGACAGGACATTGGGACACCACTTTTGCCTGACCTGCTGCAGCACCCTCCCTTTTTACCGGATGCCAAGACGGCCTCAAAGATTACCTGCTGTCCCGCCAGCATACTGATGCCCATAGCTGCCTCTACAGAGCAGAGCCGTACTGACACACCGTTACAGCATGAGGCAGATATGAGGGGCTCCTGCAGAAGCTGTCTCCCACAAAAGCGCTATATTCATCTGAGAAACAGTTATTTACCTCTAACCCGGGTTGGAATCGGGTGAACTGTTTATCTAATCCTAGCCACCTGCGGTCCTTTTAGACTACTGCCTGCTGATCATATCAACCTTTTTGTGAAATCTGGTAACTACAGGCAATGAGACTGAGTGGCTTGAGGATATCTCAGGCAATTAACAACTACCTGTTGCCAAAAATATTTGTCTACTTTTGAACTGAATTCTGCACTTGACTATACGACACCTGGCAATTTTGATTAACCGTATATATTCGCTTAACTCTATTTAGTATATAGCTTTGTTAGACAGCATATACTTCATCTTGTTATAAACTTGGCTATGTTGTGTGCTGTGGTTGCATATATGTGTTGTTTTGGTGTTACTATTTTTATTGCTTTTATTTTTGTTTACTTCCCAACGACCTATCTACATCAGGCGGTAGGGGACTTGTACTCACGCACGTCCACAATACTATACTCATCACAGGCAGGATTTACTGATCAAAATATATCTCTGCAGACTGGCGGTTTCTCTTTTAGTATCTGTAGGTTATAATAGTCTGTCAGCCAACCGATGGCAACAAGTGGGAGGGAGAATCTCACCTAACTCCAAAATTCTATTTTTCTCCATCTGATGCTCAGACTCTCTTAGAAATTAGCAGCTACTGGTTAACTCATATATGGCCTGGCTATCCCTAATAAATCAGTCTCCTACTTCCAACTATTTCCTAGCAAATAAAAGATTTTACAAGCGCCCATTTTAATTAGCTCATATAGGCTATTTCATGCTACATAGATTGGGCTCTCACATGTCATATATAGCTGTTCCTCCTTAGCCAACTACCAGACCACTGTTTATTAAAAGCAAACTATTGGGCAGTATAGCCTACTAATAGATTCAGATATACCTCTACAATAGCACTCATATCAACTCAGGGTCAATAGTTTTATTCATTTAAAGGCATAAGGTGGCTTATCCTGCAACACCGGGTAGCTCATATACGGACCCCCCTCATATACACATAATGGGGATGGCGTACCCCTGAATTCTCTGTGTCATCTGGGAAGGTGTTTAATTTTCATATTTTTTGTTTGGTTAAGGAGTTCTTGTGTGTTTATTGTCTTAGTATTCTGTTAATTTTGTTTTGCTAGTACTTATTCTCCTGTAGTAAGAGTAACTATCTTTAAGTGTCTAATATAAGAAATATTTTGATATGTCATGTGTTCTGACACCTAATGTATTAAAAGATACCTCCACCGCACTATAACTTGGATTACATATATACACTCAATACTAATATGGATCTCATCTTACCCCCCCTTTAAACCGTGCTTATTAATACCAATCCTCACTTATAAATGACCATATTATGTCAGGTCTTACCCCACAAGAACTAGCCCATTTCTACACAATGTTTATATATGAGGCCTGCAAGCACTCTCAGGATTGTACCTCAGCCTGACTAATACTTACACAGTATTGCAATTCATTGTGAACCTAAAACTCTAAATAAGTGGAGGTTTTCCACATTAGTTTCATAGGGAGACATATATATATTTTCAGTGATAGAAGGTACTAGTTTACTTTATTTTAGTTTATTATTGTTTAGATTTGCTATGTTATGTTTAAAAAATGAAAAACCCCAACGTTGTATACAACTACTCTGCATATGATAACCATTGAACCTGTAGTAGACAGTGGAAGACTCTGCACTAGCATATCTCACCTAATGTCAATACTGATATAGTTGTGTGTTGTCTATCTTTTAGCATAGTTATATAATGTTCTGCCCTGCGTGGCGCAAAGACATGTAATGTGTATGATTGTATACATTGTTGGATATAAATAAAAGTTTAAAAAAAAAACAACCAGGATACACCCTAGTTCTGCCCAACCATTACACACAGTGACTCTGTCCGGTAACAACCAGGTCACACTCTAATTCTGCCTAATCAATACACAAAGTGACTTGATCCAATAAAAACAGGGATACACCCTAATTCTGTCCACCCCCAAACTTTACACACAGTGATTTTTTCTACTAACAACCAAGATAAACCATACACACAGTGACTCTGTCTGGTAGCAACCAGGACCCGCTCTAATTCTGCCAATAAAAAAAACACATCCTGTCCCCTACTGTCACACCTCTCAAAAGTTCCTTCACCCTCTCTCCCAGAAAACTTCTGAGAAATATTACAAGGAATGAATTAGGGAGAGATATAAAAATAAATACTAAAGCTTTTTGACAACAATAGAGAAAGCATTGGAAGTAGTCAGACAAAAGGCTTCTGCTGTGACCCTTCAAGTCTTCATCCTATGTAGTGTTTTGCACTGCTGTATGTTATTTCTCAAATTAGCCCCTACACTGATTAAGCAATCAATGGGTAGCATGTTATAGTGTCAGTACTCTGAATCATGCATGATACACTTTACCCTGTCTGGGACAGTGGAAACCACCCCACAATTTACTGAGTTCAATTAAAGATAAATAAGACAAAATAAATATTTAAAATATGTTTACTATGCATAATTAAACATTATAGTGTTGATTACAATCTTTCTGATTTTCTCTTTTGAAATCGGAAAACAAGATTGACTGTTCTTTTATCGAACCATTAAAGGGAGAGTTACCTTAATTTTTTTTAAATATTCTTTTTATCAACGTTTTGGACATACAATAAAAATATCTGTAACACCTTTTTTTTACAAAATAGGTAAATTACAATAAGATAACATATCTAATTTCAACCCATCTTAATTCTGCCCAACATATCTTCTTTCCATTATTCGAGTTAGTCTATAATGAGTGGTGCACTGCATGTCTATGACAATAATCAACAGGATACACAAATTATTATGCCATTTACTCCAAGAGGCTAAACATTGAAACATATAAAGCCTGCAATAATAGAAAAAAAATACAAGCATCCAAAAGAGAAGGGGATTTCTTGTCCAAACTTATATTTAACCAAACTAGTATGAACCAATATCTAAGAATTGTACAGCGTATACAAGAGGGGCCAAGATAATCATGTCTATCTGAAGAATAAGCTCTGTTATTTCTAATTAATATGGTTGCAATAGGGAGCAGAAGGGAAAAAGTCCATTAGTTTGGGCATTAGTTTGTGTATTTGTGCATTTGTTTATGCAGAAACCAATGCACAAACTAATATTTATATGCACAAACAAATGCACAAACTAATCCATATGCACAAATGCACAAACTAATTCATATGCACAAATGCACAAACTAATCCATATGCACAAATGCACAAACTAATTCATTTGCACAAACAAATGCGCAAACTAATCCATATGCACAAATGCACAAACTAATTCATTTGCACAAACACATGCGCAAACTAATCCATATGCACAAATGCACAAACTAATTAATATGCACAAACAAATGCACAAACTAATCCATATGCACAAATGCACAAACTAATTCATTTGCACAAACAAATGCGCAAACTAATCCATATACACAAATGCACAAACTAATTCATATGCACAAACAAATGCACAAACGAATCCATGCACAATTTTCATTACAAATGCACAAGTCTATTTAATAGTATATTTTGTATAAATTCTTTTCAATAAATGGCCAAGAAAACCTTCTTTTCCAATGGTAGATTTTTTTTTAACTTTAATGAAGAAAACTGTAGCAGTAGCAGATTTATTTCCATATAAAGAAAGTGGCAACAATTTATCTCACCTTCTATAATGGGATTTTACAATCTTCATACTGTAAATCATGAAACAGCTAAGTGATGAGGTTTAAAATATCATCATAACTTCCAAACCTCACTCTACATAACAAGGTTTGTCTTTGCTAAATTTCTATTAATGTAAAATAATGATGACTCAAGGTTCTAGCAATTTTGAAAAACTCAATTTTGTGAATTCTGATTCTTTAAAAACCTATGGAAATATCTTGGTGACCTGTAAACAAGATGGTACAGAAAACTGTTAAATCCCAATCACAAATATGTGATTGCTGATAGAAATCCCATTTAGGGCTAGATTAAGAGAGGTGTGCTATTAGTTGTGCATAAGCAATATCACAAGTGATTAGAACATAATCTTCTATGTGAAGAACATTAGAATGTGACATATTAATATTTCATGTTGAGAAAATGCGATCAGGTTTGCAAGACTTGTTGTGTGTTAGGTTTTTCCACCCCACTTTTCGATTAAAGTTTATGGGGGAATACATTAACGCGTCATGGTATTCAAACTTTTGTTTTTGTGCGGCGGAACAGTCAGGGTGAGCACCCTTTTTTAATAACTGATGACTTGAAGGAGCACTCAATGCAGTAGAATTACATGATTAACAAGTGCATAAATAAAATGACAATGATTTATCTCCTACTCTGAATTTCAAATAAGCAGTAGATTTTTTTCTAAATAAAATATTATTTTATCTGATCTCCAAGCCCCCTGTATCATGTTACAGACATCAACCAATTACAGACTAGTATACAAATACTATGAGAGCTTGTGCACATACTCGGTAATATCTTGTTCCCCAAAAAGTGTGAATATAAAAAAAGTACATTTGATAATGGAATCAAATTGGAAAGTCTCTTAAAACTGCATGTTCTTTCTGAATCATAAAACTTTATTTTGACTTGAGTGTCCCTTTAAATGCAACTTTATTTTTAGTGATGGTAAATTTGAAACAATAAATAGCACTCCACTTGTAATCTAGCCCTTAATAAAACAAAATTACCCAAAACTTAGAAACATATAATGTGAGTACATATGTAAATATCTGTCCCGCCCGCTACCGAGGGACTATACAATAATTCTGAATATAGGTTTAATGAATCTAGACCATATATTCATAAACACATTAAAAATGGTGTTTGTGGCAATTTCAGTGTATTGCACATGCGCAACATAACAGAATAATTAGTAATTGTCTTGGAATACCTGCAAACGTCATAAAACCTAGTTTTGCAAGTTATCAAAACCCTTTGGCCCCAATTTATCAAAGGTCTTGCGGACCTAATCCGACACTGTGGATCAGGTCCGCAAGACCTCGCTAAATGCGGAGAGCAATTCGCTCTCTGCATTTAACAGTGCACCAGCAGCTGACAAGAGCTGCTGGTGCAACGCCGCCCCCTGCTGACTCGCGGCCAATCGGCCGCCAACAGGGAGGTGTCAATCAACCCGATCGTATTAGTTCGGGTTGATTTCCGGGGATTCCTGTCCGCCTGCTCAGAGCAGGTGGACAGGGTTATGGAGCAGCGGTCTTTAGACCGCTGCTTCATAACTTGTGTTTCTGGCGAGTCTGAAGACTCGCCAGAAACACGGCCCTTCAAGATCCGTACGGAGCTTGATAAATATGGGCCTTTGTCTGTTTAATTAGATTTATCAATTTTTCTATTTTTCATGATTCTGAGCATACAATTTTTTTTTAACAAATTTCCAATTTACTTTTATTTTCTAATTTTCGTCATTCTCTTAGCATCCTTTGTTGAAAAGAATAAAATCATACCTGTTATTGGGCCTTATGTATACTGCATTAATAAAATGTGCTTAATGTCATTAGCAATGTTCTCTACCCCCCCATCCGCCCCTACCCCAATCTATCAATATAATTTTTCATTCTCATATAATTTAATTTTATGGTTTGTAAACAACCTGCCAATACAGCACAAATCACATGCTGTATGTAAATATAGTTTTTCTTTCAAACATGATAAACAGCTTTTGAAAGTATTAAATCCTTAATCTAATATATTTGCTGTATGTTGATTACTTTTTAGTCAATAGTAGGATGAATTAAAACCTCCAGGCTCACAGTGTGATGATATCTAATCCTTTTGTCTATGTTTTTGTTCTGTAACTCAGTATATCATTAGGAATAGTTCACAGCAATTAAATGTATGAAGATTGTGTTTGTGTGTGTGTTCGAGAGAGAGAGATAGATATAGAGAGATAGTAAGAGAGAGAGAGAGAAACAGAGAGAGACAGGTACGTGTGATGCAGATTGTGTGTGTGTGTGTGAGACAGAGAGAGAGAGAGAGAGAGAGAGTAAGAGAGAAAGTGAGAGAGTGAGAGAGACAGGTATGTGTGATGTAGATTTTATACAAAGATAAAGAAATGATAGAGGGAGTGTGAAAGAGAGAAAGAGATTGAGAGAAGAGAAGGTGTGATGTGATATAGTTACAGACAAAATAAATGATAGAGAAAAAAGCAGAGAGAGAGACAGAGAGTGTGAGCGAGAGAGAAGTTAAAGATATAGAGACACAGAAAGAAAGAGGGCATGAGTAATAGATTATATGCTGTTAGATAGACATTTTAGATGTGAAATAGAAAGATAGATAAATATATGGTAGATAGATAGAGAAAGAGAAAAATAGATGATAGATAGATAGACAGATAGATAGATACAATAGATAGATGATAGAGATAGATAGATGATAGATAGATAGATAGATAGATACAATAGATAGATGATATAGATAGCTGATAGATAGATAGATAGATGATAGATAGATAGAATAGATAGATATATGATAGAGATAGATAATAGATGATAGGTGATAGATAGATATATAGATGATAGATAAAATAGATAGATTAATAAATAAATAGATGATAGATTGATAGATAGATAAATAGATAGATAGAGGATAGATAGATAGATAGATAGATAGATAGGTAGATAGATAGATAGATAGATAGATAGAAAGATAGATAATAAAATAGATATATAGATGGTAGATAGATAGATAATAGATATATAGATAATAGACAGCCATATAGATAGATAGATAGATATTTAGATAGATAGATAAAATATATGATAGATAGATAAGATAAACAATGGTTCACCAAATGATCAGTTGTAAATCCAAATAAATGGTATGGCGGCAAGTGGTAAGTATAAAAAGTACTTTATTAAAACAATAAAAACAAGCAACGCATTTCTCAGCCAGCCGGTGGCTGTTTCATCAGATTATGCCTGATGAAACAGCCATCGGTTGGCTGAGAAACACGTTGCTTATTTTATTGTATTAATAAGTAAGTTGTATACTTACCAATTGCCTCCATACCATTTATTTGGATTTACACCTGATCATTTGGTGAACGAGAACTGAATCTACATACACTTTCACATCTGATTCTGTTGAAGATTCTTCAGCAGCAGCCAGCGGGAGACTGGAAAGTGTATCAGCCACTACCAGTTGTTTCCCCCGCACATGCACTGCCTGAACGTTGAACCTGAGCAGCCTCATCAGAAGTCTTTGGCATCTTAGGGGTGTTTTGTCAATATCATAGGAGTTGATTAGAGGGACTAGTGGTTTATGGTCAGTCTCCAGACTAAATTTCTCTAAACCCACTAGGTAACGCGGGAAGGGCTCACAGGCCCAAACTGCAGCCAGGCACTCTTTCTCAATTTGGGCGTATTTTGACTCAGCAGCCGTCAGTGTACGGGAACAGTAGGCAATGGGCTGTAGTTTGTTCTCATTCAACTGAAGGAGGGCGGCCCCCAACCCATAACTACTCGCATCAGCACTAACCACAGGTTTTTTTAGAAAGATCGTAGAACCCCAGCACTGGGGCAGACCCCAGCAGGGACTTGACCTGCACAAAAGATTCTTCCTGTGAAGGTCCCCAGACCCAGGCAACATCTTTCTTTAACAACTCTGTGATAGGGTGTAGTATTGTGGATAAATCTGGAAGGAGCCTGCCCACATAATTCACAAGGCCCAATATTTGTCTCAGCTCATGTACATCAGAAGGACTCTTCATCTGTTCAATAGCAAGGATTTTATCAGGGTCCGGCTTGATGCCATCCCCATTGATAATATGCCCAAAGTAACATAACTCAGCCTTCCTAAAATGGCATTTCTCCCTATTTAATTTCAGCCCGGACTTGCTAATGGTCTGCAGCACACAGCTCAATCACTGATCATGTTCTTCCAATGTAGATCCATATACCAAAATGTCGTCCATAACAACTGTCGTGCCCTCGTGGTCCCTTAGAAGAGAACTCATCTCTTTGAAAGATTTCAGGAGCAGTGGATATTCCAAAGGGGAGTCTGCAGAAGCAAAACCGACCTACCGGTGTAATGAAGGTAGTCATTTTGCGGCACTTTGGATCTAGAGGTATCTGACAGAAGCCACTGGAAGCATCCAGTGTAGAGAAGAACTTCGCCCCAGCCAATTTCGAAGCTATGTCTTCAAGTGTCGGCAGCACCTGACTCTCTCTCTTCACCGCCTCATTCAGCCTATTCAAGTCTATGCAGATGTGTACCTTGCCGATTTTCTTCACAACAGGCACAATGGGGGCACACCAGTCAGTTGCTTTAACAACCTCTTCAATAACTCCCATATTTTTCATACGCAGAAGTTCCTTCTCCACTTGAGGAATGAGCAGGAATGGAATTCTACGAGGAGTGGTGATATGCTATAACCCAAGAATGAAACCTTTGTACTATGGAATAGGCATTTCTCCAATTTTGCATATAACTTGTTGCCTCTTAACCTTTGAAGAACCAGCTTGACATGTTCAATGTGTTCTGCCATGGTTTTAGAGTAGATGAGTATTTCGTCTAAGTAAACTACAAGGCACACGTCTAGTAGATCATGAAACACATCGTTGATGAAGTGCTGGAAAGTGGCGGGTGCGTTGCACAATCCAAAGGGCATAACCAAATATTCATAGAGCCCATATCTGGTTCTGAAAGCGGTTAGCCATTCGTGACCCTCTTTTATACGCACAAGATTGTATGCTCCCCTTAAATCGAGCTTGGAGTAGATGGTGGCTTGAGAGAGACGTTTGATTAATTCCGGTATCAATGGGAGAGGATATCTGTTTTTAATAGTTCTTTTATTGAGTTCCCGGTAATCTATGATTGGTCTGATTGTTGAATCTTTGTTTGGAACGAAAAACATGCCTGCACCTGCAGGGGAGGTAGAATGTCTTATAAACCCCTTCCTTAGGTTGTCATTGAGATATTCTTTCAGATAATCCAACTCCGGTTGGCTCATGGGATAGAGATGTCCATAAGGAATGCTGGCTCCAGGTTGTAGCTCTATGGGGCAATCATATAGTCATCTGGGGGAAGATTTTCTGCCTCAGTTTTGCTAAACACATCCTTAAAATCAATGTATTCCTTAGGTAGGGTCACTTCCTGGAAGTCTGATAGAAGGATTACAGTATCGGTTTTAGTATTGGTTTTACAATGTGACCTACAGTATGGAGGGGGGAAGGTTAGTGTAAAATGAGACCAGTTGATGAGAGGGTTGTGTAATTTAAGCCAGGTAACACCTAGTATAACTGGGAAATGGGGTGACGGTATCACATCAAATGATAACAATTCTGTGTGACCTGGAAAAGAGACAAGAATTGGTTCAGTATGGTGTGTGATAGGACCACTAGGTACTGATGACCCATCAATAACACGGACAGAGACGGGAATCTTTTTGCAAATCATAGGTATTTTATTGGCTACAGCTACAGTATGGTCAATGAAGTTTCCATATGCGCCAGAATCTATGATGCCTTCAACCGTCAGATGGTTTTGGTGCCACTGTAGAGAGATAGATAATATGTTAAATGAGGATTGGTTGGTATTTTGAATAGAGGTATTAAGGTGAGTTGACTTACTTCGTTTTGATTTTTGAAGTGATGGACAATCCTGGACAGTATGCTGTGGGTTTGCACAGTACATGCATAAACCTTTCACTCTCCGGCGCAGTCTCTCTTCTGGAGTTAGTGGTCCACGAAGTACACCAATCTCCATAGGTTCTGTAGTTGTTTTAGAGGTGGTTGAGGCTTGAGGACTGAGATAAGGACTTGAGGTTTTAGGATGGAAATCAGATGAATAACGTTCTGCTCTGCGTTCACGAAGTCTACGATCTAATTGGACTGAAGATTTCATCAGAGCATCCAAAGTTTTGGGTAATTCAAAACGTGCTAATTCATCCTTGATGTTGTCGGCTAGTCCCAGGCGGAACTGATTCCTCAGGGAGACCTGATTCCATTGGGAGTCAGCGGCGTACATTTTGAACTCAGTGATATAGTCTTCGACAGGTCTCTTTCCTTGTTTCAGACTCCTCATAGCAGCTTCTGCCGTTATTTGAACATCAGAATCTTGATAAAGTTCATCCAATGAGGCAAAGAAATCCTCTAAAGATCCTAACAGGGGATCGTCATTCTCACATAAATTGTCTGCCCAGGTCCTGGGTTCTCCTCTAAGGAAAGAGATAGTACTTAAAACCTTTACTCTCTCTGTAGGGTATGTTCTGGGTCTGAGATTGAATAGTAATTGGCAGGAATTTTTAAATTGCCTATAAAGCTTCCTATTTCCTGAGAATGTCTCTGGCAAAGATACTTGTGGTTCTGGGGAAGTATCATGATGTGATTTCGTGGAAATGGAATCTCTTATAATGGTTCTCAATGATTGATTTTCAATCTGAATGTCATGAACAGCTGCAGCAAGCTGATCAACTTTTTGTGACAGATTATAGACTATCTGTGGAAGGTCAGCTGGTTCCATAATATGGCTTTGTAATTATATAAGGAGAAACTCCTGATAAGGAACACAACTGCTGTACCTTAAATAAATTTGTATCACTGAATAAATCTGAAACCCTTTTATTGAATAGAAAAGGGTCCAATGCTTATTAAGTGAGTTAGTCAGGAACTCTGTATATTACTTCATATACAGAAGGTAATTTATTCTCTATGTCAGAGATAAATTATAAATATCAGCAAATTCAGAATTAGTATATTATGAGTTTGAGAATTAGTAACAGTTAGAAAGTCAGCGATTTTCAATAATCCTCTATCAATCCCTTTTGCAAACGGACAATAAGTATCAGTCACTGTTATAACTTTGTTTTGAGTAATTAGCCGTCTTTAGTGAAAAGGAATGTAACAGTTCAATTCAACATAATAACTTGTTACCTTGATAGTAGCAGGATTCAACCTCAGGCGATGGAACAGGCAATCAGCAGAGTTATGCCTTCGGGGGGTATACCACACTGAACTCCCTTCAAATCACTAGAAGTGAGAGACGCGGTTCTGAAGGAGAAAGTTTGTTAGTGAAAATCCCTTACCGCGGTCCGGTGGCGTGTGACATCACAGATGGGAGGCGGCAGTGCAACCGTTAACCTGAATACCGGTCCTGGTATGACTTTTGTTATGGAGATCCTTTGGGAGTTAAAGTTAGGAGAGAGATGAGTTTGTAAAGGTTTAAGCAAGTAACAAAATGTCCGTTTAGAATTTAATGAGAGATTTGTGCAGCGATCCTCAAAGGAGCTGCAGGAATGTTTTCACACAGGATCCTTTGAAAATATTACAGGTGAGATTTGAGCAGGCTTGTTATTTTGTTTTAGTATAGTTTTTTATAAGATTAGAGGCTTTAGAATTCCGTTCAGTTTTACACCACTGGTATCAGAGGTAAATGAAAAATTACAAAGCAATGGGTGTAGTAGGAGGTGGAACTTTAAAGGCAGAGGCACCAATCAGATTGTAGATAGATTTAAAGCAATAGTGTGAATCTGTTAATTTAAAGCAACAGCGTGATTCTCCTGACACTCTGGCAACCAGGCCCAAAGAACAGGCTGCTTTTCTGCTCATTAGGTTGTTAGCACACTGACCTCTAATCACATGTACCCACATAGTGAATTTCCTCTGCTTGTACTCGCAGCTGGCAAGAAATTGGTCTGAAGAATTATGTAGAGAACAACCTAACAGGCATGGTATGGCAACAAGGGACATGGTGTCAGAACAATATTTTGATGATTAAATTTTATGTCATAAGTTGATTAATAAAAAAATAATTTTTTATATTTTAAAGATTCATCGACTAATTCTTATTTTTTATTTATTTTTTAAATATAAAATGATGTAAAAGAACATATAAAAGACAAAAAATAATCATGGTTCTAATCAACAGACAAAAAAATGGTAACAAATCTTGGTATCCAACAACTAACCTAAAAAAATTAAAATTAGATTTATACTTAAGGGTATTAAAAAGGACTATTAATAAACATCTAACTACATAAAGTTGATGGTATTCAATTATAAATGGTTTAAAATAGTAATTATAAATCATTTTTATGATAAAAGTCATTAAAAAAAAGCTTTGTTGACAATATATTGTCTTTGTGACATAACAGTAATGTCTGCAGCTTCTATAACTCTTTTACATAATGTTATTTGGTTAATTGAATCCCTCAATATCTGGTGTTAATCGATTTAACTGTCTCATTGAATTGGAGACTTAAATTGATAGTCTATTAAAAATTAAAATTTCTGGATTCAGATAGGACTTGTAATTTAAACCAACTTTTCTAAAGACTTTAACAAGGTAATTGTATTTGTTTTATTGTAATTTAAAGTTGGAACAGCTCCTAGGTATGGCCATATTCAAATTCCTAAATCCTTGAGGGCCTACTCTTATCACATATTATTTATTAACTTAACTTTCCCTTCAATAGTTTGTGAAGTTCTTGTGGCTTATATAGATCAAACTTTGTCATTGTACATGGATGAAGCAAATAATGACAATTGTTGTGCTAAAAATTGTAAATAAAGAAAACCAAAACATTTGTCAACAAATAATGCAAAAAAATATTTGTTTATTAAAATATATATATATATATATATATAAAAACATTTTTTTTATAGAATTTGTAACTTTCAAAACATACTGTAACCAAAAAAACATGATAATATATATATACACATATTTAACACGTAAAGAGATACTAAACACAATTTTATTTTTTAATTACTTTAGACAGAGCAGCAATTTAGATAAAATTGATAATTTACTCCTATTAACTATAATTCTTAGTTCTATTGTTATCTTTATTTCAAAAGCAGGAATGAACGATTAAGAGCAAGACCGTTTAAGATTCAGCATCTGGGTAGCACTTGCTTATTGTTGGCTAAACATACACACAAATAATGAAGCACTATCCAGGGTGCTGAACCAAAATTTGTCTAGTAATCTTTCAGTCCTGTTTTTTTTAAATAAAGTTATAAATCTAAAAATTAATATTTGAGAATAGTAGTAAATTATATAGTTTTTTAAAATTTAATTCTGTTTACATGAATTAATCATTAAAAAAATTGGCTTTATTATCCCTTTCAACATAAACAAAACAATGTTTTATTATTGAACATTATATTATTAATTATTGTTTTCAAACATTAAATAAATAGATACATCGAAATATATATTAGTATTGGAAACATTGGCATTCTTCTTTATTTGCTAAATATCGCGATCATTGCACTAATGATTGACTTAACGATTAATGAAGTCATCGTCAAGCATGTCGCGTTCTAAACCTTTTAGTGCTGGGGAATTAGTAATATTAGTTCATGGGATGGATAAATATTTTCCAAAACATATTGAGGGTGTAAGGGCAGTGAAACAGGAATGCCATGACAAAATAATATACGAGATGCTTTGAAGAATGCACAGGATTTCGAAAATTAAAAGAACAAGACGTCAATGTTTTTGAAATTATAGTGACTTAAAGAGAAGGGAACCTAAGTGCTACAAATCTATTAGAAGTTTGATAAAGACATGTAAGTTTAATCTATCTGTATGTATATATACAGGTAGCCCTCAGATTACGCCAGGGTTAGGTTCCAGGAGGAATGGTTGTAAATCGAAACCATTGTAAATTGAAACCCACTTTATAATGTAAGTCAATGGGAAGTGAGGCGGTTAGGTTCCAGGCCCCTCTCAAAATTGTCATAAGTAACACCTAATACATTATTTTTAAAGCTTTGAAATGAAGACTTTAAATGCTAAACAGAATTATAAACCTAATAATATAGATTGTATTATCATCAAACTAAGTTTAATGAACAAAAACATTTGCTAACAGCACCAATTTAAATAATCACATAACAGTCTGCATCATCATCAAACTAAGTTTAATAAACAAAAACATTTGCTAAACATCACCTAATAAAATAATTACACAACAGACTGCATCATCATCAAACTAAGTTTAAAGGGACACTGAACCCAATTTTTTTCTTTCGTGATTCAGATAGAGCATGATGTTTTAAGCAACTTTCCAATATACTCCTATTATCAAATTTTCTTTATTCTCTTAGTATCTTAATGTGAAATGCAAGAATGTAAGTTTAGATGCCGGCCCATTTTTTGTGAACAACCTGGGTTTTCCTTGCTGATTGGTGGATAAATTCATCCACCAATAAAAAAGTGCTGTCCAGAGTTTAAACCAAGAAAAAAGCTTAGATGCCTTCTTTTTCAAATAAAGATAGCAAGAGAACGAAGAATAATTGATAATAGGAGTAAATTAAAAAGTTGCTTAAAATTGCATGCTCTATCTGAATCACGAAAGAAAAATTTTGGGTTCAGTGTCCCTTTAATGAACAAAAACGTTTTTTTACTTGCATTTTTCTGCAAACAGTTCTCTGCATTGTTAGCATGTTAGATAATATTGGGTCTGCACCTATTCTATGCATTTCAATCTGCAGTGATTAATAAGCAGTTAGGTACCCTAACCTCAAGCAGCTGGACAGGAAGATTATAGGGAAGTGCCTGCTAAAGTTTGCTTGATAGATCTGGTCTGATCTGTGTACACAGATAAATTTAAGGCTGTTAAGTTGCATAACTTTGCTGCAAAACAAGCGGACAGCTCTACCTACTGGCTATTTTAATTAGTGCACTTTGCTTTCCAAAGCTTTTCAATAGCAGTCACATGACTGAAAAAAAGGTTGTTATTCTGAAACGGCGCAAATTGAACCGGCGTAAACCGAGGTCCACCTGTATATATATATATATATATATATATATATATATATATATATATATATATATATATATATATATATATATATATATATATATATATATATTTATATATATATATTAAGATTTGTATATATATATTTTATTTATTTTAATAGATACATACATTGTTTAATTTTTACTGTGTCATCATTGACGATTAATCTACAATCATATTTTTCATTCTTATCTATCATATTGTGATATTGAGGATTATTTAAATGATAATGTAAGTAGTATAAAATTATATAGATGGTTATAGTTGCATGCTCGATCAAAATCATTACAAAATACATTTGTGTTTAGTATCCCTTTCATTTAATTTATAATGAACAGAATAAAAAATGTTTTACTGTCATAGAACACTAAACATAAATTTATAGATCATAACTATCTAATAATGTAAGCATGCTTAACAGTGTTAGTAGATGGAAATATCTTTTGTTTTTGTTAAAGAAATACATGCACAACTATGTTCTTAGAGTAAAATTTTAGTTAGTCAGAAAAAAAGAACATGCTTAATGGGACACTAAACCCAAATTTTTCATTTCCTGATTCAGAAACAGCATTCAATTTTAAGCAACTTCCTAATTTACTCCTATTATCAATTTTTATTCGTTCTCTACCTATCTTTATTTAAAAAGCAGGAATGTGATGCATAAGGAGCCGGCCTATTTTTGGTTGAGAACCTTGATATCTTATTGGTGGGTAAATGGAAGCCTCCAATAATCAAGCACTATCCATGGTGCTGAACCTAAAATGGGCTGTCTGCTAAGATTTTCATTCCTGCTTTTAAAATAAATATATCAAGAAAACGAAAAAAAAATTGATAATTGGAGTAAAATCTGAATCATGAAAGAAAAAAAATGGGGTTGAGTGTCCCTTTAACAATGTTAGTAGATTCAATTTTTAATTTTTAGAAAAGTAAGCATGCACAAGAACTGTGTTAGTAGAGTAAAATTTCATTTTAATTAGAAAAAAGGAATATAATTAAGAATGTTAGCAGATTATAATTTTAATTTTTATAAAAGTAAGCATGCAGAACTGTGTTGGTAGAATGAAATTTAAAAAATAGTATTATTACAATTGGAGTAGCATGCATAACTTAGAATGTTTAAGAAATTTGTTTAACATTTTTCAATGTTAATTTTATTTTGAAGTTTTGAATAATTTTTTGTAATTTAATTTATACGTTTATAGATATGAGAAGTAAGAAAATAAAGGGTAAACAGACACCACGCTACCTTTGGTCAATCTTGGTGGAAACACCCAGAAGTGTAACTGTATCTCCACCTATGCCACTAACACTATTGGATATTGAATTATCTTCCAATCCATATCAAGGTTTTCAACAAATGAGTGTAAACACCCAGACAGGTAATGGTAATAGATGACATCTAATTTATATCTTTAGAATAGTTTTTGACTTCATAGTTGTTTATGTATCTTTTTTTTATTATTACTGTAACATAGATATTACCATGGAAGACCTAGAAAATATGGCTGAAATAGATGATTTTCAAACTCATGCTAGGGTGCCATTAGGTGAAGGGTTGAGTTCATATGATAGTCAGCCAAGAATTGAACTTTTAAGAACAATTATGGAAGAAAAATATATGTTTCATACTCATTAGTCTTTAAAAAAAAAAAAAAAATGTTTGAAAAAATTAAATATTGAATATTTTTAGAAATTGGGTCTGATGAAAGCTTTAAAGGGACAGTCTAGTCCAAAAAAAAAAATCATGATTCAGATATAATTTTAAACAATTTTCCAATTTACTTGTATCACCAATTTTTCTTTGTTCTCTTGGTACTCTTAGTTGAAAGCTTAACCTAGGAGGTTCATATGCTAATTTCTTAGACCTTGAAGGCCGCCTCTTAGGAATGCATTTTAACAGGTTTTTCACCACTAGAGGGTGTTAGTTCATGTTTTTCATATAGATAACACTGTGCTCGTGCATGTGAAGTTACCTGGGAGCTATCACTGATTGGCTAAACTGCAAGTCTGTCAAAGAACTGAAATAAAGGGGAAGTCTGCAGAGGCTTAGATACAAGATAATCACAGAGGTAAAAAATATATAAATATAACTGTGTTGGTTATGCAAAACTAGGGAATGGGTAAAAAAAGGGATTATCTATCTTTTAAAACAATAACAATTCTGGTGTAGACTGTCCCTTTAAAGGAGTGGACAAAAGTGTAGATGCCAATATAGGCCTCGCTTCCATTGAATCGTTAAAATGGAGCCGTAAGCTACCGAAGTGGCCGACAGCTAAAAGTAATTTACGGCTCCATTTTAGTACCAGGTTTCCATTTAAATATTTTGTGGATAGCGTGCAGTCGCTCTTTTCGTTTAGCTGTAAGTTAACGTTGTGTTAACGCTTCCATCTGATGTTGGATTTCTTGAAAATCAATTAGTTGCTAAGGTAACCTGACCTTACGCTAAAGAATTTACGTTTAACGTCCATGCTCCTTACCGGTGATCACCTCTCAAGAAAAATAAAGATACACTTATCCATATTTTCAATAATCAAATACTATTTTTTAATATAATTATATTTACCACTTCATAAATATAAGTAATATGTATTGCTGCCCTAGGAATAGGTCTAGTTTGCATTCTATAGATATGTTCTTGCATATATTATTATATTTAAATATATACTGATATTTCTATTAGAATATAAGTTCAACTATTTCTAAACATGAGACAACAATAAATATTATTTAAAACAACTTATTTCTACATTAAAATACTTGCATTATTTGCAAGTTTTCTAATTTCAATAGAAAATAGGTCTCAAAAAGCACAATTTTCCTCTTTTACACCTAGTTGAGCTGGGTGTAATATTTCTCAATGTATCGACAGCCTCCGACAGTATATTAACGGTTTGCGCTTTAATTGGAAACCTGGTATAATTTATCGATTAACGGCTTCTATTAATTTCTATGGGACGCAAAGATTTTTTCGGCAGCCGAAGTTCAGCTGCCGATATTGAGGTATAACGCGCCATTGGAAACAGTCGATAAATGATATTGCTTTCGACAGCATATTTAACGGTTTGCAAGTGCATGCAAACTGAATAACGACTCAATGGAAGCGAGGCCATAGTCGTTGATATAGATAATACACCAGCAGGAGGTAATAATTTTCAACAGATAATCATATTATAAATTGAATATGTATATGTAAATTAAATACTCATTGTTTTGTTTTTGTTATTCTACAGATCTTCAACATCAACTACTGAAACTGAAGAAAAAAGCACTCAGAGTTGTCTTGAAGATAATGTTAAACTAAAAATCTCTAAAATTAGGGCAACTTTGGGAATGTTATTGGAGCAAGTAGATTTACTGTACCGAAAATATGTTATTTGATTTTATTCTGTTATTTTGTTTATAAAAAATTATAGAATATAATTTTCATAAGAAAGGCTAAAAAAAATGCCAACTCATTTTTTTTGGTTTTGATCAATAAATAATTGAAAATTTTGAGTTTTTGTGAATAAAGGATATTTTTTTAAACAAAATTTGTATTTATTTACAAAATGTAAATAAAAAATAATTTAAAAAAAAACTTTATTGAACAAATATATATGTATCAAAAAAGCAAAATAAATATAACCTTGGAAATTTTGGGGGTACAAATAATAGTGATTGGAGTGTCCTTTCAGTGAGGCTTATGGCTCTATTTATTTGCTGTTTTTTTTTTTTCGTCCATCTGCCTCTGCCACTGAAACATTTTTCTTTTTTCCACTTTCTCCTTTTCAATTTTAATACTTTTTTCCGATATGGCAGCCCAACATTCACTATTAGTATTAATTACATTCTGCATCTCCCTCTGGTCCTCTCTATATTTCCTGGCAAGTGACAACATTTCTGTTAAGTCATCTTCGGCCAATTGTCCAACAGCTGGTGGATTTGCAATATTTCTATCCCCTGTTTCTTGTGGTGGTGGTGCCTGTGTTTCCATTTGTTCATCCTGATTCTCTGGGATATGTATTTCAAATTGTTGGGCATCTCCAAATTCATCTAGAACATCTGGAGTCTGACTGCCATCCTGACGGCCTGTATTTTCTTCTGAATTTGTATTTTCAACTCTTATTGGTACTAGATTTATGGTTATCTCCCTTGATGACTTTTCTTCTTCTAGATCAAACAATATAAAATGTAAGAACATTTTTAAACAAAAGTATTAACAGACAGTTTAATAGATGTAATTGAAAGAGATAGATTATAATACAGTCATCCCAAAAATGTACATATTCACCAATGTAAATAAAAACCACAAAAAATATAGGTAAATGAGAAATAAAAGATATATCATTGATACATACCATCAAATAATGACGATGAATGTCCGGTCAAACTATCGAACAAACGTCCCAAATCAGCTATAAAAAAATGGTATAATTAAAATTTAGTTAATTGTAATAATTGACATATATTATAATGCAATAACATTCCCTTTAAATTAATTTTAAAATTACATACAATATCAATTAAATTTGACATTTATGTCAAGCTCATCTCATTAGTATATGTCATTCTCCTGCTATTCCTATCTCTAAACGATATAGAACTAGATTCAATGTAATGTCAATACTATCATTGTTGTACATTTTTAATTATTTAAAAAAAAAAAATATATATATATATATATATATATATTTAATCAAAATTTTGGGATTTGATAGATGAAAGACATAACCAATGCTTGTTTTTTCTACATTTTTTTTAAACATGGATAAATGATAGTGATAATTTGTGATATTGTTAGAAAGAATCCTTTACTTCCAACACCTGTATCTGGATTGCTGGTCCTTACATCAAGGAGTGTATCCGCAGATGAAGAACTGTGTGTGACAGTTGATGTCGACCTGCACTTGTAGATGGTCTTGAAACCGCTGCAGAAGATCTTGAAGTAGTGGGCGCTTCATTGGTATCCCTCCCTGGCTGTGGTTGTGATGTAGGTGTAGCTTTAAAATTAAAAAAAAAAAAATAATGTTATTAATCAATTACAATTTTTTTTTTTTTAAATTTACAGTTCAACCTCCCTACGGATTATGGATTCGGGCATTATGTTAAGTCACCCTGTGCCCATTATAGGTACAGGGTGCAAACCCAACAGTACTGGAGGGGTTAACTTTAGTTTTGAGTAACTGTTAGTTTTGAGTAACCGTATTGTCTAAAACAGTTGTTGTTAGCAGTTGTAGTTGTTGCACCAGTTTTAAGCAGTAGCTAGAAGCAAAATAAATAGCTGATTTAGACTTAAACTTGGACTGAATTATTTAGACAACATTTTAAGATGAGGATGTATCTGTCTAACTAAAAGATATTGCGGATCCTACTGCCTCTCCGCTACAATTAGTGGCAAGCAACGGAATAGTCCTCATAGCCCAGAAGAGCAACTACACATCCGGACCTAATGGGAATACAGTATGAAAGGCTGAAAAGAGCCACCCTTAAAGACCTGCTAGAACAACGGGGCAGACAAGCCAGTAACCTCAGGAAGAGGGAGATTATTACAATATTGACCAAGATGGACGGAGTACCAGGGCCCGAAGGAACCAATGAGCCCAGCATATCAGACAGAACTCCCAAAGAAACAAGCTTTGACCGGGTGGTTAAAATAAGACTGGCACATTATGGCCCCAACCCAACTGCTGAAATTATCGACCGGGTCATAGCAGCTGTGGATGCCAACCTAATTTGCCAAAGCAGCGCTGCAGCAGACCAAGTCACAGCAACCCCAGTGGAAAAGAGAAAAGTACATTTTGCAGCTTTTGAAAACTTCATGGAAACAGAAGGAGAGATTGATGGGTACCTTGCGGATTTTGAGAGACTATGTGCACTACACAAGGTACCCGCAGAGGACTGGGTCACGATATTATCCGGAAAATTATCCGGAGGGCCAGCAAGGCTTTTTGGGCCATTCCAGATGAGGAAGTCAGGGATTATAATGCTGTAAAATAGGCTCTGCTCTCCAGGTATGCGATTACACCGGAGGCATACAGAAGATGGTTCAGAGACACTGTTAAATTAGCTGGAGATTCCTACGTCGAGTGGGCATATAAGGTGCACCGCACAGCAGCTCACTGGATAGCGGGGTGCCAAGCCGTATCTGGGGAAGAGGTGCTGCAGCTATTCCTGTTGGAACATTGCTTCGACAAGTTCTACACAGGAGTTAGAGAGTGGGTTCGGGACCGTAAACCCTCCACCCTGCATGAAGCTGCTCGCCTGGCAGATGAGTATACGGATACCCTCAAACTGGACACTGCTACCACTAAGATCCCTGCCAGAGGGGAGTACAGACCCACAGTCACCCCAGCAGCTACCAGTTACCAACCCCCGGCGCACCGCTCTACCACACCGCCTTCAGCCACAAACTATCCTCAGACAGCCCGGTTCAACTCACGGGATTACTCACAGCCTATTTGGTGCTTTGGATGTAAGCAACTAGGGCACAAAAGACCAGAGTGTCCCCTAAACACAGCGAACCAAGCACAGTCCTGGAGAAGACCTGCCGGCGGAAACCCACGTAACCCTCAGCCTGCTGCCCACTGCGTAGAGGATGAAGAATGATGGGGCATCCTACATGAAGCAGACCCAGTGCAAGCTGCCCACCGGGATAAACAGCAACAGCACTGGCAACTGGTTAAAGTGAATGGGAAGGAGCTCAGTGGTTTATGGGATACTGTTGCTACCATGACCTTGCTCCAAAAGAACTTGGTGTCTGAGAACCAGCACACCAGAGACACTGTGGCTGTTAGGGAAGCAGGGGGTGTTGTGTTCCACCTACCTGTTGCCCGGGTACATTTGGATTGGGGAGTGGGCTCTAGACATGTGAATGTGGGGGTCATGAAGGACTTACCAGCTGATGTTCTCCTTGGAAATGACTTGGCCCCCCTTGTTTCTGCCTACGCTCCCATGGGTCCCACCAATGTTAACCCTGTGACTACCCATGCCCAGATCTGTGCCACAGAGACTGACCCACCTGCTGCTGAGCCCCAGGACGCTGAGCTCAGTAAATCTCTGTCCACTATTGATACGTGGAAGTCCCGTTGCAATGTGCTGATGAAGGAGAAGAGTCAAGTAGAGGACGAAATAGTCACGTTAAACAATCATGTAACGGTGCGAGTGGGAGAAAAGAGAAGCGCAGAGGAAAAAGCGCTTTTAGAACGGGAATATCTGCTAGACAAGCTGCACCGACAGACCGCAGAAAACACCAGCTTCAGAGTGGAACATGAAACATTAAAGACAAACTTAGTGACACTGGAGGAGAAGCTGACGCTGGCTCATAGTGAGGTGCAGCAACTCAAGGGCACACTATGTCAGTATGAAGGGATTGTGGATACCTATAAAGAGCAGGTACAAAAAACTCGTAAAGAAGCCAATGAGATTTGTCTCCAACTGGAAAGAAGCGTCTCTGAAAACAAAAACTTAAAGGAATGTTTAGCCTTGGTCTGGGCACTGAAGAAGTTGAACCCTTTTTTATACGGACAGGAATTCTCTCTCATAACGGGAATGCAGATGGATTGTCCTGGCAAACTGACATTCCTACCACCTCCTAGTCCGGTCATCCCCAAGTTGACCCGCTAAAGGGTCAAGCCGGGTCTGTCGGATTGTCCCACCAGGAGGGGGCCATGTGACAGACCCTCTGTCAACCTCCCTACGGATTATGGATTCGGGCATTATGTTAAGTCACCCTGTGCCCATTATATGTACAGGGTGCAAATCCAACAGTACTGGAGGGGTTAACTTCAGTTTTGAGTAACTGTTAGTTTTGAGTAACTCTATTGTCTAAGACAGTTGTTGTTAGCAGTTGTAGTTGTTGCACCAGTTTTAAGCAGTGGCTAGAAGCAAAATAAATAGCTGATTTAGACTTAAACTTGGACTGAATTATTTAGACAACATTTTTAAGATGAGGATGTCTCTGCCTAACTAAAAGATATTGCGGATCCTACTGCCTCTCCGCTACAAATATATATATATTTTTATGTAAGGACCTTGCCCTTACCCAAGATGGCTGCTGTAATAGTTGCATTGAGGAAGAGAAATGCCATCTGGGAAGGGGGAGGAGTTGTTAGTGCTGAGGAGATTTCTGAGGTGTTAAGAGAAGTGTGGAGCTTTGCACAGACTTTGAAATGGGGGAAGAAAGTTGCTGTTTCCAAGCTGAAAGAAGTTATTCAGACTAATGCATGGATTCCAGAGACAGTTCAGACATTGCTACATGTGGCTGCTGCAGACAGAAGTTTGAACCTTTTATTTGTACTGTGAGTGACAGCCATTATCTGCTGTTTTAAGATCTCCATAACTTCATGTTAACTAAATGCAAGATAAAAGATATATTAGTCATATCTGATGTGCTGCAGAGTTGTTGTATAAAGAGATAACCCAGAGAATATTCTAGAAGTTATTCTGCTTAAACAGTTTGCATAAATACACTAAATGGATTGCTCAGCTGCATTACATAAGGAAGTAACTGAGTGTGATGTATATTAAAGAGATAACCCAGAGAATATTCTAGAAGTTATTCTGCCTAAACAGTTTGCATAAATACACTAAATGGATTGCACAGCTGCATTACATAAGGAAGTAACTGATTGTGATGTGCTGCAGAGTTGTTGTATATTAAAGAGATAACCCAGAGAATATTCTAGAAGTTATTCTGCCTAAACAGTTTGCATAAATACACTAAAAGGATTGCACATCTGCATTACATAAGGAAGTAACTGAGTTTGATGTATATTAAAGAGATAACCCAGAGAATATCCTATAAGTTATTCTGCCTGAACAGTTTGCACAAATACACTGACTGGATTTATAAAGCTACATTACATAAGGGCATAACTGTGAGATTTCTGCAGCTGTTTATAGTAAAAGAGTGACTGACTTTTCAGTATAAGGCAAGTGGATTGCTGAAATTCAGTAATAAGGTAGAGACTTATGTTATTCAGTATTTCTGAGGAGAAGTTTTCTTGAGCACTGCATCGATCACAAGCAGCGCTCTCTAGCTTCGTTCACAAGCAGCAAGGGATAATTACCTCAACTAAATTCTATTAAGTATATGAAATTGCATTGTACAGCACCACCTCAAAGTATTTTACAACAACAGTTATGTTATTATTTCATGAGCTCATGAAGGACTTCTGAGTTAAAAAAAGGTATACTGATGTCATAAGAAGATATTGTGATTAATATTATTATTTGTATTTGTTGCACTGTATGTTATTGGTTAAACACTTTATAATAATCAAAGCAACATTTTATTTGAAGATTTCTTGTGTGGTAATTACTTGTTTTCTTTTTGTACTAAAATCTTATAGGACCCCACACCCTATTATTCTAGGGTGTCCCCTATAGGTGGAGGCACTGCGTCATACAGGCATCCTTTATATACCTGATTTCAACCCCCCTCCTACTCCCACTCTGCGGAGGCTTAGTTCTCATACACGAAAGAGGTAGACAGCATTACACTATCACCCACCTCAGGGAAGGTCAGGAAAGGGTGTTACATTTAATAAAAATTTTGGGATTTGATAGATAAAAAACATCTTTAGAAATTAGTGTGTGTGATGCGCTAGGCTGCACGCACCTAGCCTTTCTACGGTAACTGCCTCCTTCCTAGACAGTAGAATGGATACAGAGAATAAAAACAAGTTGTAGAGGCGCTTTCAGCTGTGGGTATTAATACTCCTAATGAGCGGGTACTGCTCAACTCAATATATATATATATTTCTACAATCCTTTGTATTTAATCAGAAAGGGTATAATTTTTATTCTATAATTTAAAATAATATAATCTATTCAACACAAGGTCAATAATTAATTTTATTCAAATGCTTTAAAATAATACACATAAAATATTTTAGTCAATAAGATCAATCAACAATCACAATCATACTCTCATTCCTAAAAACTTTCAATAAAATTGGCTAAACAAAAGGCCTGTCTGGTTTGTTTCAATTGTAATAATAGGCTTAAAACAATGTAGCTATACACTCATCACAATTGTTAGCGATCTACATTCGATAAATACATAAATGGAAAGTCCCAATGATGACTACAAATGACTCAAGGAGTTAGCGTTTGGCAACGGCAAGTAATCAGTTTCTCTGATAATGGATTTATATTTGTTCAGAGTCTTTTTATATTCAAAAGATTCTTTTTTCAAACAGTCAGAATATAATTCTTTATCGGATCCACAAGCCTTAGAGCAAACGGAGACCAGGGATAGATATCCTTAATAGCCTCAGATGTGCTTATCTATAATTTACCAAAACAAACTCTGCACCGTGTATGTGCCACTTTAAACTTTTTAGAAATCACAGTCCCCAAAGGCACTCTTACCGCCTTGAAGTATTGGCTCACTTTTCTGCCTGCTGCTCTCACCCGCAGGTCTCTGCAAACACAGCTTCACATTCACCGGGAATCTTCACGCTGCTAGCTTAGCGTCTGACATCACTGGTTACCATCAGCCGTGCAATGTAGATATATGGAAATCCTGTTCTACTTGGACAAGTAATCTCCCTTCCAGCAGCCCTCCAACCATTCACTCTGCACTTAGAACTCTGTACGCAGAGGTTTCTCGGGCTCAAAGCTTTATCCTCCTTTTGATACAAATTTTAGAATCGTGCAGGTTTGACCAAGTGCTCAGTCCTTCTACGCGTTTCACCCCACTTAGACCGGGGCTTTCTTGAGAAATGGTTGGAGGGCTGCTGGAAGGGAGATTACTTGCGCAAGTAGAACAGGATTTCCATATATCTACATTGCACGACTGATGGTAACCGGTGACGTCATACGCTAAGCTAGCAGCGTGAAGATTCCCAGTGAGTGTGAAGCTGTGTTTGCAGAGACCTGCGGGTGAGAGCAGCAGGCAGAAAAGTGAGCCAATACTTCAAGGTGGTAGGAGTGCCTTTGGGGACTGTGATTTCTAAAAAGTTTAAAGTGGCACATACACGGTGCAGAGTTTGTTTTGGTAAATTATAGATAAGCACATCTGAGGCTATTAAGGATATCTATCCCTGGTCTCCGTTTGCTCTAAGGCTTGTGGATCCGATAAAGAATTATATTCTGACTTTTTGAAAAAAAGAATCTTTTGAATATAAAAAGACTCTGAACAAATATAAATCCATTATCAGAGAAACGGATTACTTGCCGTTGCCAAACGCTAACTCCTTGAGTCATTTGTAGTCATCATTGGGACTTTCCATTTATGTATTTATCGAATGTAGATCACTAACTAACCAATTTTATTGAAAGTTTTTATGAATGAGAGTATGATTGTGATTGTTGATTGATCTTATTGACTAAAATATTTTATGTGTATTATTTTATTCCAAGTTGTTTTTATTGGTATAGTTTCAAAAATACAAAATCCGTTCAAAAATATAAAACACAATTGACATTGACAAAATAAAACAATCAAAATGTCAAGCTAAAGTAACAGTCTCTTAAAGCATGTTGATCATAAATTGAAATTGCAAAAACATAGACAAAATACAACGGCCTACCATGCCATATCAAGGTTTCAATCCAATATTACATAAGAATGTCTGAAAATTGTACCATCAATTAATGAAAACTCTCTATCTGTGCGGATAAGTATAGGAGGGTAAAGGGAGTCGCATTAGTGAATGAATGGCTAAAGAGAACTTTCTGAAGCTATATATTGTGTCCACATATTTTGTGCATTAATATAATGGTCCCTAGAGTCTAATCTAAAAGCTTTATATTCCTCTAGTTCTATAAGGTCGCTAACTTTGTTTCTCCACATTGTGATATTGGGGGGGTCTTGGGATTTCCAGTTCTTTGCAATGAGTGCTTTAGCACCATTTGTGAATATGCGAAGAAAAATGACATGGGACTTGGAAGGGAGTTTAATGTGTTTGTTAAGAAGAAATATTAGGGGATCGAAAGGGAGTATGAACTGGAAAATTCTCTCAATCTCACCGAGAAGGGTTCTCCAAAACCAGGTGATGCTATTGCACCACCACCACATGTGGCCCATACCACTCCCCGCGTGTCCACAGCGCCAGCATCTATTCCCTGTTGTAGGGTATAATTTGTATAATCGTCTAGGTGTAAGATACCAGTTATGAAGGATTTTATAGTTCATCTCTAGAAGGGCTGCCGATGAAGAGGATGACATAGTATTTATAAATATAGATGATGCTACTTGGGGAAGAATAATAACTCCTAACTCCCTTTCCCATGATTCAATAGCGCCAGGAAGGTACCCCGGAGGAGGTTGAGTTAAAATAGAGTAAATTTTAGATAAGGTGTGCCGTAAAGGGGTAGGGGATGTTATCAACGTTTCTAGTTTAGTCATGTTATTACTGGATTTATGAGTTGTAATATAATTGTGAAGTCTTCTTTAGTTAAACCAGTTGCTGGCCCAAGTGAAGTTCCGCTCCTGAAGTGTGATATGTGGAAGTATGTGTTCATTCTCTGAGAGGTGATGTATCGCAATGTCGGAGTGTTGGTTAGGGTCGGAGGGATAAGTCCCCAGGGCAGCCAGAGAAAAATCAGAATTATATATCAGGGAAGTGAGTGGGGAGGGGTTGGATGAAAGGTAAGGGTTAGTTTTATTCGTTTTCCCCCACTGTAATAAGGTCTCTTTAGTTATCAGATTGTCTATGTTGTGGATTATGTTTTCAAAACGGGGGGACCAGCAAACGGAGCGGAGATTCAGGTCTTTATATGGATATTCCTCCAGGTGAACCCACCTTTTCTGAGATCCATGTATCCTCCAGTCGAGGATCCTTTGGATATAGATGGCGGATCTGTATAATTCTAAATTGGGGACCCCTAGGCCACCATGTATTCGGGGGGATTTCATTATCTTAATGTTAATTCTAGAGTTTCTGCCTCCCCAAATTTTATGTGTATTATTTTAAAGCATTTGAATAAAATTAATTATTGACCTTGTGTTGAATAGATTATATTATTTTAAATTATAGAATTATAATTATACCCGTTCTGATTAAATACAAAGGATTGTAGAAATATATATATATATATATATATATATATATATTGAGCAGTACCTGCTCATTAGAAGTATTAATACCTACAGCTGAAAGCGCCTCTACAACTTGTTTTTATTCTCTGTATAGATGAAAGACATAACCAATGCTTGTCAATGTTTTTTCTACATTTTTTTTTTTTAAACATAGATAAATTATAGTGATAATTTGTGATTTTGTTAGAAAGAATCCTTTACTTCCAACACCTGTATCTGGATTGCTGGTCCTTACATCAAGGAGTGTATCCTCAGATGAAGAACTGTGTGTGACAGTAGATGTCGACCTTATAATTTGACCATGAGCTGCACTTGTAGATGGTCTTAAAACAGCTGCAGAAGATCTTGAAGTACTGGGCGCTTCATTGGTATCCCTCCCTGGCTGTGGTTGTGATGTAGGTGTAGCTTTAAAATTTAAAAAAAAAAAAATATTGTTATTAATCAATTACAATTTTTTTTTTTAAATTTACAGTTCAATAAGAAAGCTAATACTGGTAATACTCTGATTATGCCAGTGGCTGCTGGCACAATCATTAAAGGGACATGAAACCAAATAGCATTGCTATTTCTTTAACAATGGATATCTATAGAATAAAGCAAATTAGATATTAGAACTAAATTGAAATGTGGTTTAAAATTGTATTCTATATTTGGATCCTGCAAGAATGTTTTTGGGATAAGTGTACCTTTAATTGTGTAAAATGAAAGTCAATAGATAATAAATAAAACAGCATTTGATCAAGTGGCAGTCAGAATAAGCTGAGATCAAAGTTAAAGGGACACTGTACTCAAAATTTTTCTTTCATGATTCAGATTAAACATGAAATTTTAAACAACTTTCTAATTTACTCCTATTATCAAATTTTCTTCATTATCTTGGTATCTTTATTTGAAATGCAATAATGTAAGGTTAGATGCCGGGCCCATTTTTGGTGAACAACCTGGGTTGTCCTTGCTGATTGGTGGATACATTCTTCCACCAATAAAAAAATGCTGTCCAGAGTACTGAAACCAAAAAAAGCTTAGATGCCTTCTTTTTCAAATAATGATAGCAAGAGAACGAAGAAAAAATGATAATAGGAGTAAATTAGAAAGTTGCTTAAAACTGCATGCTCTTTCTGAATTACAAAAGAAAATATTTGGGTACAGTGTCCCTTTAATATCATATTATTTACTAGTATTTAAGCATATTCTAAAATAAACATGGTCACAATTACAATTAAATTGAGCCAATTATTTAAAGTTTTGACAATTTTTTATTACAAAGGCACGGTGTGACCACAATGTTATCTATAGGGATCCCATTACATAGTTCTCCCCTATATTTATAATAAACTAATAAAAAAAAAGGTTTATATGCGTCATAAAAAGGTATTTTACTATTGAGTAAGAATTTAATGTTTAGCTTTTGAATACACTATTGTATGCATGAACAATACAGTAGATTTATATCCAATTTTTTCTTATATTCCTGTTATAGCTTCATACAACAGGTAATTAAAGAAACCAGATTATTTTAGAATCACAATTTTTTTTAAATTTAAAATTTAAATTTATTTATTTAATATATATATATATATATATATATATATATATATATATATATATATATATATAGTTCAAAAATCGATAGTAATTAACATTTTTTAATAATGAGTCATAATTTCTATGAATCTAAATCGTTGTGGCCTATGTGTGACTTAACGTACATAAGTAGCTAATTTATTTTATAAGAACACAAATAAGGTTATTTTTCATCCATAATATTGGACAAATAGAACTATCAATATTTTACAAGCATTTTGTCGTCAATTATTAAAATAATACATTTACCTCTCAAATTACTGTCCCAGTCGACTGTTATGCCGGTGATGATCTCAGACCCTAGACGCTGAACAAGCTTCTGCTCATAGTCATTTAAGTCGGCCACATATGCTGGTCTACCCCCGGTAGCATGTGCAGAATTTTTTTCTCTGGCCAATTTTGCTTTGGTGAAACGTTTGATCTAATTATAACATTTCTTGAGCTGTTCAACATCCTTTTTTCTGAGACCCTGGGCACTAACTGCATTGCTTATCCGTTGCCAGATCATCTTCCTCCTTGTAAAATTGGTCTGTTTGACATGACATCCAAATAAATAATCATAAGAGCCAATAATCATATCAATCAAAACTACATTTTGCTGATGAGAAAAATAAGGATTCTTGGATTTTGAAGTCGTATCAAATTTGTAAATAAATATTACAAACATAATGCACTGTAGGAACTGATCAGAATTTTTGAACAATAATAAAGTTGTTTAGAAAAGTTGCACTTTTATAATAGCCAAATTTTGTTCCTGCGACTTCTATGACGTTTCTGACACCTTGCATGTCACGTGTTAATAATTGTCCATACAATTCTACTGACATTTAAGTACATTAGCTTAGTCGCGGCGTACAAGGCATCAAATATATCAATAATCGCTACTGCTTGCGACGGGCTAGACGTGTCAATTTATGGGTGGAATTTTAGTACATAGTGACAGCAGACACCATTTCGCCAGCAGCGAATAACAGCAAGTTTATCCGTGTCTACAATGTTGGATTAATTGACAGCTTAGTACATGGAGCCCATAGGGGCTCCCATGAGACTCCACATGAACAAATTCACAATTATCAAAGCCAGGTGATCACTACTACCACAGATCACTTGGCTATTCAAATCTATATAAGGAGCATCTGTGCTTTAAATTTCAAGGTCTTGAGGTCTCTAGGCCTTTTTAATAAACTTTTACTGGGCCATTACCCCCTACCTACAAAATGTGTCCTTTTTCAAATTTTTGGAAAATTTGTTTTTACTTCACTTCACCAAGTTTCCCACAGTTTGAAAAAGCAGGTGATTGCCTCTCCAACAATGGGTCTGGTGTGTTACTAGGGCTTAAAGGGAAGTGAAATTGAGGGGTTTGAATACTTACCACTTCTACAGAGCTCCCTTAAGCCTTCTGCAGCAACCCAGCACTTCTGTGTTTCCTGGGGCTGGTGATATTACCCTGCATGGGTGTCACCAGATTCTCCTGCCACTAGATCAGGGATGCTCTGGCAAGTGCCAGGGGGACCGTGATGAGATCAGAAAAAGCCCCCCCCCAGATGATGACACATGACACATGCTCTATCTGAATCATGAAAGGTTAATTTTGACTTTAATGATGCATTTAAAACAGACAACAGCATACAAAATTCTAACATTTTACCTATATTTTGTATGCTGTTATCTGTTTTAAATTCATAATTAAAGGGACATTAAACACCAAAATTTTCTTTAATAATTTAGACAGAGAATACAATTTTAAACAACATTCCAATTTACTTATTTTATCTAATTTGCTTTATTCTTTAGATAACCTTAGTTAAAAAAATAGCAATGCACACGGGTTAGCCAATCACATGAGGCATCTATGTGCAGACACCAATCAGAAGCTACTGAGCCTATCTAGATATGCTTTTCAGGAAAGAATATCAAGGGAATGAAGCAAATTAGATAATAGAAGTAAATTAGGAAATTGTTTAAAATAGTATTCTCTGGTTTAGCATTACCTCCATTACAAGCTGTTGGCGAACTCTTCGTGCCTAAACCCTAAGATACTGGGTGGCCTGCTCAGCAATTCAACCACTGCTGGATCTGAATAGTGCTATAATATTGCACACAATATTGCATGCTACCTCGACTATGGGACCTGCCTTCTGACCTGACTGTTCAAATCCCCCTGTTACAAGAGGGGAAGCCATTCCTCACTATTTTTGACAATTTCATCTTTACTTTCCCTGATTCAGAACGGAGGACGGACTCTGACTAATTTAAGAGATCCTTGGCCCAGAGCCCGTGCTGAGTCTACCCCTGACCTGGCTGCTGAACCCGGTGGGATGACCTGCCTGCTCTTCATTAACGCTAACAAGCCAAACTTAACAATTGCTGGGTCTCACCTGTAATCTCCACTTCTCTGCCCGGGTCCTGTGGTTGGTGGACGAGCTTGCTTGCAGCGGAGTTGTATTGTCTCTCCCTATTGCCTGCAGCAGGGGGGCGGTCTCACAGCTGTTCCCGGTCCGCTGTCTCCTCCCACCGGTGCTGCGTGAGGGACGCGGACCGCTGCTGGTGCCTGGCTTGTCCAGCAGGAACCCGCACTTCTCACTGCAGAGCCCGTTACCCCCAGTGGCCGTTGGATCTGGGAACTGCTCATTGCCCTCTGTGGCTGTGATTGGGGGCACTCCCCTCCCACTGGTGCTGCGTGAGGGGGGTTGCGCTGAAGAGGAGATTCGTGATTTCCAGAGAGGTTCCTAGACTGGAATATTGGGTAACGTTGAAGTGACTCCCTGCTGAAAGTCAGGGTTTGCTCCCCCTCCCCCCTCTGAATATATCTAGTTATTAATAGAATTGTTGTAATTACTAAGTAGCAGAGAAGTGGTTTAGTTGTTACCACTTGGATTAACTGCCTATATGTTAAGAGGTATCTGTTAAACTAAACTATATGATTCACCTTTTCATGCATAGAGGCAGACAATTTGATCTCGGTGAGGCTCAACCGTAAAAAACAAAACAAAAACAAAAAAACAGCGGATAAGAACTGAGTAATAGTTTGGTTTAGATTTAAAATCTTTTTGCCACCATCCGTACAATCTATTAGAACACCTTGACTTAACCTACTTAAAGTTGCTAAATCTTAACTTACCTTAGTAAATAAGGTTGTTGTTTTCTATAATATGCTCATGTATTTGTCAATGTACCCAGGTAAATTACACTGTGTTATTAGGGCTAACTAGATCTGTTATTTAATTCTAGGGAGGTGGGTTACTTAGCCTCCTTTTACCAATATCTATATTTTGGGTTATGGTTCATAATCTTACCCCCTACCTAAACAACGCCTGCTAAATCAAAGCATTCATTATACAAGTTTATTTGCAGAAACAAGGAGGAATCTTGCTCGAATTTTAGTAATTGTTAACTTGACTGCTCACATGAGATGGCACCTAGATCTTTAGCTATGAATAGAAATATTGCAATTACTATATAGCAGAGAAGTGGCTTAGTTGTTGATACTGGGACTGAGTTTCTATATGCCAAGAGGCACTTCTTAATCAAAATTGTAGGAGTCACCCTCCCATACATAGAGGTAGATAACCCTATATCTGTGAGGCTCAATCGTTAAAGTAACAGCTGATAAGAACTGACTAGTTGCTCTGTCTAGGCTAAAATCTTCTTGGCATTAACTGTACAATTTCTCCGCACCTGTGTCTCCCCTCCTCTCTATCTCCTCCCTCCCTCTCTTTCTGAATTTAACATTATCAATTATCTGCTCGTACTAAGATTAGTACATTTACTATTCCTTATCTCCTTCCCCGTCTTTGGGGGGGGGGGGGGGGAGAGTGGAGGAGAGGAGAAAATAGAAAAAGGAAAACCTTAAAAGAGTACTTGAGTATTAATACCCTACACCTTCTGCCGGAACCTATTACTAATTGTTTCAGAGTTTCTGCACTTCTGGGTTCCTTGTGCCCTATTACACAAGGATTTCACTTCCCTTACACCACCACATCCTCACTCTTACTCAATTAATAACCTTAACACCATAATTTATATTCACATAATTTCCACCTTCCCCTCCCCCCTTTTTCTTTTCAGTAGTTGCACTCACTCACTAGAAACATTTTACTAAACGTTTCTCCTCTCACTCTTATTTTCAATCACGTGGCACATGGATAAATTCCTCTCCAACTCTTCTAAGACACCTTCTCCAAATATGGCAGGTAGGCATAGGGATAGGAAACTCAAGAGCACACAGGACCTTGTTACTGACTCTCAAATAAACCCTATTAATGCCGCAGTAATACCAGAAACTATCAACATGCAGACCTTAGTGACTAACATTGCAGATGCACTTGCACCTAAATTTGAGACACTTAAATCTGAAATCAAACAAGATATTTCTTCCCTAACTCAAGAGGTTAGGCAGTTCTCAAATAGGTTGCAGGAAGTAGAGCAGAGGGTCTCTGACTTGAAAGATCAAGCAATTTCACATGGTGCCAAACTTGAGACCTCAACTAAAAACTTGGAAAAAATAATTGATAGGCTGGAAGATCTTGAAAACCGTTCCAGACGGAACAATATAAGAATAATAGGTCTCCCTGAGAGAAAACAATTCGAAAACCTTGATTTTTTCATTTCAGATACACTCACTAAAGCTTTAAAAATCTCACCCACACACCCACCGATCATAGTCGAAAGAGCCCACAGAATAGGTGCCTCCCGCTCAGACAATAGTAACGGAAGCAGGTCTAGAGGAAGTTTTCGCTGTCTCGAGCTCTGGAAAGAAATGGGGGGTGGCTATACTTATAGGTAAAAGAGCCCAAATGGAGATTCTATACTCTGAGACCGACCCTGGGGGGAGGTACGTCTTGGTCAAAATGAAAGCAGACCAAGTGATATATAAACTTTGCAATGTTTATGGCCCGAATAAAACTGATCCTGAATTTTGAGATTTGCTACAGTCCAAACTCCTTCTAACTAGTGAAGGCTACCTAATCTTGGGAGGAGACTTCAATATGGCTCCACAATGCCCTATAGACAGATTTAGAAGAAACACCAAGCTTTTAAAACAGAAAAAAGATAGTCTTGATTCTAAAATGTTTAATAAAATTAAGCAGAACCTTGCATTACGAGATATTTGGAGGACTCAGAATGCTGATACTCAGGATTTTACATGTCTCTCCAAGGCTCACAAAATGTTATCTAGGATTGACCTGTTTTTAACTGATGATCGATTAAGCATTACAAAGGTAAAAGCAGGGATAATGCCAATATTTCTGTCTGATCATGGGCCTATTTCCCTTGAGCTTTACTTTGCTCAACTGAAATTGAAGACATCACAATTCTTTTTCCCTTATCATCTTGTCACTGATTTGAAATTCAAATAATGGCTCAGGAATAAATTTAAGGAATATGTTCAATTTAACAGCAACTACATAGGGCACACAGATATCTTCTGGGAAACTGCCAAAGCAGTTCTCAGAGGCGAAATTACTGCATATACTGCTATACAAAACAAGAGAAGGAAGGCAAGAGAGAAGGAAGTTTGTAATTCATTGATCAACTCTTATAATCTTTTTTACTTGAAAGAACCCCCTTAAACTGGGCAAGATATGTTTGTGCCAAAGCCACAAGAGACACCTTTTTTATAACTCAGGAAACTCATAATGAGCTTAGACTGCAAGCCAAAATGTATAGATTTGGTAACAAATCTGGCAAAATGTTAGCCAAACTGATCAAGAATGAGAATAAAAAACCTATTATAGATAAAATCCAGTATAATGGTAAACACCTATTAAAGCCTGAAGAAATTTCGGGCGTATTTTTTAAATATTTTCAGGAATTATACACTAGCAAAGACTATAATACAGAGAAAGCTTCTGAATTATGGAACAAAATTACATACCCCATAGCAACTCCTGAAGCAATTGATAGTCTCAACTCCCCTATTACAAAGGAAGAAATTGAAAAAGTGATCACTAAACTCTCTCTTAACAAAGCGGCTGGCCCGGATGGCTTACCCAATGAGTTTTACAAAAGCTTATCAACAAAGATAGTCCCTTTCCTTGGCAATTTGTATAATGATATCTTTATTAACGATAAACAGGTCACACCCTCTTTCTCCTCTTCATTTACTACCTTGATTTTAAAAGAGGGGAAAGATCCTACTCGCAAAGAGTCTTATAGACCAGTTGCCTTATTAAATTTGGACTACAAAATCTTGTCCTCAATTCTAGCAACCAGGCTTCAGACTATCTTATCAAAAGTAATCCATCCGGATCAAGCTGGCTTCCTTAATAATCGCAACTCCACAGCAAAAATTAGGGAACTACTCGTTACTACGGAATATATTCAGAGGTTACCTGTACAGGTGGCGGGGGGAGAGAACCTCCCGGATCTGGCCATATTGTCAATCGATGCAGAAAAGGTCTTTGACTCAGTAACTTATAAGCATATAATAACCTTTCTAACAAAGTTCGGGATCAAGGGTAATCTCCCCAAATTTGTAGAGAATTTATATAATCAATCTTATACAAGCCTGATTGTTAATAACGATATATCTCCCCCAATTGCATTGAGCAGGGGCACGCGCCAGGCTTGTCCTTTCTCCCCGCTTCTTTTTGATGTAGCCATAGAACCATTGGCAATTATGATAAGGAAATCTCTGGATGGCATAAAAGTCCGAAAACATGAAATGAAAATCGGACTGTATGCAGATGACCTACTTGCTTATTTGTCTAATACTGATCTGAATATACCAAAACTCCTGTGAATTACCGATCACTTTGGCACATTTTCAGGGTACAAAGTAAACGCTTCAAAATCTGAGTTGTTCTGGCTTAGGAAAAGTACTAGGAGTAATTCAGATCTCCCCTTCAGAATGGTAACAGAATCCTTTAAATACTTAGGGATTCATATCCCAACTAATTTGAGAGACTTATATAAAGTAAATGTAACTCCAATGCTTGCTCATTTAAAAGAAAGACTCAAAACCTGGCATAATCTACCACTGTCAATATCTGGTCGGTCAGCACTATTTAAGATGGTTCTCCTCCCAAAGCTGCTCTATGTCCTTCAGAATGTCCCAGTAATCATATTAGAAAAAGATGTTCGGTCAATGAACTCAATTAGACAATTTATTTGGAAGGGGAAAAGATCTAAGATATCTTTTTCTAAATTGGCTGTGCCAAGAGAGTTGGGAGGCCTAGCATTACCAAACTTGAGATCTTATAATTTATGTTTCCTAGCCCGCATAGTAGCGGATTGGATCTCTTCTAAGAACTATGTTCTAAATAACGAACTTGAACTAAATATATGTGAACCGTTCTTACCAGTAGCTTTGGCACACTCTGAGCCAAAAGATCTGCCAACAGGCATTAAAGAACTTAAATCCATAATGAATCCTCTTAAAGCATGGCATACGTTAACGAAATCTCTCTCAATAAATAGTACAGCATCAAAATACCTTCCCCTGACTGGAAACCCCAATTTCCAACCAGGCTTATATTCGTTGGTGTTTAATAGGTGGCATAATAATGGTCTGGATAGGGTTATATATTTAATTGATCAGGATAGAAAGTGTGTTAAGTCCTTTGAAGAGATGAAGATTGAATTCAATCTGTCAAATAAAGATTTCTTTGCCTATCTGCAGATAAGGCACTATGTCCTTGATCTTATCCAAAAGGTTGGCTGGAGCTGGACTCTTGGCAAATTGGAAAATTGTTTAACAATAACCAAAAATAGTTCCATGTCCATTGCCCCTTGTTATTATATTCTGGGCATTAATAAAGGCACTCCTAATATGAGAATGTGGCTTTGGCTTGGAATGCCCTAATTCCACATAACAATATTGAATTGAAAACTATGCAACTATCAGTGAGCAAAGTAGCAAGAACTACCCTCTCTACCACTTGGCGTGACGCACATTTAAAACTTTTGCACAGGGCATACTTCACCCCGGAAAGAGGTCTAAGAGTTCAAAATCTGGAATTTAAAAAATGCCCCAAATGCTCCTACCTAGCTGCAGATCTAATTCATATGTTCTGGCAATGCCCTAGATCAAGAAATCTATGGAGTAAGATAGAATATTGGCTTAAGAATAATTAAAAATTGAACTACTAGCTCTTTCACTGTATCAGATTATACTATGTTTAAAATCTGAGGATGGATGTCAGCCTAATGAGAAATTAGTAAACCTGTCCATTTTAGCTACTAGATACCTGATTTGCAAGAAATGGAAATCGAGATCATTACCAACTATCCCTGAATTTAGGAATCACCTAAAGAAACAATGTGTATTGGAACAAAGAAATACAAACATAGATAATGAACATGACGTAAGGATTTTTTTTTTATAAGTGGGCACCGTTCATTAAGATATTCCCTGAGAGAGAAATTGATTATTTGATTTTTCCATTTAAGAACTTAGAGATAGTTCTGTTCAGTATTTGGTAAGTCGGTGAGGGGTAGAGAGAATTGGGATACTCCCCCCTCCCTTTTTTTTTTTTTTCTTCTCCCTTCTTTTTTTCCTCTCTCTTTTTTTTTTTCTCCTCCCTTCTTTTTTTCCTCTCTCTTTTTTTTTTGTCTCTCTTTTACTTTTCTCTTTCTCCAAAAGGAAAGGGGAAAAAACAAAACAAAAAAAAACCTCCAACAATGAGTAGTAAGCAATATGGTAAATATGTATGCTTCCGATCAATTAACTGTGTATATGACCTGTATTATACATCCTATGTATGCTTGCCATTTTTGTTTTTTCTGTTTTTTTTTATTCTGATGCAATATGTACGATAACCAAAATACTTTTCTCTTTCTGTTTCTCTTATTATGGATTTTGTACTCATTGCTGGCTATAAATAAATGATATATATAAAAAAATAGTATTCTCTATCTGAAGCATAGAAGAAAAAAATTGGGTTTAATGTCCCTTTAAAGCTTTTGAATTTTTTATGAGAGCTACATTTTTGGGACTTTGCTTCTTGTTTTGTTTTCTTGGAATTTTGAGAGGGGTATAGAGGAGTCCTTCTATTTTCAGTCCCTATTTGTAGCTGCAGAGTAACTATACGGTAAATATAACAGGAGTTTGTGCTGATGGTCCGGAGCAGTGGTATCCTTGAAGCACATATACGCATTGGTGATGTCACGTCCGCCCTGAAGCCCTGCACATGCAAATGGAAGATTCTGATGAGGAAAGAGGTAGAGGATCGTGCTACCAGCGTTGGTCTTGAACCCTTCGGATCCCAGACAAACCACCCCTATGAAAGAGAAGCTTCATTCATGTACATATGAGGTATGAATAAAGGGGTAATGTGTGTGGCAGGTGGATTTAATGATAACATTTAAATTGGGCTTCACCACTGAAGACTAGTTAATATTTTTTAAGTGTTTGGCTCCTTTAAATGCCCTATCAATCAATCTTGCTGTTTTTTGTAACTTTGACTTTACTGACCCTTTAAAGAAGATGTAATTTGCCTGCTATTGGCTATCACTATTAAATAAGTACATACAATTACTATGTATTTATGTAGCTGGGAAATATGTATATGACTTTGTGATGTACTTTGTGCTGGGCATAGAATAGCCTGCAAAAATATAGCCAGATAAGGATAATAAAATCCATTCTAATGCAGCTTAGGTTTATGACTATTTTCACTCTGTCTCAAGAAAATAATTTCCTTAGAGACAGTGAGACGGAGTGGTAGGAATCACCCACAGGCTGCGAAACTATCAATAAAATATGTTATGAGTTATGAATATGGTACATTTTCGTACATTTGATTTTTCCATCTTTTTCTAATGGAATCTTTGACCTGATGGAAAATCATGGACTTGTTTCCATTCTGTTTTTATTTATAAGCAGATATTGTTTTTATTTACTAAGATAAATATATCTAAGTGCCAGGTATTATAAATGAATCATTTCATTTTCACTAGTTACTTTTCTAGAGCATTATATTGTGATATTTGACTTGATGTAATATGAATATAGCAGCCTTGGAATAATACTGTATGTTGTTTTCTTTACATTTAATCTTTTGCTTCTTTGTCTATGCATTGTGTATACATGGGTTGCTATGGTAATGCGCAGCAGTATGATGACAAACGTTAATAGCTCCCCCTTTTGGAAGTTAGTAACAACTGATAATACCATAATTACTGGGGTATGAATGTACAATACACACATTTTTGGTAAATTTAAGAAAACAATATACGGTTTCTCAATATGTTTTCAGATATTAAACCAATGAGTGCTTTGTTCTCTATGTCCTCCATAACATCTTTCTGAACTTGTAATGCCGATGCATAGAAACAAATTAATTCCTGGAGAAACTAACAAATTCTAGTAGGAATTGTCTTTTTATATTTGCGTTACTGGCATAACTAGACCTCAGTGGGCCCCAGGGAAAGATCCCCATTTCAGTGGTAACGTTTATGGCTGTAGGCAATAGACACTGAGCCAGCTGCCATATAGCAGGAATAAGACCTGCTTCTTTGTGAATGTGAATTATTACCCCTCCTTGGAAATACCATAACATGATTTACTTGTGTAGCCTTTTGGTACAAATTTGCCAATAGGTTTTCCTGTACACTGCGGCAGACAATTTAGAAATACTGTCACCATATTTGCATAGTTAAATCCATACTCTTTATATACACTGTGAGTCTAGTTTTGGGGGGTATGACACACAGTGGGGCTAAACAGGGTGCAGGTAGAGCACAGCCCCCCCCCCCCCGTGGCAATGGCACTACTGATTGCAGGCAAAAATAGGCACCTTAGATGTGTGTTCCTGGCCTCAGTTGAGCGAATAGAGTATAAAACACATGGTGCAACTTTTAGTTGTGAAACTCCATCACTGACTGAGACAGTCATAAAAAGTAAATTAGTTGTTAGTATAATAAAAGTATTAGTTAACATTAGCCTAGATTTATTAACACGTGAAGTCACCAAGGGTATATCCTTGTTAAGAAGAGATCATAGTTAATGTTTACTGAGCATCAATTCACCTACTTTTTTCAGCTTTTTGTTATAGGGGCGTTCCTGACACTAACATTTACATGAGGAGGCTCTAATCGAGTCAAGTAATTTTATGAACCTGCAAACAACATATCTATAGATGTAATTTATATTCTCTTATTATACCAGTAGGTGGTGCTGTAAGTCTCTTGGCAGTGCCCTATTATGGTAGTGCCAAATGTACTTACTGGTAGTTGAGGACATGAAAATGACCTCTGACCTGACACCATTTGTGTGCTTGTGAAATTTATGTGGTACCCTGAAGTTATTATTTTACATTGGTGACATTCAAATAATTCAAGTGACATGAGATAAAAAATAAAAATCGAAGAGAAGCAGATGTATAACAGGCTTTTCAAGGGGGTTTTTCTAAAGATTTTCAAAAACCTTCACCAAAAGAAAAGATAGGTGGTCAAAGGACAAACACAAGATAGCAGCTAGATTTAAAAATGCAAGCATTAAATTAATATTCTTATTAGCATTTTTTATTTGAGTAATTTAAAAGTTTCTTTTGAACTATATTTTTAAATAGTTATAAAACCACAAATGATTGTATTTATTAAAGGAACGGTAAAGTCAAAATTAAACAAGTAAATAAGATAACGCATGTAATTTTAAACAACATTCAAATTTACTTCTGTTATCTAATTTGTTTGTTTTCTTGGTATCCTTTGTTGAAAAGCATAGCTAGGTAGGCTCTAGTGATTTGTATTGTCACTGGATTATCCAACGTGTTCAGCTAGCTCCCAGGAGTATACTGTATTGCTACTACCTCTACAAAAGAACCTCTGGGTGAGACTACAGTAAAATGCCTCTGGGTGAGACTGCAGTAAAACGCCTCTGGGCGAAACTGCAGTAAAACACCTCTGGGCGAGACTGCAATAAAATGCCTCCTGGCGAGACTGCAGTAAAATGCCTCTGGACGAGACTGCAGTAAGATGCCTCTGGGCGAGACTGCAGTAAAACACCTCTGAGCGAGACTGCAGTAAAACGCCTCTTGGTGAGAATGCCTACAAACAATGTAGTAATTACCACCATGCTTTGATCATCAGGGCCATAGGGGCCTAGTTATCAAGCCGTCAACCTCAAATACGCTGCATATTCCGCAGCGTATTTGTGGCGAGGCTGATTCGCCTTAGTTATCAAAGGCTCGAGACCGGCAAAAGTAGAATATTGTGACGTAAACTTCGATCTGCCGGACTCAGTCCGACACAGATCGATTCTTACGTCACTCCAGATGTTCCGCACACAAGTGCGGCACAATCTCACTACTTTTGCTAGTTATCAAAAAACTAGCAGGTACGCTCGGCACTTTTACGGCCCAGCGTACCTGGTTTTCAAAGCGCCAGCCTGGAGGCGGCGGATCCCATAGGAATCAATGGGAGTCTGACCATAGCGAAAGTACAAGTTCGCTGCTGACAGACATCCCATTCATTCCTATGGGAGCTGTCTACACCTAACACCCTAACATGTACCCCGAGTCTAAACACCGCTAATCTGACCCCCCCTACACCGCCGCAACTAAATAAAGTTATTACCCCCTAAACCGCCGCTCCCGGAGCCCACCGCAACTATAATAAATGTATTAACCCCTAAACCGCCGCTCCCTGAACCCGCCGCAACCTATATTAAATGTATTAACCCCTATCCTGCCCCCCCTACACCGTCGCCACCTATAATAAATTTATTAACCCCTATCCTGCCCCCCACTACGCCGCCGCCACTGTAATAAAATTATTAACCCCTAAACCTAAGTCTAACCCTAACCCTAACGCCCCCCTAACTTAAATAATTAATTAAATAAATCTAAATAAATTAACTCTTATTAACTAAATGAATCCTATTTAAAACTAAATACTTACCTTTAAAATAAACCCTAATATAGCTACAATATAATTAATAATTATATTATAGCTATCTTAGGATTTATATTTATTTTACAGGTAACTTTGTATTTATTTTAGCTAGTTAGAATAGTTATTAAATAGTTATTAACTATTTAATAACTACCTAGCTAAAAGAAATACAAAATTACCTGTAAAATAAATCCTAACCTAAGTTACAATTAAACCTAATACTACACTATCATTAAATTAATTAAATAAATTAACTACAAATAACTACAATTAAATACAATTACATAAACTAACTAAAGTACAAAAAATAAAAAAAGCTAAGTTACAAAAAATAAAAAATTAAGTTACAAACATGTTAAAAATATTACAACAATTTTAAGCTACTTACACCTAATCTAAGCCCCCTAATAAAATAACAAACCCCCCAAAATAAGAAAAATCCCTACCCTATTCTAAATTAAATAAATTTCAAAGCTCTTTTACCTTACCAGCCCTTAAAAGGGCCATTTGTGGGGGCATGCCCCAAAAAGTTCAGCTCTTTTGCCTGTAAAAGAAAAATACAACCCCCCCAACATTAAAACCCACCACCCACATACCCCTAATCTAACCCAAACCCCCCTTACAAAAACCTAACACTAATCCCCTGAAGATCATCCTACCTTGAGTCGTCTTCACTCAGCCGAGCCACCGATGGAACTGAAGAGGACATCCGGAGCGGAAGAAGTTAATCCTCCAAGCGGCGCTGAAGAAATCTTCCATCCGATGAAGTCATCATCCAGGCGGCGCTGAAGAAGTCTTTGATCCGGCCGATGTCATCTTCCAAGAGGCGCTGAAGAGGTCTTCTATCCGGGTGAAGTCATCTTCCAAGCCGGGTCTTGAATCTTTCTTCCGCCGACGCGGAACCACCTTCTTCACCGACGGACTACGACGAATGACGGCTCCTTTAAGGGACGTCATCCAAGATGGCGTCCCCTCAATTCTGATTGGCTGATAGGATTCTATCAGCCAATCGGAATTAAGGTAGGAAAATCTGATTGGCTGATGGAATCAGCCAATCAGATTCAAGTTCAATCCGATTGGCTGATCCAATCAGCCAATCAGATTGAGCTTGCATTCTATTGGCTGATCGGAACAGCCAATAGAATGCGAGCTCAATCTGATTGGCTGATTCCATCAGCCAATCAGATTTTTCCTACCTTAATTCCAATTGGCTGATAGAATCCTATCAGCCAATCGGAATTGAGGGGACGCCATCTTGGATGACGTCCCTTAAAGGAGCCGTCATTCGTCGTAGTCCGTCGGTGAAGAAGGTGGTTCCGCGTCGGCGGAAGGAAGATTCAAGACCCGGCTTGGAAGATGACTTCGCCCGGATAGAAGACCTCTTCAGCGCCTCTTTGAAGATGACATCGGCCGGATCGAAGACTTCTTCAGTGCCGCCTGGATGATGACTTCATCGGATGGAAGATTTCTTCAGCGCCGCTTGGAGGATTAACTTCTTCCGCTCCGGATGTCCTCTTCAGTTCCATCAGTGGCTCGGCTGAGTGAAGACGACTCAAGGTAGGATGATCTTCAGGGGATTAGTGTTAGGTTTTTGTAAGGGGGGTTTGGGTTAGATTAGGGGTATGTGGGTGGTGGGTTTTAATGTTGGGGGGGGTTGTATTTTTCTTTTACAGGCAAAAGAGCTGAACTTTTTGGGGCATGCCCCCACAAATGGCCCTTTTAAGGGCTGGTAAGGTAAAAGAGCTTTGAAATTTATTTAATTTAGAATAGGGTAGGGATTTTTCTTATTTTGGGGGGTTTGTTATTTTATTAGGGGGCTTAGATTAGGTGTAAGTAGCTTAAAATTGTTGTAATATTTTTAACATGTTTGTAACTTAATTTTTTATTTTTTGTAACTTAGCTTTTTTTATTTTTTGTACTTTAGTTAGTTTATGTAATTGTATTTAATTTTAGTTATTTGTAGGTAGTTTATTTAATTAATTTAATGATAGTGTAGTATTAGGTTTAATTGTAACTTAGGTTAGGATTTATTTTACAGGTAATTTTGTATTTCTTTTAGCTAGGTAGTTATTAAATAGTTAATAACTATTTAATAACTATTCTAACTAGCTAAAATAAATACAAAGTTACCTGTAAAATAAATATAAATCCTAAGATAGCTATAATATAATTATTAATTACATTGTAGCTATCTTAGGGTTTATTTTACAGGTAAGTATTTAGTTTTAAATAGTAATAATTTATTAAAGTATAGTGTAGTGTTAGGTGTAATTGTAACTTAGGTTAGGATTTATTTCACAGGTACATTTCTCTTTATTTTAGCTAGGTAAGCTATTAAATAGTTAATAACTATTTAATAGTTATTGTACATGGTTAAAATAAATTGAAAGTTACCTGTCAAATAAATATAAATCCTAAGATAGCTAGAATATAATTATTATTTATATTGTAGCTATATTAGGGTTTATTTTAAAGGTAAGTATTTAGTTTTAAATAGGATTCATTTAGTTAATAAGAGTTAATTTATTTAGATTTATTTAATTAATATTTAAGTTAGGGGGGCGTTAGGGTTAGTGTTAGACTTAGGTTTAGGGGTTAATAATTTTATTACAGTGGCGGCGGCATAGTGGGGGGCAGGATAGGGGTTAATAAATTTATTATAGGTGGCGACGGTGTAGGGGGGGCAGGATAGGGGTTAATAGGTTTAATATAGGTTGCGGCGGGTTCATGGAGCGGTGGTTTAGGGGTTAAACTATTTATTTAGTTGCGGAGAGGTGCGGGATCAGCAGGATAGGGGTTAATAATTTTATAATAGAGGGCGACGGTGTAGGGGGGGCAGGATAGGGGTTACTAGGTATACTGTAGGTGGCAGCGGTGTCCGGGAGCGGCGGTTTAGGGGTTAATATATTTATAAGAGTTGCGGCGGGGTCTAGGAGCGGCGGTTTAGGGGTTAGTAACTTTATTTAGTTGCGGGAGGCTCCGGGGGCGCCGGTATAGGGGGTAGAACAGTGCAGTTTAGTGTGAGTGCTTAGTGACAGGCTAGCAATAAAGCTGGGAAAAAGCCGAAGGGCAGCGAGATCGGATGAGTGATAACTGTCACAGTACGCTGCTCATCGCCCCGCGGCTTTTTGACAGCTTTATTTGATAACTTAGGCGTATTTTTTTCAGGTCCGCGGCGGCGAAGGTAGGCGAGCTTAGGCGGACGTATTGGGCCGGCGAAGCCAGAAAAGTAGACGGCTTGATAACTAGCCCCCATAGTCTTAGGTAATTATGTATTGATGGTAATTTAGCCATTTGAAGGGTGTTTGCAGAGAGAGCTCCATTTACCAAATTCTGAGTGTACAATGTTTGCCCCCAGGAGCTTGTCCACCCATCATGACGAGCAGGCAGCATCCACCGTCCGTATTCAACGTTGCATAAGCAGTTGCTTGTTCAGCCACGCCCCCTGCTCTCACGTAACCAATAGCTGAAGAGTAAGGCTTGTCGAACATCCACATTGGATCAGGATGATTTCATTCCGCTACTCTTGAGGTGGCAGAGAGGCTAAGTAGCGGCAGTTTTAAGATCATAGCTACTTAATTAGTGTTTCAGGCCTGCTCACGTGAGCCTGAAACTCTAGGACCCTGAAGATGAATCTACAGCTTAATAAAGTGTAAGTGATATATGTAATTTTCTTATATCATAGTTTTGGATTTATGATCTCAGTGCAGTTGATATTTTGATCTGGTGTAAAAAGGACCACTGTAAAGTGAAGGCTATCTGTATTGATTTATGAAAATTATAAAATAATAATTACATTTAAAGGGACAGTCTAGTTCAAAATAAACTTTCATGACTCAGATAGAGAATGTAATTTTAAACTATTTTCCAATTTACTTTTATCACCAATTTTGCTCTGTCCTCTTGATATTCTTAGTTGAAAGCTAAACCTAGGAGGTTCATTTGCTAATTATTAAGCCCTTGAAGGCCACCTCTTCTCTTAGGGTATTTTGACAGTTTTTCATCACTAGAGGGTGTTAGTTCATGTGTGTCATATAGATAACACTGTGCTCACGCACGTGGAGTTCAGGTGAGCCCGCTCTGATTGGCTAAAATCAATGTCTGTCAAAAGAACTGAAATAAGGGGGCAGTTTGCAGAGGCTTAGAAACAAGTTAATCATAGAGGTAAAAATATATTTATATAACTGTGTTGGTTGTGCAAAACTAGGGAATGGGTGATAATAAAAGGATTATCTATCTTTTTAAACAATAATAAACAGTAAACATTCTGGTGTAGACTGTCCCTCTGGTTGATCTTTGCAGTAATATGTTTGTACATAAATACTTATGTAAATATATTTATATCACATTATAATCTAAATGAAAAGAAAATAAATTATTGTCCATGTTCAAAAATCCCTATTTCCTCATGCGAACAACTGATATTATTTTCTGTTATTAAACCTATTTTTTTGTTTCATTGTAGTGCAGCATTATGATTACCTAGCATAAAAGCCTCTCAGAATTTTAGTTTCTTACTACAGAAATATGCTGTACAGCAATCAGTTTCTACTTATTACTATCTGTGAAGCATGTTGCTCTTTGATCATCCTATTTTATTTTGCTTGCTGAAGGGCATGGCTGTATGTACCTTGCATTGACCTATAGCTTCCAGCAACATGCTGCATGTATATATCTTGTTGTCACACTTATTTAATTTTTGCACAGTAAGCTGCTTGCAACCTCTATATTTTGTATGCAGATATTTCATCTCTTCAGGCTTTGCACCCTCTTAATCAACACTTTGAATATAGTAGAAGCTCTCTCCGCACAGAATGCTCCTGCCTAAGTCATCACATGCTGCATTATATATTTTCAACCAATATGTGATAGCAATAAATATACAGAGACAAGGAATAATAGATAAACACACCCGAGAGAGAAATAATAAATCAAAAATCTGAGCTCTCGGTCGGCTGATGCAAAAAATTCATGGTATACCCAGACAGAACCTCCCAAAATGCAGACAGAAACTGAAAGATTGTGTCATCTGTTTTGTTCCCCACAGATATTAGAAAAACTATTACTGTAATTCAGAATATGTCTGGCTGTCCACAAGATTTAATACCATTGAAGAAAAGTTGCCAAACGCCCTTGTTGTTTTAGGACGCTCTGAAAGTCTTAAAGGTAATATTTATTTTAATAAAATGGTTATATAGAATAAATACTTACATATACTATTTATTTATTAGATTTCAAATCTAATGGCATGGAAGAAGAGTGCCTCTAGATTTATTAAATAATTAAAACTATCAATGATAGGGAAATTACTAGTTTAGGACCACGAAAGCCAGTGACATCCTTTATGCAAACCTCTGAGAACCACCAGCATGCTCCAGATGGGACTGATTACTTTTAAAAACTAGTTATACATTGGAAATCCTAAATTCTCTTTATTATGGATGGTGAGACAGAATTGCTAATAGCGATTCACTGATACGATTTAAAAAGGGTACATTTTCTGTGTGTGTTGTAAAGTATATTACTAAAGTGTTGTGAGTGATTGTGAGTAATTCCCTTGGTACTTGAGTAATACACTTTTTTTTGGTTTAAGATTCAGTGTGCCATGCGGAGGATTCTGCTAATATGTAATTACAAACGTATGCGTCTGCATTTTTAAATGGTTGAACAAATGTTGTAGTTGACATTTAGGGGCCGATTTAACAAGCTGTCAATCGGCCCCAATGCAGCTGTTTCCACACGAGCCTTAAGACTCGCCGGAAAACAACAGTTAAAGGGACAGTCTAGGTCAAAATAAACTTTCATGATTCAGATAGAGCATGTAATTTTAAACAATTTTCCAATTTACTTTTATCACCAATTTTGCTTTGTTTTCTTGGTATTCTTAGTTGAAAGCTTAACCTAGGAGGTTCATATGCTAATTTCTTAGACCTTGAAGTCCACCTCTTTCAGATTGCATTTTAACAGTTTTTCACCACTAGAGGGTGTTAGTTCACATATTTGATATAGATAACACTGTGCTCGTGCACGTGAAGTAATCTGGGAGCTGGCACTGATTGGCTAGACTGCAAGTCTGTCAAAAGAACTGAAAAAAGGGGCAGTTTTCAGAGGCTTAGATACAAGATAATCACAGAGGTTAAAAGTATATTATTATAACTGTGTTGGTTATGCAAAACTGGGAAATGGGTAATAAAGGGATTATCTATCTTTTAAAACAATAAAAATTCGGGTGTAGACTGTCCCTTTAAGAAGCAGCTGTCTTAAAGGGACAGTATACTGTAAAATTATTTTTCCCTTAATGTTTTTACAATTATTTTTTTTACCAACTGCAGAGTAAAAAAATTATGAAAGTTTGCGTTTTAAGGTTTATTTGTGTATATTAAAGGGACACTGAACCCACATTTTTTCTTTCGTGATTCAGATAGAGCATGAAATTTTAAGCAACTTTCTAATTTACTCCTATTATCAAATTTTCTTCATTCTCTTGATATCTTTATTTGAAATGCAAGAATGTAAGTTTAGATGCCTGACCCTTTTTGGTGAACAACCTGGGTTGTTCTTGCAGATCGGTGGATAAATTCATCCATTAAAAGAGCTAAATGCCCTTTTAAGGGCAATGCCCATAAAAATGCCCTTTTCAGGGCAATGGGTAGCTTAGGTTTTTGCTAGAGTTAGGTTTTTTATTTTGGGGGTTGGTTGGGTGGTGGGTTTTACTGTTGGGGGGGTCTTTATATTTTTTTACAGGGATAAGAGCTGATTTCATTAGTGCAATACACTACAAAAGGCCCTTTGAAGGGCTATTGGTAATTTATTGTAGGCTAGGGGTTTTTTATTTTGGGGGGCTTTTTTACTTTCATAGGGCTATTAGATTAGGTGTAATTGTTTTTATTTTGGATAATTTCGTATTTTTCATAATTTAGTGTTTGTTATTTTTTGTAATTTTAGAATTATTTTTTTTTAGTAGTGTTATTTTTTTTTTAAAAAAAAAAAGCTTTATTGAGCATAAGTGTCAGAAATACAAAGACAGAGTAAACAAAGTTTCCAGAAGATTGCGTTAAAATGAACATAAACCATTTAGACTCAAAGTCCACCTGGAGTAAAGGCACAAAAATAGCATATTTAAAGAACCCGGACTAGAGAATCCACAAGTCCAAGGCCCACCAATAAAAAATAAAAAGTCTCTGAATACTCTGAATCGCATGCAGTGTAGAAAAGCTTGGTATTTTAAGAATTTTTAACGATATAAAAGTTAACATCAACATATTCCCTCTCTATGACAGAGAAGGAAGAGATACAAATATATTAGTAAGCCTGTGATAGAATCTTAAACATCTTAAGTACACCGGGGAGAGAAAAAGAGGAGGGAAGTAGAGAGGGGAGGAGGAAAGGGACTTATGGGTAGGGAAAAAAAAAAGGCAAATTCCTAATCTAAGGGCTCTATGAATGGTTTTAGCTAGTAGTGATTATGACCTGCGGGGGGGGGGGGGGTGAGGGGCTCCAGGTGGCCAGCATCATTTCGCATGTGGCCATCTGGTTACTTTTAAAATAATGCAGTTTTTCCATTAATAAGAGGTCCTCCATCGAGGCTCGCCAATCAGCAAGAGAAGGGACGTCCCTGGATTTCCAGAGTCTTGGAATAAGCCTCTTAGCTCCTGTGAGCATGATCAAGAGAAGGGCCCGGGTGTGACCAGTTTTAGTGTCTGGAAGGTGTAGTAAGAGCAATGTCTCAGGAGTGTTTGGTATATGCATGTTTAGTTTAGATGATATTTCCTGGAAAACTCCTGTCCAGAAGCCCATTAAGCTAGGGCATTCCCACCAAATGTGCAGGAGAGTGCCATGTCCTCCGCACCCCCTCCAACATGCAGAATTAGCTGATGGGAAGAGGAGGTGTAGTTTAGCTGGAGTTTAATACCATCTGGCCAGGAGCTTAATTTGTATTTCCTGTATTTTAGCAGAGACAGAGGAGCGCTGTGTCATCCTAAACGATTTGAGCCAATCTTTGTTGTCTATTGTATTGTTTAGGTCCTTATTCCATGCCCTAGTGTAAGATGGAAATTGTGTGTCAGGTGGTGTGAGAAGCAATTTATAAATTTTGGAAATCAGTCTCCTAGGTTGAACCGTCCCCAAGCAGAGTGTCTCGAAGGGAGTCAGGTCTCTAAGAAAGTCAGTTTTTTTTTTGTGGTGTGTTAGAAAGTGGGTTAAATGGTGGTACCTCAACCAGGATGAAAAGATAGCCCTGTATCGTTCACACATATCTTGTTGGGTACGCAACCTACCCCCCTCTAGTGCGAAATGCAGAATCCCCTCTCTCAAACTATACTGGGAGCCTAGGCGCCTACTCAGGTCATAGTACAGTATCTCAGGGTTATCTAAGATAGGTAACATTGGGGAGAAAGAAGAGGAAACGTGCACACTAGTAGCAATTAACCTATCCCATTTGTGTAAGGTTTCCGCCGTTAGATGGTATTCATGTAAGATTTTAGGGCGTTTAAGCCCGGAGTCCAGGCAAGAACCCCTACATTATTTGTGCAAAGGATCTGGCCGTCCAGTCTAACCCATTGCTTCTGTGAGGAGTTGTGTGACCATTCGACCAGCCGTTGCATTATTATAGCTTTTCTGTACAAAGTTAGGTCAGGGAAACCTAATCCTCCCCTATCGCGGGGCAGGTACAGAGTCTTTCTAGGTATTCTCGGCTTAGCCCCTGTCCAAATGAATTGTTCTATAATCCTCTGTAATTGAGGTAAAAAGTCGGGTGGGGGATGAATTGGAACGGTTTGCATAATATATAATATGCGTGGTAGTATGTTGATTTTAATTAAGCCTATTTTCCCTAGCCAAGATAGAGACTTATTCTTCCAAGAAGATAGGTCATCTGCGATGTCTTTCCATATCGGATTTGCGATATAGTTGTTTTTGAAAAAGTCAGACGGGTTCGCTGAAAGGTAGATACCCAAGTATTTCAGCTTAGAAGCTGCTATAGGAACTTTATATTCTGTTTCTAGAAGGCGAATGTGCTCAGGTGGTACATTTATATTAAGAAGCTCTGACTTAGATAGGTTAAGGTGAAATTTGGAGAGTGCCACATATTCTTCAATGTCTTTCAGCAAAGCCGGGACAGAGACCCCAACATTCGTGAGAGTATAGAGGACGTCGTCAGCGTATAACTCTTGTTTGTATTCGGCATCACCGACTTTTATCCCCTCAATTTTAGGGTTGTTTCTAATTTTTTGTGCCAAGGCTTCAATCGAGAGGGTGAAGAGTAAAGGGGATAAGGGACACCCCTTTCGTGTCCCATTTGAGATAGTGAAAGTTTCTGATAAGGTGCCATTTATTCTAACCCTAGCGTTAGGGGCTGAGTATAGGGCAAGGGTCATATTAATAAAAGGATCTCCAAAATTCAACGCCTTCATAGTCTGACGCAGGAATAGCCAATCAACACGGTCGAAGGCCTTCTCTGTGTCAGTTGCAAAGAGAGCCAAAGGTGTCCCCTCCACCTGCGCATGATTTATTAACTGGATTACTTTATTAGTATTATCTCGCGCCTCCCTGCCGGGTATAAAGCCAAACTGATCCGTTGAGATGAGGTTAGGGAGGAATTTATTAAGGCGATTGGCTAGAATTTTAGCAAGAATCTTAATGTCTAGATTAAGGAGCGATATGGGTCTGAAGTTAGCCGGTGAAGTGGGGGGTTTACCCGGCTTCGGGATGACTGTAATATGTGCCTCTAGCATTGAACTACAAAGTGTTTACCTCGTGTTACACCACTAGTGAAAAAATGTGTTAGTGATTATTCTCCTAATCGGCAATTGTAGAATTGTCTGATGCAACAATATATATTGTTTCAAAGTTAGTGTGAGGTGAAGTGTACGTGTATATATACGTATATAATTTATTCCATCTACATCGGATGCTGTTTAAATTACTCCTGTTCTTATAGGTTCTGGTTATTGTGTACAGATTACTGACTTTGTTCTATATTCCTTTAAACTTATATCTGTGATACATGCACAATATTGTAAATATACTCCAACTTATAAGTAAACAATAAAACTGAACAGTTGTATAAGAAAAAACTTTTACTTAAAACTTGGTTAAAAAACAGGTTCTACTGGTATAGGCAATTCATAAGGTGTTTCATACCATATTTAATTTAAGCATATATATTAGAGCATGTCCATACCCTGTAAAAAAATTCAATTTAAAACTTGATAATGTTCAGTGAGTTCAGATATTGTAATCCTTTTGTGATGTATCTGATAGGATATTCCTAAGTTGTGGCCACAACTTGTCCTTAGACTGTTAAAAAATCCCAATGTTATAGTTAAAATTAAAGTATCAGCTAGACTCCCCCTAACTGGACCTCCGATATCCCTTACCTCCGTGATTTTTTGAACTTTTTCGTGATGCCGTGGGTTCTGGGAAGAGTGCTTCTGTGTACAAGCTGAGTTTGCTGTTTCTCCAGTCGGCGTGCCGCCGTTTGAATTTCTTCCGCAACTACTTCCTACCCAGGTGTGTTTGATGCCCATCTGACGTGGTGCACAGAGGACCTATCGGGTAACTGGATCGTGGGGGGAGTGTTCCTGTAGTTCTTCTGCTGGAGCCAATAGTATCCACACTCGATGTCAGGTTTTCTACGCGTTTCAGCGCTGTAACTTGCGCCTTTATCAAGACTGTGTAATCTAGTGTGTTCTTTGGGCTCCTTTATAGTTCTTTTGAGAATTCGGATACTCCCCCTAATTAATTGTAAAGGATATGCTCTTATTATGCTAATGGTATGCTAAATATCGATACTACTTTGTGATATACATATTGATCTTATTCATTTAAAAGTCCATCTTTCTGTTACAAAAGGATTATATGATTAATTATCAAAAGCCGTGCATACATTTGATCGATCGCTAAATTGGAATAAAATTAAATTAAATATGAAAAAATATGAAAAAATATGAAGAATTATACTGAGTAAAAAGATTAATTAGTAACTGTGAATGTATAAATGATTGGTATTCTCGATGTATATATTCAATAGCTGTCTCAAATTTTTAGATTTTTACAAGTTCAGAAAATATTCTGATGTACACTGTATAATATATATAGGTAAAGGTTATATATCTATAATAGTCTGTATAGCTGATTTCTATAAGTTTAAACACCACCTGTATGTTTATTATATAGGATAGATTTTGGAATTGTGTCATTGTTCTAATGTAAATGTCTTTTGTTATATAAATGGATTTAGATTGAGTTCTGCATTAAGGCCATTGGGGGTGAGTGTATTGAACTTAAATATTAATTCAGCTTCTTTTAATAACAGCATTTTTTCCATATCACCTCCTCTGTCATTGTGTACTTTTTTTATGCCCCAGTATGTAAATCCTACTGGTTTTTTTTTTGTGTTTTTCTGTGAAATGTTTGGAGAGTAAATGTTTACAGTTGCCTCTTTTAATATTAGAAAGGTGTTCTCTTATTCTATCGTGTAATAGTCGGCTTGTTTGTCCCAAGTACTGTAATTTACACTGGCATTGAATTAAGTAAATTATGTTTGTGTCAGAACATCTAATGGTATCTTTTATGGGATATTTGTAATTGTTATTGGAGGATATTACTTCTTTACTTTTTTTGCCAAATTTGCATGCTTTACAACTGGTGCAGGGAAAAAAACCTTGCAGTGCATTTCCCTGTAGATCTTGATCTCTTGGTTTAGATGTTTTATTAAACTGACTGGGTGCTAGTATATTTTTCAAGTTATTTGTCTTTCTGAATATTAGTGTTGGACGTTGTTTGACAATGTCTGATAGTAGCAGATCCTTTCTAATTATGTGCCAGTGTTTATCTAGAATTAATAATTTTATGATCTTCATTGTATTCTGTAATAAATGATATTTGATTATGAAATTTGTTTTTGTTCTTTTTTGTATAGTTTAGTAATACTGTTCTATCTTTATTTATTGCTTGAGCTGTAGCTTCTTTTATTATTGTTTCTTTATATCCTTTCTCTTTGAATTTTCTTTCCAAGGTATTGGCTTGTTTCTGAAATGTATTATCCTCTGAACAGTTCTTCCTTATTCTATAAAACTGACCTTTTGGTTTATTATTGATCCATCTTTCCAAATGGCAGCTGTCAGGATGTATATAACTATTTGTATCTGTAGGTTTGAAATATGGCAGATTTATAGACGATTTGACAATAATTTGGAAAGATGTAGGTTCCTATACGGTGGACAACTTTCTTGGGTATATGAATGCTAATAAATTTAACCTCAAATTTACCAGTCTCAGTAATAGGACAGAAATAGACTATCTAGACATTCATCTTAATATTGATACCAATAACCAAATAATGACCTCAATATATAGGAAACCCTTAGCAAAGAATACAATACTACATGCAAACTCTTGTCATATACCACATGTAAAGAAAGGCATACCTAAGGGTCAATATTTGAGAATATGCAGGAATTGTTCCAATTTGGCTATGTATTTATAACAGGCTGATGAATTGACTGATAGACTAATACTAAGAGGTTATAATAGACAAAGTCTTTTACATATACAACAACAAGTATCAAAAATTGATAGAAATAGTCTATTTCGTAGTACTAAGAATGTCAGAACCAAAATACAGGATGATAATATATTATTCATTACCAAATATAGCCTACAATATAAAGAGATATGTGACATCATCTCCAGAAATTTACCAATATTACATGTGGATGACAATCTAAAATCCATAACCAATCACAGAAAATTAAAATTTATAGCGAGAAGAGCCCAAACTCTAGGTGATCTGACTAAAAGAGATATGTCAGATAGAGATACCATTGAACCAAAATCAAAATGGCTCAATCGTACAAATGGCTTCTACAAATGTGGACACATACCATGTAAAAGCTGTGCATATACACGAAAAGACAACACTTTCAGTTCAACACATACAGGAAAAATATATGATATAAGAAGTAGAATTGATTGCACCTCCCAGTATGTTATATATTTGATTACTTGCCAATATTGTTGTCATCAATATGTAGGTATTACTACTAGAAATCTAAAAGAAAGAATCAGACAACATCTCTTATCATTGGAAGAGAAAGAACCTAAGACCCCAGTAGCTAAACATTTTAGAATACATGGTAAAGTAACTAAATATTTCTCTTTCGTAGGAATAGAGAGTATACAAAAAACTGCTAGAGGAGGTAATAGAACAGATATACCATATACCAGGGTCCATATTGATTAAATGTATCTTTTTCCCATCCCCAAATATGCAAATCCAAAGAATGTAACATAAATTAAAGAACAAATATAATTTTTGATAATATCCCATGTACTTAATGTTAACATTAATTTATTCTTCTCACCAATTCTTAGATATATTACATTATTATAATATACATACATATTTATGATGTGTACAGTATATGGTTATATCTTCTTAAACCCACTATCTTAGCTTTAATAACTAGTTAGAGTTGAATGTAGTTAGAGGCATATACATACACTATAATAAAGTTACCATTTGACACTTACCTTTTCCTGTGATGATAGTGTAGATTAATATTCTTTTGGTATTTTGTATTTGTGAACATATGTTAAAATAACCTTTACCAATTAAATCTGTTAGCAACAATTAGAATTGATATACTATATACAGATTACTTGCTAACTAATGGTATAAACTACATATGCTTTCTAACTATTATCATTTATTTTTATGTGATGTTTTCTTCTTTCTTTTTCCTTATTTTTAAAAATAACCTGAGTATCAATGGTCACACTTAGTGATAATTTCTTCTCAATATATTATTGATTTATTAATATTGGTTATTCTTATTTTATGTTAGCTATTTTGTAACATTGCTACTGCTTTTACAATTTGTTGTTATTATTTTTATTTTTTATTTTTATTTTTAATTTTACTACTGTTATAATTATTATTTGATTGGATTTACATGTACATACTGTTTTCTAATTGGTATGTATATAGCTAATTTTTCATTGTTAGTGAGTTTATCATCATGTATTAATATAATGCTGCACACATGGATATATGTATATATATATTAGCCACTCTCTGTCTTTAAGGGGGTGTGTGAGTTATTCTGTTATTCTATTGGTGCAGCTCAGTTTTATTAGGGACTCACCTGTGATGAAGCGCAGGTACGCCTGCGCGAAACATGTCAGGTGTTCTTTTTTGCTGTAGAAATATGGAAAGAAAAAGAAGGCGCCACCATAGTGCACGGTCAGTGGAAAAAAACAGGCTGCAGATGCGCATGAACAACTGGTACTTACAAGCTCCTAGACACTTGAGAAGTGTCACAAATGCCTTCTGGAACTGTTATGAGTCGTCCAGCTAACTCACACCACCGTCCTTAATGGCCCGTTCTCTAGGGTGTTCAGGTGGATGTCAGATGGCTTTCTCTGCCGATCACAATCTGCTCAAACGGAATACAGTCTCTCTGTGTGTATAGCCAAACCCGGTCGGCTCTAGTATGAAGTTAAACCGTATTATGCCATGGACAGCAAACTTCAAACTTCAAACAGTATATGCAAAACTGCTGTAGCTGAATGGAATAAAATAAAGTTCGTGGATCCAACGTCTTAATAAAATGACTTTATTTGTAATAAAACACAGCGTTTCTCGGTCTTAGATGACCGTTTCATCAGGTGTATCTAAGACCGAGAAACGTTGTGTTTTATTACAAATAAAGTCATTTTATTAAGACGTTGGATCCACGAACTTTATTTTATTCCATTCAGCTACAGCAGTTTTGCATATACTGTTTGAAGTTTGAAGTTTGCTGTCCACGGCATAATACGGTTTAACTTCATACTAGAGCCGACCGGGTTTGGCTATACACACAGAGAGACTGTATTCCGTTTGAGCAGATTGTGATCGGCAGAGAAAGCCATCTGACATCCACCTGAACACCCTAGAGAACGGGCCATTAAGGACGGTGGTGTGAGTTAGCTGGACGACTCATAACAGTTCCAGAAGGCATTTGTGACACTTCTCAAGTGTCTAGGAGCTTGTAAGTACCAGTTGTTCATGCGCATCTGCAGCCTGGTTTTTTCCACTGACCGTGCACTATGGTGGCGCCTTCTTTTTCTTTCCATATTTCTACAGATTTTTTCCTTTTGGGACACCAGCAAAAGTATTGAAGAAGCCGCGAGCCACCATCAGACAGAGCCTGAGAGAGTATTCTGAACACCCAGGTCCCACTTAGTAATATCCATCAGCGTTACTAAGCTAAGACATTTTGAACTTTGATTTTATTATTGACTTTTTAATTTGCACATTTGTATAAACAGTACATAGTTGGCTAATTTTTTATAATTGTCTTTAGCACTGTACTTAATACCTTTATGGCTAAGTATTTCAATATATTTTAGAGCACTATATTTCAGAGCACTATATTTTTTGGCGCACTGTTCAATTTAATTATCATTTTTTTGTTGTTCTTTTTTGCTGACTATGTCCTGTCTGGATGAATAAACACTTTTGGTATTAACAGCACCTTGGTCGCCTGAGCAGTGTTTGCTTTTGTTTCTCATTTAACTATTTGTATCTGTAGGTTTGAACTATGTCTCAGTTGTTATGGTGTTGTTTTTGATATTTATTTGGACATCTAAAAAATGTATATTAGTTTTACTATATTCAAAGTATTACAATTTATGTCTTCTAGAAATAAATTCAGGAGTTCCTGATCTCCTTTCCAGATAAAAAATATATCGTCTATGAATCTCCTGTAGAGCACGAGGTTTGCACCCCATGGGGAGTGTAGGATATGTTTATCCTCAAATCTCCCCATGAATAAGTTTGCATAGCTGGGTGCAAACCTCGTGCCCATAGCCGTTCCTTGTAATTGCAGATAGAATGTTTTGTTGAAATTAAAATAATTGTTTTCTTATATAAATTGCATACAGTTTAGAATAAATTTAATCTGCAGGGTTTTCATTTCATTATCTGTGTTTAAGTAATGTTCTGAAGCTTCTATCCCTAATTTATGTTGTATGTTGGTGTATAATGAATTTACGTTGCATGTGACTAATGTATAGTCTTGCCATGTTATGGTTGTCAGTATATTCAGAAAATCTGTGGTGTCTTTTAAATGTGACGGCAGGTTGTGTACGTATTTTTACAAAAAAATATCCACGTATTGTGACATGTTAGAAGTAAGGGCATCAATTCCAGAGATTATGGGACGGCCTGGCGGATGATCTAATGTTTTATGTATTTTAGGGAGGTAATAGAAGACTGGTGTTTTTGGATATTGTATATTTATGAATTGGTACTCTTGATTATTTATTATTCCTGCTGTTTTGGCAGTGTTTAAGATTATTTCAAAATTTTTAGTTTGTTTTTGAATTAGATTGAATGGTAATTTTCTATAGGTTTCTGTGTCTCCTAGTATTCTATTAGCTTCTGTTATATAATCTTTAGTGTTTAATATGACCAACCCTCCACCTTTATCTGCTTGCTTTATTGTAATTGTTGGGTCTTCTTTAAGTTCTTTTAGGATAGTTTTCTCCTTCCTAGTCAGATTAGATGGTTTCCTTTTGTTAATTTCACATTTTTTTATATCTTCTTTTATTAATCTTTCGAACATTTCAATATGTGTTCCTTTATCCTGTGTTGGGTAATATGATGATTTGGGTTTGAGTGGTGTATGAATGTATTCTGTTCTTCTAGTTTGTAATTGGCTTTCTTGAGGGTTTTTAAAAATTGTCTTTTTAGGGTGAGTTTGCGTATGAATTGATTTGCATTGATTAGAGTGTTAAATTTATTTAACCGTGTGGTTGGGGCAAATGATAGTCCTTTGGCCAGAATATTCTCCTGTTCTTTATTTAAAGGCTTGTCACTTAGATTGAAAATACCTTTATTTGTATTGTTGGTATCTGTATTGTTTATCTCAATTTTTTGTGATTTCTTGGACTCTCTACCTCCTCTTCCTCTACTACCTCTAATTTTCTTTTCTTTTGGTTTTTTAATCTCTATCTGTTTTCTTGCTGTAAGGTGTTCGATGTGGATGGGTGTTCTTGTCCTATCCCTAAAAAATGTTGGTTTCCATTTGTATTTTCATCTAAGGATTCTAATACATCATATCTATTCTTTAATTCTATCTTTCTGTGTGGGTCTCTGGTTTCTTTATTACTACTTTGATATCTGTTATAATTTGAATTATGTTCCCTATAATATTGATGTCTTGGATAGTCATTATATGTAGTGTATGTTCGTCTATCATAATTTGAATTTTGTTCTTCCTGATTGTAATGTCTGTAATCCTCTCTTTCTTGATAATTCATATTTGAATTTTGTGTATGTCTCCTCCAATTTTGTATTCTATCCCAATCATTCGTGTAATGTTCTCTATTCCTCCAATTATTTGTATAGTTATTTTTATATAGATTATCTCTATTTGATTTTTTATATTCCCAATGGTATGTTTGGTTATGGTTATGATTATTAAATCTACTTCTATAGTTAGTATCTCTTCTTCTATCATAATCATCTTTATCTCTATAGTTTTGCCCATATCCATTTCTGTGGGTTCTATAATTCCTATTAGGATAATGTCTAAAATTTTCTTCCTCCCTATGCCTATCTGGATATATCCCTGTGTGTTGTTCATGGTTTTCTTCATATTCTATTTTATTGTTATTAGTCCATTGTTCTCTATTCACATAATCATTTCTATTGTTTGAATAATATTGATTCTTTTTTATTGGATTTTTTAAAAAGATCATTATTTCCATTTTTATTTTTATTAATCGTATATTTATTTGTTATCCCCATCTCTATTTCTTCTATGTCTGTGTCATTTTCTTCAATGCAAGAAACTTAGAGGGCTTAGATTAAAGAAAAACTGCACTTTTGAATTAGAAGAAGATCATGAAAACGAATGGTGCAATGTGCTTGAAAAAGCATCTTTAGATCTAATGCAAGTGATTATAAAATCTCAGATCAAAATGGCTAATATCACAATGAACTAAAATATACAGGATATAGAATATATATAAAATATACTACCCCTCATACATAAAATAAAAATACAAAGTGACTCTTGTATTCAGTAAATATAAAAAATACAAGAAAATATACATATTCATAAAAATAATAAAATAATATATACATAAAATATATTCAACGGGTTAGGTGTTCACATCTATGTACGGTTCTAATGAGCCATGATGTCTCAACAACTATCCCTCCTAATATAGAGCTATCCAAATCAGATTCTCATATCGAAAACTCTAAGGGTGAAATGTTGTTACAATACCTAGACCCAGTAGAATGTTGTTACAATACCTAGGCCAATTAGATGGTAATGATGAAACTAAAAATTAAAAATAGCTACTAACTAATAAATTATTGGACTACAGCTTAATTAAATGCCGCCATGTCAAGATTCTCATTTAGACCATATGGATTCAAAGTTTTTAATTTCCAGATCCAATATGTCTCCCTTTGTCTTAAATCAATTAGTCTATTTCTGCCCCATTTAGAAGAGATTTGTTCAATAGGAAAAATACTATACAAATCTGTCTGCCCATCATGACAACAAACTCCATGTCTAGAGACACTATGTTTAATACAGGATTTTTTCACGTTTCTCATGTGTTCCCCCCATCTTTTTTTCAGGGGTCTAGAAGTTCTCCCTATGTACTGTAGGCCACATTTGCACTCCAGTAGATATATTACGAAAGAGGAATCACATGAAAAATGAGTCTTTATCTCAAATTCTTCCTTTGTGGAAAAAGACCTGAACTTCAACTTTTCCCCCTTCGTAAATTCACATAACCCACAGTTAGCTCTGTTACATTTATAGAACCCTTTCTTATTAGACAGCCAATCTTTCGTCTTATGTTCTATATTTTTTCCAAATTTCCTCATCACTATTTTACTAGGGGCAAGTTTATTTTTAAGTGAAGGTGCTCTTTTAAAAGTACATATAGGGTTTTCATCTAAAATGTTTCTTAATACCGGATCGTTCAATAGAATGTTCCAATGCTTGCGAACAATTCTCTTAATTTTATCATGGTTTGAGGTATATTTAGTTATAAATCTCAGATTTTTATTTTTATTGATTTTGTTCTTATTAGTGCCTATTTCATCTAACTTGTTGCACTCTAAATTCTCCTCTTTTGGAGTTTTAAAAAATTCAGATCTATCTTTATTTCTAGCCTTCAACTAACTAAATATACCTCAAACCATGATAAAATTAAGAGAATTGTTCGCAAGCATTGGAACATTCTATTGAACGATCCGGTATTAAGAAACATTTTAGATGAAAACCCTATATGTACTTTTAAAAGAGCACCTTCACTTAAAAATAAACTTGCCCCTAGTAAAATAGTGATGAGGAAATTTGGAAAAAATATAGAACATAAGACGAAAGATTGGCTGTCTAATAAGAAAGGGTTCTATAAATGTAACAGAGCTAACTGTGGGTTATGTGAATTTACGAAGGGGGAAAAGTTGAAGTTCAGGTCTTTTTCCACAAAGGAAGAATTTGAGATAAAGACTCGTTTTTCATGTGATTCCTCTTTCGTAATATATCTACTGGAGTGCAAATGTGGCCTACAGTACATAGGGAGAACTTCTAGACCCCTGAAAAAAAGATGGGGGGAACACATGAGAAACGTGAAAAAATCCTGTATTAAACATAGTGTCTCTAGACATGGAGTTTGTTGTCATGATGGGCAGACAGATTTGTATAGTATTTTTCCTATTGAACAAATCTCTTCTAAATGGGGCAGAAATAGACTAATTGATTTAAGACAAAGGGAGACATATTGGATCTGGAAATTAAAAACTTTGAATCCATATGGTCTAAATGAGAATCTTGACATGGCGGCATTTAATTAAGCTGTAGTCCAATAATTTATTAGTTAGTAGCTATTTTTAATTTTTAGTTTCATCATTACCATCTAATTGGCCTAGGTATTGTAACAACATTCTACTGGGTCTAGGTATTGTAACAACATTTCACCCTTAGAGTTTTCGATATGAGAATCTGATTTGGATAGCTCTATATTAGGAGGGATAGTTGTTGAGACATCATGGCTCATTAGAACCGTACATAGATGTGAACACCTAACCCGTTGAATATATTTTATGTATATATTATTTTATTATTTTTATGAATATGTATATTTTCTTGTATTTTTTATATTTACTGAATACAAGAGTCACTTTGTATTTTTATTTTATGTATGAGGGGTAGTATATTTTATATATATTCTATATCCTGTATATTTTAGTTCATTGTGATATTAGCCATTTTGATCTGGTATATGGTACAATATTGCTTTCGTCTTTTTGTAAATGCATGAAGGAGTAGTATCCCAATTGGGGGATGTACATACGCATATAAGAATTTTGTATCTTATCGCCGCCAACAGTATCTTTTGTTACCTTTTATACTTATTACACATTAGCGATTTGATACTTTCACTTAACACAATATATCGAGCTGGGTGGTCATTGAATTACGCTATCGGTAGTGACTTGTAGATCATGAAATTATTTGGTATAACCTTACACACACTATAGAGGTGTGTCACTACATTTCCCTTTGGTTGGTCCGATTTTTCGGTCGACAACCAATCACTTAGGCGTTGATACACACCCCCTTTGACTCTGGGTACTGCATACTCCTTCACGCATGCGCTTTGTTTCGGCTTGAACGCCGAGTAAAGCAAATATAAGCTGTGTAATTTAGATATAGTTTATTCACCTGAGGAAGCGGTCAAGGTAGACCGGGAAACGCGTTGTGATACATGTTTACTAAATAAACATTTGTTTTTAACTATATCTTTATCACGGCTGGAGTGATATTTTATATGTGTGATAATTTTACAATACTTGGCATCCGAATATAGCTGCTAGCCCACCTGGTTTGGGCTTCTCTCCTATCACGAATATTACGAGAGAAAGTAGCCGGCTAAAGGGGTCAAGCTGCAAAATTCTTGCAGATCGTACGCAGCATCAAGGATTACATCTTTACTACGAGAGAGCAGCTACCTGGACAGCTGCTAATGCTCCAGAAAGCCGTTGTAGCACTTCTCATTTGCCTGACTTCTTGTAAGTACAATTTATGTGTGGGGAGTGAACAACTTTCAATACAGATTCACACTATGTTGGCGCCTTCTTCTTTTTTGTGTTCTATACAGATTTGCTTCGTTTGAATTGCCTTCAACTTTTGGAAGAAGTTTTTGCCGCCACACCTTCATTATTTGAACTTTGGACTTTTGTGTTCACACACCAGGTTTTTGGTTTGATTGATATCATTGTTTGTGAGTTTCACCTCACACAATCTAGCGTGTGGGCATCATATCATTGTGTTTATGCACTTATATATGTTTTATTGCACATATTCTTTTGCACACATTTTTTTATCAGATATATTATTTGTATTTGTTGTTTTTAGGCGCAACTGATTTATCACACTTTGGTTAAGATTATAAAATCTCGCACTAGAACATTAGGAAACCTCTCTTTAAAAATTAATCAATTTAAAGAAACATTAAAACCATATATGGAAGACATCAAATTTAAAGAAAAACAACAAACTATCATTCAAAATATGAAAGATCTAAATGCTAGTATATATAACAGTAAAAGGAAAAAATTAGAAAGAGATGAAACTGATTATAATCAGAATAAAAAAAATACATCCAAAAACAGAGATTGCATTGAAGAAAATGGCACAGACATAGAAGAAATACAGATGGGAATAACAAATAAAGATACGATTAATAAAAATAAAAATGGAAATAATGATCTTTTTAAAAAATCCAATAAAAAGAATCAACATTATTCAAACAATAGAAATGATTATGTGAATAGAGAACAATGGACTAATAACAATAACATAGAATATGAAGAAAACAATGAACAACACACAGGGATATATCCAGCTAGGCATAGGGAGGAAGAAAATTTTTAGACATTATCCTAATAGGAATTATAGAACCCACAGAAATGGATATGGGCAAAACTATAGAGATAAAGATGATTATGATAGAAGAAGAGATACTAACTATAGAAGTAGATTTAATAATCATAACCATAACCAAACATACCATTGGGAATATAAAAAATCAAATAGAGATAATCTATATAAAAATAACTATACAAATAATTGGAGGAATAGAGAACATTACACGAATGATTGGGATAGAAGACAAAATTGGAGGAGACATACACAAAATTCAAATATGAATTATCAAGAAAGAGAGGATTACAGACATTACAATCAGGAAGAACAAAATTCAAATTATGACAGACGAACATACACTACATATAATGACTATCCAAGACATCAATATTATAGGGAACATCATTCAAATTATAACAGATATCAAAGTAGTAATAAAGAAACCAGAGACCCACACAGAAAGATAGAATTAAAGAATAGATATGATGTATTAGAATCCTTAGATGAAAATACAAATGGAAACCAACATTTTTTAGGGATAGGACAAGAACACCCAACCACATCCAACACCTTACAGCAAGAAAACAGAGAGAGATTAAAAAAACAAAAGAAAAGAATATTAGAGGTAGTAGAGGAAGAGGAGGTAGAGAGTCCAAGAAATCACAAAAAAATTGAGATAAACAATACAGATACCAACAATACAAATAAAGGTATTTTCAATCTAAGTGAAAAACCTTTAAATAAAGAACAGGAGAATATTCTGGCCAAAGGAATATCATTTGCCCCAACCACACTGTTAAATAAATTTAACACTCTAATCAATGCAAATCAATTCATACGCAAACTTACCCTAAAAAGACATTTTTTTAAAAACCCTCAAGAAAGCCAATTACAAACTAGAAGAACAGAATACATTCATACACCACTCAAACCCAAATCATCATATTACCCAACACAGGATAAAGGAACACATATTGAAATGTTCGAAAGATTAATAAAAGAGGATATAAAAAAATGTGAAATTAACAAAAGGAAACCATCTAATCTGACTAGGAAGGAGAAAACTATCCTAAAAGAACTTAAAGAAGACCCAACAATTACAATAAAGCAAGCAGATAAAGGTGGAGGGTTGGCCATATTAAACACTAAAGATTATATAACAGAAGCTAATAGAATACTAGGAAACACAGAAACCTATAGAAAATTACCATTCAATCCAATTCAAAAACAAACTAAAAATTTTGAAATAATCTTAAACACTGCCAAAACAGCAGGAATAATAAATAATCAAGAGTACCAATTCATAAATATACAATATCCAAAAACACCAGTCTTCTATTACCTCCCTAAAATACATAAAACATTAGATCATCTGCCAGGCCGTCCCATAATCTCCGGAATTGATGCCATTACTTCTAACATGTCACAATACGTGGATACTTTTTTGCAAAAATACATACACAACCTGCCGTCACATTTAAAAGACACCACAGATTTTCTGAATATACTGACAACCATAACATGGCAAGAAAACTATACATTAGTCACATGCGACGTAAATTCATTATACACCAACATACAACATAAATTAGGAATAGAAGCTTCAGAACATTACTTAAACACAGATTATGAAATGAAAAACCCGCAGATTAAATTTATTCTAAACTGTATGCAATTTATATTAGAAAACAATTATTTTAATTTGAACAAAACATTCTATCTGCAATTACAAGGAACGGCTATGGGCACAAGGTTTGCACCCAGCTATGCAAACTTATTCATGGGGAGATTTGAGGATAAACATATCCTACACTCCCCATGGGGTGCAAACCTCGTGCTCTACAGGAGATTCATAGACGATTTATTTCTGATCTGGAAAGGAGATCAGGAACTCTTGAATTTATTTCTAGAAGACATAAATTGTAATACTTGGGGTTTAAGTTTTACCCATGAATATAGTAAAACTAATATACATTTTTTAGATGTCCAAATAAATATCAAAAACAACACCATAACAACTGAGACATATTTCAAACCTACAGATACAAATAGTTATATACATCCTGACAGCTGTCATTTGGAAAGATGGATCAATAATACACCTAAAGGTCAGTTTTATAGAATAAGGAAGAACTGTTCAGAGGATAATACATTTCAGAAACAAGCCAATACCTTGGAAAGAAAATTCAAAGAGAAAGGATATAAAGAAACAATAACAAATGAAGCTACAGCTCAAGCAATAAATAAAGATAGAACAGAATTACTAAACTATACAAAAAAGAACAAAAACAAATTTCATAATCAAATATCATTTATTACAGAATACAATGAAGATCATAAAATTATTAATTCTAGATAAACACTGGCACATAATTAGAAAGGATCCGCTACTATCAGACATTGTCAAACAACGTCCAACACTAATATTCAGAAAGACAAATAACTTGAAAAATATACTAGCACCCAGTCAGTTTAATAAAACATCTAAACCAAGAGATCAAGATCTACAGGGAAATGCACTGCAAGGTTTTTTTCCCTGCACCAGTTGTAAAGCATGCAAATTTGGCAAAAAAAGTAAAGAAGTAATATCCTCCAATAACAATTACAAATATCCCATAAAAGATACCATTAGATGTTCTGACACAAACATAATTTACTTAATTCAATGCCAGTGTAAATTACAGTACTTGGGACAAACGAGCCGACCATTACACGATAGAATAAGAGAACACCTTTCTAATATTAAAAGAGGCAACTGTAAACATTTACTCTCCAAACATTTCACAGAAAAACACCAAAAAAAAAACGGTAGGATTTACATACTGGGGCATAAAAAAAGTACACAATGACAGAGGAGGTGATATGGAAAAAATACTGTTATTAAAAGAAGCTGAATTAATATTTAAGTTCAATACACTCACCCCCAATGGCCTTAATGCAGAACTCAATCTAAATCCATTTATATAACAAAAGACATTTACATTAGAACAATGACACAATTCCAAAATCTATCCTATATAATAAACATACAGGTGGTGTTTAAATTTATAGAAATCAGCTATACAGACTATTATAGATATATAACCTTTACCTATATATATTACACAGTGTACATCAGAATATTTTCTGAACTTGTAAAAATCTAAAAATTTGAGACAGCTATTGAATATATACATCGAGAATACCAATCATTTATACATTCACAGTTACTAATTAATCTTTCTACTCAGTATAATTCTTCATATTTTTCATATTTAATTTAATTTTATTCCAATTTAACGATCGATCAAATGTATGCACGGCTTTTGATAATTAATCATATAATCCTTTTGTAACAGAAAGATGGATTTTTAAATGAATAAGATCAATATGTATATCACAAAGTAGTATCGATATTTAGCATACCATTAGCATAATAAGAGCATATCCGTTACAATTAATTGGGGGGAACAAAAGAACTATAAAGGAGCCCAAAGAACACACTAGATTACACAGTCTTGATAAAGGCGCAAGTTACAGCGCTGAAACGCGTAGAAAACCCGACATTGAGTGTGGATACTATTGGCTCCAGCAGAAGAACTACAGGAACACTCCCCCACGATCCGGTTACCCGATAAGTCCTCCGTGCACCACATCAGACGGGCATCAAACACACCTGGGTAGGAAGTAGTTGCGGAAGAAATTCAAACTGCGGCTTGCCGACTGGAGAAACAGCAAACTCAGCTTGTACACAGAAGCACTCTTCCCAGAACCCACGGCATCAAGAAAAAGTTCAAAAAATCATGGAGGTAAGGGATATCGGAGGTCCGGTTAGGGGGAGTCTAGCTGATACTTTAATTTTAACTATAACATTGGGATTTTTTAACAGTCTAAGGACAAGTTGTGGCCACAATTTAGGAATATCCTATCAGATACATCACAAAAGGATTACAATATCTGAACTCACTGAACATTATCAAGTTTTAAATTGAATTTTTTTACAGGGTATGGACATGCTCTAATATATATGCTTAAATTAAATATGGTATGAAACACCTTATGAATTGCCTATACCAGTAGAACCTGTTTTTAACCAAGTTTTAAGTAAAACGTTTTTTCTTATACAACTGTTCAGTTTTATTATTTACTTATAAGTTGGAGTATATTTACAATATTGTGCATGTATCACAGATATAAGTTTAAAGGAATATAGAACATAAGAATATTGAAAGTCAGTAATCTTTACACAATAACCAGAACCTATAAGAACAGGAGTAATTTAAACAGCATCCGATGTAGATGGAATAAATTATATACGTATATATACACGTACACTTCACCTCACACTAACTTTGAAACAATATATATTGTTGCATCAGACAATTCTACAATTGCCGATTAGGAGAATAATCACTAACACATTTTTTCACTAGTGGTGTAATACGAGGTAAACACTGTAGCAGATTCACATTTACAACATAGGCATACTAATTAACGATTTTCATGAGAAGATTTTAAGGAATTTATAGAACAGTTAATAGAATCACAGTCCAACTCACAGCTCTCTTTGAGCGCTCCCCACCCCCCACCTTGCACACTTTCACATAATCTGATACTGGGAGCATATCAGACTTGGGGAAGCAAGTTGAGTCTGATCTAAACTTCACTCCACATACCCCTTTTTGTCTAGCATTGAACTAGCCATAGAGGGGCTTTCAACCAAGTTATTAAAAAGAGGAAGCAACAATGGAGCTAGAGTCTGAGAGAATACTTTATAATATTTGAGCGAGAATCCATCCGGACCCGGACTTTCCCGCTAGGGAAGTCCTTAATAGCGAGCTCATCGGCAGAGATGGGAGCATCTAAGCTGCCTCTCTGCGATTGACCTAGTCGTGGTAAAGAAAGCTTTTCTAGATATTGGTCTATCTGAGCTCTTTTAGAAGGTATGCCTTTTGGGTGGTCATGTGGATGCGTTTCTTGTGTTATATTATATAACGATTTGTAGTAAGAGTTAAAAGAGTTTGCAATTTATTTATTACCCTTCAGGGTCATGCCATCCGGGTTATGTAACACATGAACATGAGCTTTTAGTTGTTTTCTACGAACGGCTCTGGCCAGTAGCCTGCCCGGCTTATTGCCTCCTTCAAAGTATTGCTGTTTAATTGCCAACATCTTTCGTTGATAAGCTCCCAGAAGAAGTGTGTTAAGATCCTTTCTAGCCACTTCCAGTGCTCTCTTAGTGTCTGTGTCTAATGGTTTTTTTTTTATGTACCTCTTCCAATTGCATTATAGTTTGTAAGAGTTGTACATGTTTTAGTCTGTGTTGTTTATTGAGGCGAGCTTTATGTTTAAGGAACTCTCCTCGGATTACACATTTGTGCGCTTCCCAACAATGTATGAGTGAGGTTTGTGAGGGATTATTGTGTAGTAAGTAGTCGTTCAGTGATTTCTGGACGTCAGATTTAACTATTGGGTCGTTCAGTAAAGTCTTGTCTAGTTTCCAGATGTACGACGTCGGCGGGAGGTCTGGCCATAATATAGAACAGGTCACTGGGGCATGGTCTGACCATGTAATGGGGCCAGTTGAACAGGAGGTGACCATGTCAAGCCCAGATGGGTCGGAAAAAAATAATTTATACGGGAATATTTATTATGGGGTGGTGAGTAGTATGTAAAATCTTTGCTGGATGTGTGTACTGTTCTCCATATATCATGGAGACGGAGGCTCGAGATCGTGGATTTAACAGATTTAATTATCTTAGGAGGGGTGCTTGCCACTCCGTTTGAAGTGTCTAATTGAGCGTCCATCGTCAAGTTAAAGTCGCCAGACAGAAACACCGAGCCCCTCGCCAGATCTAGAAGAAGCTTTGAAATTTTAGATATGAATAAATGTTGGTTCGTGTTTGGGCTGTAAAGAGTGGCTAGGGTAATTGGGTGTTCATAGAGTAATCCCGTTATTATTAATTATTAAATACCTGCCCTCAGGGTCCCTCTCAATATGTAAAATTTTTAGGGGGAGAGTATGGTGTATCAATATGCCCACTCCGCCTTTTTTAGTGGGGCCTGATGTGAAGAGGGCGGGAGGGTACTGCGCATTGAATCATTTCGGCTCCCTTCCCTTACGGAAGTGCGTTTCTTGAAAGAAAAGCATGTGGCTGTATATGTTTTTAAGGGCTCTAAAGGCAATAGACCTCTTACCAGGATTGCTCAGTCCCTTTGCATTGATTGTAGTCATGGTAAGGCCATGAGAGCCGAATTTGCTATGTTGCTGACTCATTCTGGAAAAAAAAAAAGGGGGGAATGGGGGAGACAAAGGAGAATGGGTAGAAAAAGAATTTGCGTGAAAAGTATTAGAAAGAGAAGGATGTCAAGGTAAAGGTGCAAGGGAAAAAGATCCCGATGTACAGAGAAGTGCAATTAGTGCACAGTATTTAGATTGGAATGATAAGAATTTCAGGTATGGAACAGCTGAAATGTAACAACAAACAATTTCAATTGGGGTAATAACCCTCAGTCAAATACATAAAATACAATAAACTCTTGGGGTTCTATAGGCTACTGCACCCAAGATCCAAGAAGAGGTATAGGAGTTGGCATAAAACGCTATTTAGTAATAGAACTAATTTAACTAAAGTGGAGGGGGTTGTTGTAGAGGAAGAGGGTGAGGTGGAGGGGGGTGGAGGGGAAGGCACAAGGGAGGTTGGGGATTGGTATGGAAGGGGAGGTCGAGATGGGGAGGGGAGAGGAGAGGAAGAAGCACAGGAAAGGTAGTGTGGTAGGGAAGGACTCTCTGACTCCATAAAAGATGCTGCTCAGTTAAGGCATAGATTGGGTGAGAGAAACAGTAAGAAACAGTAATAGTAAAATATTTCAATAACGATTCCTAGTTGAGAATAGGCAGAATTGTGCGCGCACTATGAGCCACACTAGTTGACAATTGTAACTGTATAACCTGCTAAACAAAAATAGTATTAAACATTAAGGGGAGAAAACATAATATAGTACTTCAACTTTAAACTAAACATACAATTGACCAGTTAATGGTAGTTGGGTCTGAGTCCTGACCCCTATTTTTACTTTATTGTTCAGTCAGGAGTATACCAGGCTCATCTGTCCAGGGCCCAGGAACTTACAAACATGAGAAAACAGCAACCAACCCCTGCATTCATGAATATTGTCCGTGAGAGAGATGTGAACCACTAACGTGGTCACTCTCACAGACACAACCAAGGTGGTAAAAGGATACATCAAGGGGAAGTCCGGAGGCTTAAATTCAATCTCTACCCTATATTACATCCTCCCCAGCTGCAACCTTGTTTAGGGGGTCATGAAGAATATCACCAGAGAGGATCTCATTGTGATGTCAATCTTCTCCAATTGATAGGTCTGCGTAGAAAGCTTGGACATCTGCCCCAGGTCTGTACGTTGCAGATTTATTTTGATAAGTAGCTACAAGCGAGACCGGGAAGCCCCACGTGTATTGGATTTTGTGTGCTCTTAGTTTGGCTGTGATGTGACCCAGTTCCCTATCTGCAGTTCCTCACCTGCATGTAATATAGGTTGTTTGGAGAGTGCACATTTAAGAATTTCCTCTTTGTCCTTAAATCTCAGGAACCGGACAATGATGTCTCTGGGAGGAGCCTTAGGCGGCGGTTTAGCTGTGAGTGCTCTGTGTGCTCGCTCGAGCACTATTTCCGGGGAAGATGGAGAGTCCCTCAGAGTCTTGAACAGGCTTTGTAGATATCCATCCAACGCCGGGGGAGGAACGGTTTCAGAGACCCCTCTAATACGCAGGTTATTCCTGTGGCCTCTATTATCGAGGTCTTCGATCTTGTCTGACATCTGCTGGATTAACTCTGAGTGGTCCCGCACTTCCGTGTGTAGTAACTGTACAGTTGCTGAGTGCGCTGTCTGTGAGGCTTCAACCTTTGTTACGCTGAAGTCTAAAACATTTATATCCTTCCTTAAGTCATTGAAAAGGCTGCACATTTCTTTTACTGCATTTTTAATGTCTTCCTTGGAAGACAGAAGGCGAAGATCCTCTTTTGTGATTAAGTTCCTGGCTTGGGATTCAACAATCTGGGGAAGTTCATTGTGCTCAGTCAGATCTGCTTCCATTGTGCCCGATGGTGGGGGAACAGGGTGCTCCACCTGCTTAAGATATTTGCTGAGGGTGCGCACTGGTGTGTTTTTATCCGATTTGTTTTGCTTTTTACAAGGCATACCTCAGAGTTCCCACAGTAGATGGATGTGAGATTACTATGTCTGAACCATCAGGGGGCTCTCTATAAGTGGGTTTCTGGTTTTCAAGGTTGAAAGGTAAAGGTAGAAAAGGTAATGCTTGTAGTCCTTTCTCAGGAAGCTTCAAAATAACACCCTGTTCTAGTTGTAAAGCTATACAATGTGTACTCTGGCAAAAAGCAAGCAAGCTTGCACTGTCTTTAAGGCTGAGTAGGTCAATTACTTCAAGAGTGTAATGTAGTGTACACACTAGGGTTTTACATTTGTATACTGTGTTAGGCAGGACACATTTCAATAAAGGCGATATGATGTTTGGTGTATAAAAAAAAACTTCCAAGCGATAACTTTATCCCCTTCGGATTTTGTGCTATAATCTTGAGAAATTTCAGGCGATGGAAGTGTCCCCTTAGGGAGCTGTAGTGTCCCCACACTCGTAGGGCCTCTCTCAGAATAGTGTAACAAGTCAGGATAGAGACCGGGAGACGCTAGTGCCCCATATGAAATCAATCTGGCCAGAGAAGTACCCAGAAATGTAGCCGGTGTTTAACACCCTAGCCCAAGCAGTTATCGGGTAGGAATAAGGAGAGGATGGGTGAAGCGTGTGTCGCAGTTAGGCCTGAAAGCCTCTAAGCAGGAGCTAAGAAAAGAGCAAGGCAGTTACGTTACCCGCGGCTCTGCGTGTGTGTCAGTTCTCCTGGAGCCGATGCGGATAGGCAATGTGCGATCAGTCTGCTAGCTGAACCGCTGTCCGGTGAGTGGTGTTAGGAAGAGATATTCCTGTGTCATGTGGCCCTCAAATCTGCTTAAGTGATTAAGCGTTGCAGCGTCTCTACTTCCAGCCGCTCCGGTTTAGGGCTGCTCTGAAACTTCCTCCGGTTCCTTATATGTAATAGATGCGGTGGGGACTATGTGCTGTGGTAATTTTCCTCCACTTAACGATCATTTGAGGATGAATTATGCCATAATTATATGCTGTATTGACTGAGGGTTGAGGAGCTCACTCAAAACACCGCCATCTGCCTGCGTGGCTAGACTCCGCCCCCCCGTGTTAGTTTTTTTAATGTGTAATTTAGTTTATTTAATGGATAGTTATTTTAATTTTAGTATAATAGTTGCATTTTTTTTATTTCATAGGTAAGTTTTTATTTATTTTAAGAAAGGAATATTGTAATTTGAATTTAAAGTTAGGGGGTTGTTAGGTTTAGGGGTTAATAGTTTAATTTAGTTTTTTGTGATGTGGGGGGCTGGCGGTTTAGGGGTTAATAGGTTTATTTAGTGGTGGTGATGTTGGAGGCCAGAGGTTCAGGGGTTAATATCTTTATTTAGTGGCGGTGATGTTGGGGAGCGGCAGAATAGGGGTTAATATCTTTATTATAGTCAGGGCCGTCTTTAACACAGGGCAAAAGGGGCAGCTGCCCAGGGCCCAGTCTCTGTTGAGGGGCCCAAGAGTCATACCAGACTGCTGATGGGACATGGGGAACACACACATTCAGTCATAATACTGTCACAGTCAAAAGTACTCTGCTTATATATTTTTTTAAAAAAACTGTGCCAGACCGTGCCAGTGTCATGTGACATGCCAAGCTATTGCCATGTGCTGTTTTAGATGTGCACTGTGCAGCACTGAATGCAAAGCCCTAACTCGGCATCCAGCCATTCCCACTGCATCAGAAAAGGTCCTACTGGGGTTACTACTGTTACCAGGTAACTGCTCTGGTGGTGGGAATTGTCTCTTGGTAGGGCTGACTGTAGGCGCATGCAGCAGAAAGCTGGGAAGGCAGGCACATGAGGATTTGAGCATCTGTGCAGCTGCATACACTGCTCTCTTCAGTCTTGAGGCTGTATGACACATCTCACACTGTATCCATGCAGCCTTGGGCAGACAGCATCCAGTCTGCTGGTCCCCTTAGCCCTGCACTTTCTGCTGTGGCCCTAAGATCAACAAACTGAAGTTTGTTAGGGGAACAGTGCTTTGTAGAAATGTCAGTGGGAAGAATAAGTGAGTGCACACACACCCCTCCCCATGCAGCATTGTCTAGTGCAGGGTGAGAGGGAACTTGTTCCTAGCAAAGAAGTGACATGTGCTGCTGTGGCTGATGTATAGTGTCATGCTGATACTTCACGCATTAATGTAAGGTTTATTTTTTATAGTTTTTGTTTTCTCTCTGTCTCAGATTTTACAGCTTCCCATAGCAGTTCTGCTGTTTCAGTCAGAAAACGTATATTTGTCGGCACCTCCATGCTTCCTCCTCAGTCTTTAACTTGCTTTGCTTCTGTTGGCTGCCCTAAACCTCTTTAACCAGCTAACCTCACACCAGAATCACATTCAAAAGAATATTAAATGAATCCACAGGGGATGAATTTATATATTTATTTACTTATTAATACTGCTTAGGTCCAGTTTCACATATTGCAATTTATTTCATTTTTTTTTAAATGATTAGCCCAGCAGTGGATGATCCACTGCTGGGCTAATAATTTGGAAAACAATTATAAAATAAATTTATTTAGTCGTTTTTTGGGATGTTGGGGTGGAGAGCGAAATTGCATGGGGTGGGGGGGCCCCAGGGTCCAGTCAATATTAAAGACGGCCCTGATTATAGTGGCGGCGATGTTGGGGTGTAAGCGGGAATAGGGGTTAATAACTTTATTATAGTGGCGGCGAGAGCAGATTAGGGGTTAATACGTTTATTTTGGTGTTGGGGCAGCAGATTAGGGGTGTTTAGACTTGGGGTTTATGTTAGGGTGTTAGATTTAAACGTAACTTTTTTCCCCCATAGACATCAATGGGGTTGCGTTACGGTAATCACCATTCCGCGCTTCAGGTGTTAGTTTTTTCTACCACGCTCTCCCCATTGATGGCTATGGAGAAAGCGTGCACGAGCACGTCAAAGCAGTCCTTGGATTTTGTGCAGTATGGAGCTCATCGCCACCATATCACACTCACAAGGCAGCTTTTCAAAAACTTGTAATGGCAGCACTAGGGAGGGTGAAATAACGCAACTTTTGTTGCGTTCGTTTTGCTCCCTCTATATCACAAAACTTGTAATTTAGGTGATAAAAAAGAATAACCTGTTTAATCTATGTTCCCCAATCACAATATAACCCACCCTTATGATCTATGTTTTCCCTACACAATCTCATTTACCATTAGATACCCCATTTGATCCGTGTTCCCCCTGCACATTATCACCCACCCTAGAAGCCTTGTTAAATCTGGGTTCTCCTTATGGAGTGTCAACCAGCACATAATCCCAATATACTACAACCCACCCACCACCAGATACCCCTTTAATCCATCACAAGACACATTGTTTAATCTAAGTTCTTCCTACACAATTTCACAAACCACAAGTTACCTTGTTTAAACTATGTTCTTCCTACACAATCTCAAGAACCACAAAAAACCTAAATTAATTTATTTTCCCCTACACAAGCTCACAAACCTCAAGAAACCTTGTTTAATCTATAACTCAAAAAAAGAGATTCACAGCACTGGTGTCAGGGTTTTTTCCCTGTTTTGTTTGCCATGTGCTACTGGCAGCCATTTTACTCACCTCTCTTGCTGACTCTGGTGCATACTGTGTGATGTTGCTCATTTCCTGCACTTCCTTTTATGGCCAGACTCGTGTACATCATCAGTGTGAGACAGGATGCAGTCTCAGAATTGTCATGTCAGCACTTATTATTTAAAGGGCTTCTGTTCAGTAGGCTTTGCCTTTTCGTTGTCTCAGACCTGTTTGTGAGAACTCCTGTGTATTACCTGGCTGTCTGACGTCCCTCCTGGTTCCTGATCCCTGGCTTGTTCCTGACTCTGCTGTTCTCCTTGTTCCTGATTCCGGCTCGTCTGACTATTCGCTTTTGCTCTTGACTTGGCTCGTCTGACTTCCAGCTCTGGTTTTGATTCCTGGCTTGTTATTTGACTTGTGGACTTTTTATAATTTTTTGCTATTAATAAAGGTGTGATTATTTTTGCACTTCTCGTCTCAGTCTGATTCCTGGCACCCTGATAACTGGGTTCCATAACAATTTTTTTAGAGTCACAAAGCATAAATCATTGCAATAATATCATCATATGAGGGGTACATTTCATTCACATACTCCTCCTCAGTCAAACCCACATCCACCAAAACATCAAGCACGTTGCCAATCTATTTGCAACAAAAATAAAAATAAAAAGTTGCAAAAAAGGAAAAGAAAAAAGTCAGAGATAAATAACCCTGAAGGCATCCCAAGGGGGAAACGATCCACATCACCTGCAAACACTTTCACTAAAAGTAAAGAAACCCCAGCTGTTCAGTTTCAATGTTCCTGAGTGGAGGTGATTGTACACCTATTGTCAACACTCTCAAGTTACACAGTCCCAGTGTATTTTATTTGTTTTCATTAAGTCAAGCTTGAAACAGAGTATCACTCAATATTATATTCAGTATCATACCAGCATTTCACCAGGTTAAACGTGACATACAATCTTGCTGAATAGGGTTAAATAGGGGTCTGTAATCTGTACCATCTGCATCTGCACTAATTAATTTGATAGTCCTTATATTCATGTGACAGTGATACAGACACTCACAATACCGTAACAGTTCATAATACAATCTTCACTCACTCCGACTACAAATCTCCCCACTTGTTCCCCTCATATGTTTAGAGCAACACTTGCATTTGATAGTAGGTGAGTCTATGTCACAACTGAGTGGTCCATGGTGTCCGTGGTGTCCGTGAGTCTTAGTATCCGTATATGCGAGTAATTTAGTCTGTAGCTGGTTTCCTGGTCTCCTACCTCACTGTCACCCTTGTCCAAAAAGGCTTGCAGTCTTATGTAAGTAGTCAGAATTTTCTTCCTCACTGCATGCAGAGTTCAGATACACAGACCAGAGCAGGTGATAGCGTCATAGGATCTCCTTCATAAATCAATAACCAATGAATGATATGGAGATCCTATGACGCTATCACCTGCTCTGGTCTGTGTATCTGAACGCTGCATGCGGTGAGGAAGAAAACACTGACTACTTACATAAGACATACAGACAAAAGAAATGACTGGGATTTCAGGCTAAGGAGAGTTTTAAAAAGTTCAAGGTTTATTACACACAGATATCAGTGAGGCTTTCCATTACCACAGTAGCATACATCCAACGCGTTTCCTGCCCATTACGGCACTTCATCAGGGATAAACAGCTGTTACCCTATGTTCATTAAAGAGCCAAATGAATGAACCCTTTAATGATTAAATATTTAAATATCAATTCAAGTAACAATTGAATATATATAAATATAAATGTAACATTTGATATAGTCAGACTCATTAATAGTTCATCCTTTTCACATATTTATACATTTCATATTCAAACCAACGATAATAATTACAAATACAAGAATAAAAAAGAAAAAACACACGTTAAAAACAGCAATTTTAAACACTATGAAAAAATGAATACCTTAATAACAAAGCTTATATAAGCTCTTAATAATATAAATATTAAACTGTATTACAAATTTGTATTCAATAATAACATCCTCTTCCAAATACAGGTAAATATGGCTAAAAGAATGTTTATTCCATTAGTGAAGTAGGAGTTAATGAACAGTATAGATGTAATTTAGTATATAATATTATAATATTTAGAAACAGCAGAAAGATTTTAGTATTTATATATATTTATCAGAAGGGACAGTTTTGGTCCCAAAACGTTACTATAATAAATTTTTGCTCTTGCTGTCAAAAGTCCAGAGAGTGCTTGAAATCATTTGCCTGCTACATACCACTAAGAGCACCCTGGCAGTTGTGGAGAGTTGGTGAGAGTGCAGATACTGAACTTTGCAAAAGCAAAAACAAAACAAAAACAGGTGCAAAAACACATGCCTAGATTTAGAGTTTTGTCGGTAACGACCCGCGTATCTAACGCTGGCTTTTTTCTGGCCGCACCTTTTAAATACCTCTGGTATTGAGAGTTCACAGAATGGCTGCGTTAGGCTCCAAAAAGGGAGCGTACAGCATATTTACCGCCACTGCAACTCTCGATACCAGAGTTGCTTACGGACGCGGCCAGCTTCAAAAACGTGCTCGTGCACGATTCCCCCATAGAAAACAATGGGGCTGTTTGAGCTGAAAAAAAACCTAACACCTGCAAAAAAGCCGCGTTCAGCTCCTAGCGCAGCCCCATTGTTGTCTATGGGGAAACACTTCCTACGTCTGCACCTAACACTCTAACATGTACCCCGAGTCTACACACCCCTAACCTTACACTTATTAACCCATATTCTGCCGTCCCCACTATCGCTGACCCCTGCATATTATTTTTAACCCCTAATCTGCCGCTCCGTAAACCGCCGCTACTTACATTATCCCTATGTACCCCTAATCTGCTGCCCCTAACACCGCCGACCCCTATATTATATTTATTAACCCCTAATCTGCCCCCCACAACGTCGCCTCTACCTGCCTACACTTATTAACCCCTAATCTGCCGAGCGGACCGCACCGCTATTATAATAAAGTTATTAACCCCTAATCCGCCTCACTAACCCTATAATAAATAGTATTAACCCCTAATCTGCCCTCCCTAACATCGCCGACACCTAACTTCAAACATTAACCCCTAATCTGCCGACTGGAGCTCACCGCTATTCTAATAAATGTATTAACCCCTAAAGCTAAGTCTAACCCTAACACTAACACCCCCCTAAGTTAAATATAATTTAAATCTAACGAAATTAATTAACTCTTATTAAATAAATTATTCCTATTTAAAGATAAATACTTACCTGTAAAATAAATCCTAATATAGCTACAATATAAATTATATTTATATTATAGCTATTTTAGGATTTATATTTATTTACAGGTAACTTTGTATTTATTTTAACCAGGTACAATAGCTATTAAATAGTTAAGAACTATTTAATAGCTAAAATAGTTAAAATAATTACAAAATTACCTGTAAAATAAATCCTAACCTAAGTTACAATTAAACCTAACACTACACTATCAATAAATTAATTAAATAAACTACCTACAATTACCTACAATTAAACCTAACACTACACTATCAATAAATTAATTAAATACAATATCTACAATGAAATACAATGAAATAAACTAACTAAAGTACAAAAAATAAAAAAGAACTAAGTTACAAAAAATAAAAAAATATTTACAAACATCAGAAAAATATTACAACAATTTTAAACTAATTACACCTACTCTAAGCCCCCTAATAAAATAACAAAGACCCCCAAAATAAAAAATGCCCTACCCTATTCTAAATTACTAAAGTTCAAAGCTCTTTTACCTTACCAGCCCTGAACAGGGCCCTTTGCGGGGCATAACCCAAAGAATTCAGCTCTTTTGCCTGTAAAAAAAACACATACAATACCCCCCCCAACATTGCAACCCACCACCCAAATACCCCTAATCTAACCCAAACCCCCTTTAAATAAACCTAACACTAAGCCCCTGAAGATCTTCCTACCTTATCTTCACCATACCAGGTTCACCGATCGATCCAGAAGAGCTCCTCCGATGTCTTGATCCAAGCCCAAGCGGGGGGCTGAAGATGTTCATGATCCGGCTGAAGTCTTCATCCAAGCTGGAGCTGAAGAGGTCCATGATCCGGCTGAAGTCTTCTATCAACGGCATCTTCAATCTTCTTTCTTCCGGATCCATGTTCATCTTGCAGACCTCCGACGCGGAACATCCTGCTGGCCCGATGGACTACCGACGAATGAAGGCTCCTTTAAGGGACGTCATCCAAGATGGCGTCCCTCGAATTCCGATTGGCTGATAGGATTCTATCAGCCAATCGGAATTAAGGTAGGAAAATTCTGATTGGCTGATGGAATCAGCCAATCAGAATCAAGTTCAATCCGATTGGCTGATTGGATCAGCCAATCAGATTGAGCTCGCATTCTATTGGCTGTTCTGATCAGCCAATAGAATGCAAGCTCAATCTGATTGGCTGATCGGATCGGCCAATCAGATTGAACTTGATTCTGATTGGCTGATTCCATCAGCCAATCAGAATTTTCCTACCTTAATTCCGATTGGCTGATAGAATCCTATCAGCCAATCGGAATTCGAGGGACGCCATCTTGGATGACGTCCCTTAAAGGAGCCTTCATTCGTCGGTAGTCCGTCGGGCCAGCAGGATGTTCCGCGTCGGAGGTCTGCAAGATGAACATGGATCCGGAAGAAAAAAGATTGAAGATGCCGTTGATAGAAGACTTCAGCCGGATCATGGACATCTTCAGCCCCCCCGCTTGGGCTTGGATCAAGACATCGGAGGAGCTCTTGTGGATCGATCGGTGAACCTGGTATGGTGAAGATAAGGTAGGAAGATCTTCAGGGGCTTAGTGTTAGGTTTATTTAAGGGGGGTTTGGGTTAGATTAGTGGTATGTGGGTGGTGGGTTGTAATGTTGGGGGCGGGTATTGTGTGTGTTTTTTTTACAGGCAAAAGAGCTGAATTCTTTGGGGCATGCCCCGCAAAGGGCCCTGTTCAGGGCTGGTAAGGTAAAAGAGCTTTGAACTTTAGTAATTTAGAATAGGGTAGGGCATTTTTTTATTTTGGGGGTCTTTGTTATTTTATTAGGGGGCTTAGAGTAGGTGTAATTAGTTTAAAATTGTTGTAATATTTTTCTGATGTTTGTAAATATTTTTTTATTTTTTGTAACTTAGTTCTTTTTTATTTTTTGTACTTTAGTTAGTTTATTTCATTGTATTTATTTGTAGATAATGTATTTAATTAATTTATTGATAGTGTAGTGTTAGGTTTAATTGTAGGTAATTGTAGGTATTTTATTTAATTAATTTATTGATAGTGTAGTGTTAGGTTTAATTGTAACTTAGGTTAGGATTTATTTTACAGGTAATTTTGTAATTATTTTAACTATTTTAGCTATTAAATAGTTCTTAACTATTTAATAGCTATTGTACCTGGTTAAAATAAATACAAAGTTGCCTGTAAAATAAATATTAATCCTAAAATAGCTATAATATAATTATAATTTATGTTGTAGCTATATTAGGGTTTATTTTACAGGTAAGTATTTAGATTTAAATAGGAATAATTTATTTAATAAGAGTTAATTTATTTCGTTAGAATAAAATTATATTTAACTTAGGGGGGTGTTAGGGTTAAAAAATTTATTAGAGTAGCGGTGAGCTCCGATCGGCAGATTAGGGGTTAATACTTGAAGTTAGGTGTCGGCGATGTTAGGGAGGGCAGATTAGGGGTTAATACTATTTATTATAGGGTTATTGAGGCGGGAGTGAGGCGGATTAGGGGTTAATAACTTTATTATAGTAGCGGTGCGGTCCACTCGGCAGATTAGGGGTTAATAAGTGTAGGCAGGTGGAGGCGACGTTGAGGGGGGCAGATTAGGGGTTAATAAATATAATATAGGGGTCGGCAGTGTTAGGGGCAGCAGATTAGGGGTACATAGCTATAATGTAGCTGGCGGCGGCGTGCGGACGGCAGATTAGGGGTTAATAATAATATGCAGGGGTCAGCGATAGCGGGGGCGGCAGATTAGGGGTTAATAAATATAATATAGGGGTCGGCAGTGTTAGGGGCAGCAGATTAGGGGTACATAAGTATAACGTAGGTGGCGGTCGGCAGATTAGGGGTTAGAAAAATTTCTTAGAGTGGCGGCGATGTGGGGGGGCGTCGGTTTAGGGGTACATAGGTAGTTTATGGGTGTTAGTGTACTTTAGAGCACAGTAGTTAAGAGCTTTATGAACAGGCGTAAGCCCAGAAAGCTCTTAACTACTGACTTTTTTCTGCGGCTGGAGTTTTGTCGTTAGAATTCTAACTAATTCCCAAAAATGTTGCAGCGCAAAAATTGAACTGATATAGGGTACACTCTACCTATTAGATACCAAAATAAATTCTAACTATCCCCTGAATATTAATAAATCATACAAATGGTAAAGTGCTAGTGCTATTACTACTACTATTCTTCCTTAAAAAATATATTTCTTATCAACCTTGGTGTTGTAATGGACTCAGAAATTAGTTGTGTATATAAACCACATATAAAAATCAATTACATATAAAACTCAACTACATATAAAACACTGTTTCATAAAATATAAATATAAATACCGCAGTTCAAACTCTTGAATAGGAACAAGTACTGAAAGGGGTTAAAAAATCCAAATGAATATGGCTAGAATGTTCTTTTAGCAATTGGTTTCCAGCTGATATCTGTGATCTTTCCGTTGCTGCTTGTCTCAGGAACCTGTTTGTGTCCAGATCCTCCTTTCACACGAACTACAACAACAAAAACACAAGCGCATCCGAGATTCACTGTATCTTTCTTTATTATTATTACAATAAAGCCATAAAAATATACACTTACAAGATAAGTGCAAGTTATATGCACATAAGATTTAAAGTTGCTTAGCGATCACAATCCAATCCAAGCCTCGGTATCCGGTCTTAGTGGTGGGGGCTGTATGTCCGTTCTCCTCTTTTTGTTCCTCCGGTTTGGAAATACAGCACGTCCGGTATTATTTCACCGGTAAGGCACAGTTGTCCTGTCAATGAATAAAGTTTGTTCGACTCTTTCTCCCGAACGCGTTTCATTCACTCTCGGGTGAACTTTCTCAACGGGCTTTGTATGTTGAACAGCTGTTGTTGTGAGCTTTAAATTTACCGGGTTTTGCTCTCATTGGTTGGTGTCATATTACTCACAAATACAATGTATCCGTATTAGCTGCGGTGGGTCTGACATTGATTCAGTATAAGTGCTCTGCATATGTGAAACTGAAGCCTATCCTAAAACATATATTACTAGGATGAGACATTGATAAGAAATTAAAAGACTGTTCATGAGACTCAATCTGTGATATATAACATAAGATCTATACCATATTAACACTCTTAATTCCTACAAATAACTTACTCTAATGAATACTTAAAATCCCTTTACAAAATAATACAATTATAAATCAATTCATAGATATAATAATTTAACACACACATATTCAAAAACGCAATTTGGTTAATATTAATCAAACTACATTAAAATTCTCTAAAATGACAAACCATTCTACAAGTTAAAATACGATTGTGATAAATTCATTCCTATTTCCTATTATTTAAAATTTCTTTAAAATGTTAAAAAAATATATTAAAGGACTAGTAATTGCTATAAAATCAGCATTATACTGCTCTTTACCTATTTTGTGGGACAGACATATACTATATTATACCATAAAAGCTTGAAGATCAATTTCTATATTTAATCCTCTAGGGCTTAAACTTCCTAATTGGTGAATCCACTTGGTTTCAGCTTTTCTAAGTTTTAATAGGCGATTACCCTGATGCTCACTAGTAACATGTTCTAACACTTTAAATGTAATACCTACACTACTACACTGATGTTTTAATTTGCAATGATGGGAAACACTATGGCCTTCCAAACCATTTTTTATATTGTTCAAATGTTCATATACTCTCCTTTTTATTTTGCGTTTAGTACGCCCTATATAAATTAATCCACAAATGCATGTCATTTGATATACTACATATGTTGAATGACATGTAGTTCTATCTTTAATTTTAAATTCATTAGTTCTATCCCAATTCCAAGTACTCTCTGATGTTTCATCTATAATGGGGCATAAACAGCAGTCTATTTTCCTACATCTATATGTTCCTGGTTTGAGTGCTAGCCAATTAGACAGGGTTCCCTCATTTTTAGGTCTGGTAGCTTTCAGTTTAGATGGAGCAATTAGACTCTTAATGTCCCTATTCTTCCTGTACACTACATTGGGTTTCTCCTCGTTATACACAAAAATCCCCCACAAATTAGGCATAGAAGCTTTTAAAGAAACTAGTACTATGTGGAATATCCCAGATATACATGTGCAATTCATAGGTGATAGTATTTCTTATATTTTAACCCACAATTACTTTTTGTTCAAAGGAAAATATTACAATCAAATCCAAGGGACAGCGATGGGGACCAATATGGCCCCATCGTACGCTAATATATATATGGGGCATTTTGAAAATACTATGATCTGGGGGAAACATAGGTTCAATTCTAATATATACAAATACTACAGATTTATAGATGATATTATTATGATTTGGAAAGGGTCAAGGGAAGAAGCAGATGATTTCATTAAATATATTAACAACAACCAATATAACCTTGAGTTTACTAGTAAAATTTCATCTATTGAAATAGAATTTTTAGATCTGGTTTTGTATATTGATGATTTTAATAAAATATCAGTGAGGAATTTTAGGAAAGCCACCGATAAAAATGGTTTCCTTCACGCCAATAGTGGGCACTTACCCCGTTGGAAGGAAAATATCCCAAGTGGGCAATTTAGGCGCATACGGCGGAACTGTACAGACATTAATAATTACATACAGGAGGCTGAGATAATGAGCAATAAATTCATACAAAAAGGTTATGAAAAATCAAGAATAGAAGAAGCCAAACAAAGAGGGTTAGAATATGATAGAAGTATACTGCTAGAAGATAAAGGAAATAAAATATTAAGTGTAGGAAAGAGGAAAAACAATACTACTTTTATAACAACATACAGTGAAGGAGTGCAAGGTGTTAGATCTATTTTAAATAAACATTGGAAAATCTTATTAGCGGATCCAATATTAGCAGGAGAATTAGAAGAGAAACCCAATGTAGTGTACAGGAAGAATAGGGACATTAAGAGTCTAATTGCTCCATCTAAACTGAAAGCTACCAGACCTAAAAATGAGGGAACCCTGTCTAATTGGCTAGCACTCAAACCAGGAACATATAGATGTAGGAAAATAGACTGCTGTTTATGCCCCATTATAGATGAAACATCAGAGAGTACTTGGAATTGGGATAGAACTAATGAATTTAAAATTAAAGATAGAACTACATGTCATTCAACATATGTAGTATATCAAATGACATGCATTTGTGGATTAATTTATATAGGGCGTACTAAACGCAAAATAAAAAGGAGAGTATATGAACATTTGAACAATATAAAAAATGGTTTGGAAGGCCATAGTGTTTCCCATCATTGCAAATTAAAACATCAGTGTAGTAGTGTAGGTATTACATTTAAAGTGTTAGAACATGTTACTAGTGAGCATCAGGGTAATCGCCTATTAAAACTTAGAAAAGCTGAAACCAAGTGGATTCACCAATTAGGAAGTTTAAGCCCTAGAGGATTAAATATAGAAATTGATCTTCAAGCTTTTATGGTATAATATAGTATATGTCTGTCCCACAAAATAGGTAAAGAGCAGTATAATGCTGATTTTATAGCAATTACTAGTCCTTTAATATATTTTTTAACATTTTAAAGAAATTTTAAATAATAGGAAATAGGAATTAATTTATCACAATCGTATTTTAACTTGTAGAATGGTTTGTCATTTTAGAGAATTTTAATGTAGTTTGATTAATATTAACCAAATTGCGTTTTTGAATATGTGTGTGTTAAATTATTATATCTATGAATTGATTTATAATTGTATTATTTTGTAAAGGGATTTTAAGTATTCATTAGAGTAAGTTATTTGTAGGAATTAAGAGTGTTAATATGGTATAGATCTTATGTTATATATCACAGATTGAGTCTCATGAACAGTCTTTTAATTTCTTATCAATGTCTCATCCTAGTAATATATGTTTTAGGATAGGCTTCAGTTTCACATATGCAGAGCACTTATACTGAATCAATGTCAGACCCACCGCAGCTAATACGGATACATTGTATTTGTGAGTAATATGACACCAACCAATGAGAGCAAAACCCGGTAAATTTAAAGCTCACAACAACAGCTGTTCAACATACAAAGCCCGTTGAGAAAGTTCACCCGAGAGTGAATGAAACGCGTTCGGGAGAAAGAGTCGAACAAACTTTATTCATTGACAGGACAACTGTGCCTTACCGGTGAAATAATACCGGACGTGCTGTATTTCCAAACCGGAGGAACAAAAAGAGGAGAACGGACATACAGCCCCCACCACTAAGACCGGATACCGAGGCTTGGATTGGATTGTGATCGCTAAGCAACTTTAAATCTTATGTGCATATAACTTGCACTTATCTTGTAAGTGTATATTTTTATGGCTTTATTGTAATAATAATAAAGAAAGATACAGTGAATCTCGGATGCGCTTGTGTTTTTGTTGTTGTAGAATTCTAACGCTCACTTCAGCCACGACTCTAAATACCGGAGTTAGAAAGATCCTATTGAAAAGATAGGATACGCAATTGACGTAAGGGGATCTGCGGTATGGAAAAGTCGCGGCTGGAAAGTGAGCGTTAGACCCTTTCCTGACTGACTCCAAATACCGGCGGTAGCCTAAAACCAGCGTTAGGAGCCTCTGGTTTTCACGGCTACCGCCAAACTCTAAATCTAGGCCACAGTGATCTATTCCATAGTAGCAAAAAGGGAATATTCAGTTATATAAAATTATTCAGTTATATAAATAAACAAAAAGGAAGACTGCAAGCCTTTTTGGACAATGGTGACAGTGAGGTAGGAGACCATGAAACCGACTATAGACTGAATTACTTGCATATACGGATTAATACGGATACTAAGACTCACGGATACCATGGACCATTCAGTTGTGACATAGACTCACCTACTATTAAACGCAAGTGTTGCGCTAAACATATTAGGGTACCAAGTGGGGAGATTGGTAGTCGGAGTGAGTGAAGATTGCATTATGAACTTTTACGGTATTGCGAGTGTCTGTATCACTGTCACATGAATATATGGACTATCAAATTAATTAGTGCAGATGCAGACGGTACAGATCACAGACCACTGTTTAACCCTATTCAGCAAGATTGTATGTCAAGTTTAACCTGGTGAAATGCTGGTATGATACTGAATATAATATCTGGCAAAGAAACAACTGTATATACACTGGGACTGGATACTTTGTGACTGCTGGCAATATGCTTGCTGATATAACTGGCATATTGAAAGTGATACTCTGAAGCTTGACTTGATGAAAACAAATAAAATACACTGGGACTGTATAACTTGAGAGTGTTGACAATAGGTGTACAATCACCTCCACTCAGGAACATTCAAACTCAACAGCTGGGGTTTCTTTACTTTTAGTGAAAGTGTTTGCAGGTGATGCGGATCATTTTCCCCTTGGGACGCCTTGGGGGTTATTTATCTCTGATTTTTTTTTTCCCTTTTTTCTTTTCCTTTTTTGCAACTTTTTATTTTTATTTTTGTTGCAAATAGACTGGCAACGTGTTTGATGTTTTTCTGTTTTGGTGGATGTGGGTTTGAGTGAGGAGGAGTATGTGAATGAAATGTACCCCTCATATGATGATATTGTTGCAATGATTTATGCTTTGTGACTCTAAATACATTTTATAGAACCCAGTGCTGGGATCTCTTTTTTGAGTTATAAATTATTAGGGTGGTTAGACTGCATCCTATCCCGGGCACGGGCATATCATTCATTGGTTATTGATTTATGAGATAATAGCAGTGCTGTCACATTATCCAATTACTTATTTAATCTATGTTCCCCTACACAATCTCACAAACAACAATATACCTTGTTTAATGTATGTTCCCGCTACACAATCTCACCAACCACAAGGTACATTGTTTAATCTATGTTCCCCTACACAGTCTCGCAAACCACATGACACGTTGTTTAACCTATGTTTCTGCTACACAATCTCACCATCTCTAAGACACCTTGTTTAAACCATATTCTTCTTACACAATCTCATCAACCAAAAGACTTCTTGCTTAATCTAAGTTCTTCCTACACAATTTGACCAACCACAAGACACCATATTTAAACTATGTTCTTCCTACACAATCTGAAGAACCACAAAAAACTTTAATTCATTTATTTTCCCCTACACAAGCTCACAAACGTCAAGAAAACTTGTTTAATCTATGTGCTCGCTACACAATCTCATAGACCTCAAGAAACCTTGTTTAATCTATGTTCCCCTATACAATCTCACAAACAACAATACACCTTGTTTAATTTACGTTCCCGCTACACAATCTCACCAACCACAAGTTACATTGTTTAATCTATGTTCCCCTACACAGTCTCACAAACCACAATACACACTGTTTAACCTATGTTCCTGCTACACAATCTCACCATCTCCAAGACACCATGTTTAAACCATGTTCTTCTTACACAATCTCACCAACCACAAGACTTCTTGTTTAATCTATGGTTTTCCTACACAATTTCACCAACCACAAGACACCTTGTTTAAACCATGTTCTTCTTACACAAACTCACAACTACGACACCTTGTTTAATCTATGTTCTCCCTACAAAATCTTATCTGCCACAAGAAACCTTGTTTAATCTATGTTCTTCCTAAACAATGTTACCCACTAAATGACACCTTGTTTAATTTATGTTCTTTCTACACAATCTTACCAACCACAAGACACCTTGTTTAATAATCACAACATCTTTCTGAATTAATATAAACATGCTAATATAGCAATTTGAGTAAAATCACCAGCAAGACTAAAATAAAAAGAAATAATAAGAGATATTAATAGCTTGAAATATATTAAAGGGAATGTGTTCTCAAAAATGTTCTATCGTTCACATGAAAGAGTAATATTTAAACATGAGAAATAGCAGAAAGTACAAATCAGCTAATGAGCATTAGTACCTAACATTCCATAAGCAAAAGTATTAAGTACCTATTGACCAATGAGCAGTAAGTACCTATTGACCAATGAGCAGTAGCAGAAAGTGTCTATCAGCCAACAGTAGAAAGTACACAGCTTATGGAGCTGTATTCATTTTAATTAGAAAGCTTGTACATTACTATTTGTTAAAAAAATACAAAATATTTTGGTTTAGAATCCAAACTTTAGATACTGATCTCTCATATGGATGACATAATCAACCAATGAGCATTGTTAGGAAGAACCCTCCAACCAATGAGCATTAGGAGACCTCCCAAATATGCCAGATCCTGATGCCCTGTCCATAACTGCCTAGGACATGTCCGACATTTCTGTTTTGGCTGGAATGTTCCTTTAACATGAAATATAAGAATTTTAACATGTTAATCGTTTTTAATAAATATGAAAATAAAACGTAAGCTAATATACCAATATCAGCTGTGCCCTTCCTATACTCAAACAATGAGAATTACAAGAATATTTCAATCAGCCAAAATGTTGTTGGTCACAAAATCCTCACCTAAAGTATAATGTGATGGTCTGCTTGCGAATCCTATCTATAGTGTTTATAGCTATAATTAGCTTTATTGTTTAATACAATATTATATGGAGAGGTTGCTGAAGAGGTTTAGTATTCCTCGACAAATGGGAGCAAACACACTTGTATGTATTACAAGCAATTAGTAGAATGTCAGAGAAAATAATTAGGATGAATAATCTACTTGAATGCATTAGCGATTGATTTACAGTAGATATGCACAGAGTGGAAAGTAATAGGAAGGATACTATTAGAACGTACTTAAACGATAAAAATTTTTTGATGTTGAGCAAACAGCAATTCAACAACCAAAATGCATTTACAAAGCCTTTCTGAAGCCAGCAATCTGTAACAATAGGACAATAACAAATTATCAAATCTTCCTTGTGGCTGCTTTAGTGAAAGGCAAATTAAAGTGTTTTTCTCTCATTTTATATTCTATATATTCTTGTTATCCCTATTTAATTGTTGTTGTTAAACATGATCATATTTAAAATTGAATAAAAAGGAATTGATGTTTTTTAATATTTTGGATTTGTGTTAAAGCCATTTTTTTTTTTAAATATTTTGCTAAAGAAAAAGCAAAAGTACTGATTAAAGGTCAGAAAAGCAGTTAGAAGTTAAAGGTACAATGTCCTGAGAAACAGATGTGAATATTCAAAAAGAAAATATTTTGAATTAATAATTTGCCTTGCGATAAACACATTGGTTAAATTCAATCTAATATTCTTTAAGGGATTCTTTCAGAATTTGATTGTTAAAAGGACAGTAAAGTCAAATTTAGAATTAAAGTGAAGGTTAAGTTATGGTCTTATGAATACAACCTAGTATTTATCGATGTCTACTTAATGTAGTCGCTAAGTTATTTTTGCGATTACAGATATAATTTACATCAAAATCTTTATGTAAAATTCCCTGCCGTTCGGCTCCCGACTCCTCCCAAGCCCTACTTCCGTCTTCTTCAACTAGTGACTATCTTCAGCAGTCCCACCCACTCTCCACGCCTCTCTAATGCGCGTTCATAAATCGGAATTCCAATGCGTAAGCGCTATTCGCTGAGGCTTCTTGTCACTGTGCATGCGATAATCGACAAGCAGTATTTTCTTCTGTGCATGCGCTACTTGTCATTGACACATTAGGGCCAAATTATCAAGCTCCGAATGGAGCTTGATGACCCTTGTTTCTGACAAGCCTTCTAAAGACCGCTGCTCCATAACTTGTCCGCCTACTCTGACACCCCCAGCTAGCGACCAACAGCGTATGCTGTTGGTATTTATTGATGTGCGGCCCCATAGTATGGAATTAAATATGCCCCATAGTATGGAATTAATACGCATGCGCGAAATGCGAGCACGTGCGTCTCTATGTTTAGAAAAAGTAACTAGTGCATGCGCAGATGAATGAAGGGGCAAATTACGTTGAGTGACGGTCTCCTAATGGCCAGAATTTCAATTGGCCTAAAAGAAAACATGATCGAGGGAGAACATTTTTTTGTTTATATGGGTTGCATTTAGTAACATTATGAATTGACTTTCTAAAGGTAATAACTTTATAAACAATATGATATATAGAAACTGATGACTGAAACTTGTCACACATAATGCTATAGTTAATAGAGCTTGATATAACTTTACCATCACTTTAAATCAATTGGATAGTGCATAAAATTGTAAACTTTACTTCTATTAAATTTTGCTCTGTTCTTTTTCTTTCTGCAGATTTTGCAAAAATGTTTAAAGCAATATTCTACATAGTTGCAAACACTGCTCCCACAGAATGCTAATAAAACATGCTCCTTAGCTTCTATCAGCCTACTTAGATGTACTCTTCCACAAAGTATACTAGAGAACAAAGCTAATCTGAGGAGTAAATTGGAAAGTTGTTTAAAACTAGACTTGTGCAGCACTGAATAATTCTCCTATTAGCATGGCCCTGGACTCTCTAAAGAAGGTTGAAATAGTGCACCCCCCACCTGCAGAAGGGATCTACCGCGTTTATGTACCTGCAGCGCACTGGGGAACCTCACTAATAGGAGAATTAGTGTGGCCCTGGAGTCTATGATGAAGAAGAAGGCTCCCCAGCTACTAAAGGTACATAATACACCTAATTAGAATAACGGATATACTCATGAATTATATTAGTTATTCTTTACATTAGTTAGTGCATTCAGATATTCGTTTAGTTAAAACAAATGCACATCCCTCTTTAAAATTGTATGATCTGTCCGAATCGTGAATCTTTCATTTTGGCCTTTCTGACGCTTTATTTCTATAGCTATTTATTATGGGAAATGTCTTCAAGACAGCAGAAGAGAAGCTAAACAGCAGCTTAAACTTAAAGGAATATTAATGTCAAAATTAACCTTTCATGGTTCAGAGTGAGCACATATTTCTAAACAACTTTCCAATTTTCTAATTTGCTTTGTTTGCTTAGTGTTGTTTGTTGAAAAGCATACCTAGGTAAGATCAGGAACAGCAATGCTAGCTGTTGATTGGCGGCTGCTCATATATGCCTTTTGTGGCTCCCAGGGTACATTGCTGCTGCTTCCACAAAGCTTATGAAGAGAATGAAGAAACTTTGATCAAAAAAGTAGAAGGGATTTTATGTCTCTTTAAATAAAATGAAAGTAGCAGCTAGAGCTACGGCTGCAACAGCTGATTATTTAATTAGGTCATGACTGTCCCCAAACAAAAGTGAAGCTTACATAATTATTGTCTAACAGATGATTAAATCAACTGACAAGGACATCGCTAAATCATCATTAAATAATGTAAACTTGAGTATTTAAAAGTGTAGCTTTAAAAATGTTACCTAAAAAACCTACTCTAAATATCAGAGCATTTGGTTGGGCATTGCCCTTAGAAGGGCATTTAACTCTTTTGCTGCCAAAAAAATCCAAATAAACCTCTTAAAAAACTATCGGCTAGATTTAGAGTTGGACGGTAGCCGTGAAAACCAGCGTTAGAGGCTCCTAACGCTGGTTTTGGGCTACCGCCGGTATTTGGAGTCAGTAAGGAAAGGGTCTAATGCTCACTTTCCAGCCGCGACTTTTCCATACTGCACATCCCCTTACGCCATTTGCGTATCCTATCTTTTCAATGGGATCTTTCTAATGCCGGTATTTAGAGTCTTTTGGCTGAAGTGAGCATTAGAAATCTAACGACAAAACTCCAGCCGCAGAAAAAAAACAGGAGTTAAGAGCTTTTTGGGCTAACGCCGGTTCATAACGCTCTTAACTACTGTGCTCTACAGTACACTAACACCCATAAACTACCTATGTACCCCTAAACCGAGGTCCCCCCACATCGCCGCCACTCAATTAAAATTTTAACCCCTAATCTGCTGCTCTGTATACCGCCGCCATCTACGTTATCCCTATGAACCCCTAATCTGCTGCCCCTAACACCGCCGACCCCTATATTATATTTATTAACCCCTAATCTGCCCCCCCCAACGTCGCCGCCACCTACCTACAATTATTAACCCCTAATCTGCCGACCGGATCTCGCCGCTACTCTAATAAATGGATTAACCCCTAAAGCTAAGTCTAACCCTAACACTAACACCCCCCTAAGTTAAATATAATTTAAATCTAACAAAATAAATTAACTATTATTAAATAAATTATTCCTATTTAAAGCTAAATACTTACCTGTAAAATAAACCCTAATATAGCTACAATATAACAAATAATTATATTGTAGCTATTTTAGGATTAATATTTATTTTACAGGCAACTTTGTATTTATTTTAACCAGGTACAATAGCTATTAAATAGTTAAGAACTATTTAATAGCTAAAATAGTTAAAATAATTACAAAATTACCTGTAAAATAAATCCTAACCTAAGTTACAATTAAACCTAACACTACACTATCAATAAAATAATTAAACACAATACCTACAAATAACTACAATTAAATAAACTAACTAAAGTACAAAAAATAAAAAAGAACTAAGTTACAAAAAATAAAAAAATATTTACAATCATTAGAAAAATATTACAACAATTTTAAACTAATTACACCTACTCTAAGCCCCCTAATAAAATAACAAAGACCCCCAAAATAAAAAAATGCCCTACCCTATTCTAAATTAAAAAAGTTCAAAGCTCTTTTACCTTACCAGCCCTGAAAAAGGCCATTTGCGGGGCATGCCCCAAATAATTCAGCTCTTTTGCCTGTAAAAAAAGAAATACAATCCCCCCCCAACATTACAACCCACCACCCACATACCCCTAATCTAACCCAAACCCCCCTTAAATAAACCTAACACTAAGCCCCTGAAGATCTTCCTACCTTATCTTCACCATACCAGGTTCACCGATCCATCCTCCGAAGTCTTCATCCAAGCCCAAGCGGGGGCTGGCGATCCATAATCCGGCTGAAGTCAATCAGTCGATCAGCCAATAGATTGCGAGCTCAATCTGATTGGCTGATCCAATCAGCCAATCGGATTGAACTTGAATCTGATTGGCTGATTCCATCAGCCAATAAGAATTTTCCTACCTTAATTCCGATTGGCTGATAGAATCCTATCAGCCAATCGGAATTCGAGGGACACCATCTTGGATGACGTCCCTTAAAGGAACCTTCATTCTTCAGTTGGACGTCGGAAGAAGAGGACGGATCAGCGTCGGAGGTCTTCAAGATGGAGCCGTTCGTCATCGGATGAAGATAGAAGATGCCGCTTGGATCAAGATGGTTGCCGGTCCGGATCTACTCTTCTTCCCGGATAGGATGAAGACTTTGGAGCCTCTTCTGGACCTCTTCAGTCGCCGCTTGATAGAAGACTTTAGCCGGATTATGGATCGCCAGCCCCCGCTTGGGCTTGGATGAAGACTTCGGAGGACGGATCGGTGAACCTGGTATGGTGAAGATAAGGTAGGAAGATCTTCAGGGGCTTAGTGTTAGGTTTATTTAAGGGGGGTTTGGGTTAGATTAGGGGTATGTGGGTGGTGGGTTGTAATGTTGGGGGGGGGATTGTATTTCTTTTTTTACAGGCAAAAGAGCTGAATTATTTGGGGCATGCCCGCAAATGGCCCTTTTCAGGGCTGGTAAGGTAAAAGAGCTTTGAACTTTTTTAATTTAGAATAGGGTAGGGCATTTTTTTATTTTGGGGGTCTTTGTTATTTTATTAGGGGGCTTAGAGTAGGTGTAATTAGTTTAAAATTGTTGTAATATTTTTCTAATGTTTGTAAATATTTTTTTATTTTTTGTAACTTAGTTCTTTTTTATTTTTTGTACTTTAGTTAGTTTATTTAATTGTAGTTATTTGTAGGTATTGTATTTAATTAATTTATTGATAGTGTAGTGTTAGGTTTAATTGTAACTTAGGTTAGTATTTATTTTACAGGTAATTTTGTAATTATTTTAACTAGTTTAGCTATTAAATAGTTAATAACTATTTTATAGCTATTGTACCTGGTTAAAATAATTACAAAGTTGCCTGTAAAATAAATATTAATCCTAAAATAGCTACAATATTATTTTTTTTTATATTGTAGCTATATTAGGGTTTATTTTACAGGTAAGTATTTATCTTTAAATAGGAATAATTTATTTAACCCCTTAATGACAACTGACGTACCAGGTACGTCATGCAAAAACTAACTGTTAATGACAATAGACGTACCTGCTACGTCAGTTGTCTAACAGAGTGCTGGAAGTGATCACAATCGCTTCCAGCAGCTCTGAGGGTATTGCAGTGATGCGTCGATATTGAGGCATCCTGCAATACCCCTTTACAAGCCTCCGATGCAGAGAGAGCCACTCTGTGGCCCTCTCTGCACCGGTAGTGATGGTGCCGATGGTGCCTTTGTCTGGTGGGAGGAGGGAGCGTGTGCACGCGCGCACATTAGCCACACTGACACCAATGAAGGAAGGAAGGGGAAAAAAGTTTTTTTTTTTTTTTTTTACATATAAAAGGATCTGGGAGGGGGAGGGGGTATTGTGGGGGGGGCTGCAACACTACAGAAATAATTAAAAATACAAATAAAAGTTATAAATAAAATTAAAATAGTTTGGTTTGTGGGGCCAAACTGGGTACTGGCAGACAGCTGCCAGTACCCAAGATGGCGGTAATTAGGTAGGGGAGAGGGTTAGAGAGCTGGAGGGGGGGATCAGGGAGGTTGGTGCTAAGGCAGGGGTCCATCACAACTAAAATATTTTATAATTTTTATTTAAAAAAAAAAAAAAACTCTTTTATTTAGTACTGGCAGACTTTCTGCCAGTACTTAAGATGGCGGTAACAATTGTGGGGTGGGGGAGGGAAGAGAGCTGTTTGGGAGGGATCAGGGGGTGGGATGTGTCAGGTGTGAGGCTGATCTCTAAAATTAACCCTGCAAGCTACCTAATTTAACCCCTTCACTGCTGGGCATAATTCACATGTGGTGCGCAGCAGCATTTAGCGGCCTTCTAATTACCAAAAAGCAATGCTAAAGCCATATATGTCTGCTATTTCTGAACAAAGGGGATCCCAGAGAAGCTTTTACAACAATTTATGCCATAATAGCACAAGCTGTTTGTAAATAATTTCAGTGAGAAACCTAAAATTGTGAAAAATTTAAAGTTTTTTTTTTTATTTGCTCGCATTTGGCGGTGAAATGGTGGCATGAAGTATACCAAAATGGGCCTAGATCAATACTTGGGGTTGTCTACTACACTACACTAAAGCTAAAATTAACCCTACAAGCTCCCTACAAGCTCCCTAATTAACCCCTTCACTCCTGGGCATAAAACATGTGTGGTGCACAGCGGCATTTAGCGGCCTTCTAATTACCAAAAAGCAACCACAAAGCCATATAAGTCTGTTATTTCTGAAAAAGGGGATCCCAGAGAAGCATTTACAACCATTTGTGCCATAATTGCAGAAGCTGTTTGTAAATAATTTCAGTGGGAAACCTAAAGTTTGTGACAAAATTTGTGAAAAAGTGAACTTTTTTTTTTTATTTTATCGCATTTGGCGGTGAAATGGTGGCATGAAATATACCAAAATGGGCCTAGATCAATACTTTGGGATGTCTTCTAAAACAAAATATATACATGTCAAGGGATATTCAGGTATTCCTGACAGATATCAGGGTTCCAAAGTAACTAGCGCTAATTTTGAAAAAAAGTGGTTTGGAAATAGCAAAGTGCTACTTGTATTTATTGCCCCATAAATTGCAAAAAAAGCAAAGAACATGTAAACATTGGGTATTTCTAAACTCAGGACAAAATTTATAAACTATTTAGCATGGGTGTTTTTTGGTGATTGTAGATGTGTAACAGATTTTGGGGGTCAAAGTTAGAAAAAGTGTGTTTTTTTTCCATTTTTTCCTCATATTTTATCATTTTTTTTTAGTAAATTATAAGATACTAGTCCTAAAGCCCGTTCACACGGGCCATTTTTTGCAGTACAGTGGTCCCACCCCTGGCGTTCTCTCCCTCCCACTCTCTTTTGCTTTCTCTCTCTCCCCCCTCTCTTTTGCACTCTCTCCCCCATCTCTCTCTCGCTCCCCTCTCTCTCTCTCGCTCCCCTCTCTCTCTCCCCCCTCTCTCTCTCCTCTCTCTCTCCCCTCTCTCTCTCTCTCTCTCCCCTCTCTCTATCTCACCCCTCTCTCTCTCTATCTCACCCCTCTCTCTCTCTCTCTCTCTCTCTCTCTCTCTCTCTCTCTCCCCTCTCTCTCTCCCCCCCTCTCTCTCTCTCGCCTCCTCTCTCTCTCGCCTCTCTCTTTCTCTCTCTCTGTCTCTCTCCTCTCTCTCTCTCCCCTCTATCTCTCTCTCTCTCTCCCCCCCCCCTCTCGCCTCTCTCTTTCTCTCTCCCCTCTCTCTGTCTCTCTCCTCTCTCTCTCTCCCCTCTATCTCTCTCTCTCTCTCCCCCCTCTCTCTCCCCCCCTCTCTCTCTCTCTCCCCTCTCTCTCTCTCTCTCACCCCCTCTCTCTCTCCCTGTCTCTCTCCTCTCTATCTCTCTCTCTCCCCCCCTCCCCCCTCTCTCTCTCCCCTCTCTCTCTCTCCCCTCTCTCTCTCCCCTCTCTCTCTCTCTCCTCTTTCTCCCCCTCTCTCTCCTCTCTCCCCCCTCTGTCTCTCCTCTCTCTCTCTCTTGCCCCTCTATCTCTCCCCCCCTCTCTCTCTCCCCCCTCTCTCTATCTCTCTCCCCTCTCTCTCTCTCCCCCTCTCTCTCTCTCCCCTCTCTCTCTCCTCCTCTCTCTCCCCCCTCTGTCTCTCTCTCTCTCCCCTCTGTCTCTCTCACTCCATCTCCCCACATCTCTCCCCTCTCTCCACACCTCCCCCCTCTCTCCACATCTCCCCCCTCTCCCCACATCTCTCCACATCTCCGCACATCTCTCCCTTACTCCACATCTCCCCCCCCCCCCTCTCCCCACATCTCTCCACCTTCTCTTGAGCTGTTTGAGCTCTCTTCACGGGCCTTCACGTTAGGCTCCGCCCCCTTCACGCTCGGCCACGCCCACTTCTGCTCGGCGCAGTCGGCAGAACAGTTAGGGACTTAGGCCAGGTGTGTTTGTCCTCGTGCTGTCTCTACTGCGCATGACAGCTTCGGACAAACACACTTGGCCTTTTATAGTATAGGATGATCAAAATAATGGTATCTTTAGAAAGTCCATTTAATGACGAGAAAAACGGTATATAATATGTGTGGGTACAGTAAACGAGTAAGAGGAAAATTACAGCTAAACGCAAACACTGCAGAAATGTAAAAATAGCCATCATCATTAAGGGTAAGAAAATTGAAAAATGGTCCGGTCATTAAGGGGTTAATAAGAGTTAAAAAAATGTTGTTAGATTTAAATTATATTTAATTTAGGGGGGTGTTAGTGTTAGGGTTAGACTTAGCTTTAGGGGTTAATCCATTTATTAGAGTAGCGGTGAGGTGCGATCGGTAGATTAGGGGTTAATAATTGAAGTTAGGTGTCGGCGATGTTAGGGAGGGCAGATTAGGGGTTAATACTATTTCTTATAGGGTTATTGAGGCGGGAGTGAGGCGGATTAGGGGTTAATAACTTTATTATAATAGCGGTGAGGTGCGATCGGCAGATTAGGGGTTAATTATTGTAGATAGTTTGCGGTGACGTTGTGGGGGGCAGATTAGGGGTTAATAAATATAATATAGGGGTCGGCGGTGTTAGGGGCAGCAGATTAGGGGTACATAGGGATAATGTAGGTTGCGGCGGTGTCCGGAGCGGCAGATTAGGGGTTAATTGTGTAATGCAGGGGTCAGCGATAGCGGGGTCAGCAGATTAGGGGTTAATAAGTGTAAGATTAGGGGTGTTTAGACTCGGGGTTCATGTTAGGGTGTTAGGTGCAGACTTAGGAAGTGTTTCCCCTTAGGAAACAATGGGGACGCGTTAGGAGCTGAACTATGCTTTTTTGCAGGTGTTAGGTTTTTTTTCAGCTCAAACTGTCCCATTGTTTCCTATGGGGGAATCGTGCACGAGCACGTTTTTGAAGCTGGCCGCGTCTGTAAGCACCGCTGGTATCGAGAGTTGCAGTTGCGGTAAATATGCTCTACGCTCCTTTTTTGGAGCCTAACGCAGCCATTCTGTGAACTCTAAATACCAGCGGTATTTAAAAGGTGCGGCCAGAAAAAAGCATGCGTAGCTAACGCACCCCTTTGGCCGCAAAACTCTAAATCTAGGCCTATGTAAATCTGAACTTTCCCTTCTGCATACAATCCTTTTCTGTCTTTAGAATGAAGGTTTCAGTTGCACAAAGGAACCAAATATTTTTTTCTTGCATGCTTGATGCGTTTATTTTTCTTAAAGAGTTATTCCTTTATCATTTTATATTGCTACAAATATGGAAATTGTTTTTTATTTCTTTATCCAAAAAAATAATGCACAGGTCACTCAGAGATGTTCTATAATTTATATAAGAAAGCAGAATCTAAACATATTGTTCAGGTACGGCTTTCATTTGCTTTTTTATATGGATGACAAACATTTATGAGAACAGTGTGGATTTAGAAACTTATTTGTAAATATGACCTTAAAGGGATACTGAACCTAAATTGTTTCTTTCATGATTCAGATAGAGCATGACATTTTAATCAACTTTCTAATGTACTCCTATTATCACATTTTTTTTTTATGTCTTGCTATCTTTGATTTAAAAGCAGGAATGTAAATCTTAGCAGCCAGCCCGTTTTAGGTTCAGCACCATGGATAGTGCTTGCTTATTGGAGGCTTACATTTATCCACCCATAAGCAAGCATAACCCAGGTTCTCAACCAAAAATGGGCTGACTCCTATGCACCACATTCTTGATTTTTAAATAAAGATAGCAAGAGAACGAAGAAAAATTGATAATAGGAGTAAATTAGAAAGTTGCTAAAAAATTGCATGCTCTATCTGAATCATTAAAGAAAAAATGTGGGTTTAGTATCCCTTAAAGGAAAACATGTATTTTTTATGGCTAATCCGTTACATATCACAGACTGAAAAGCATGTAAAAAAATACCAATGAACATTCTTTTCTTCTACTAGTTACTTTTGTTATAATTGTTTCATGATTTTTTTTAAAAGCTAAAACTTTAAAAATACTTTATATATCTGAAAATATGTCCTAACCCCACACACAAAAGTACAGGGCCAAGACCTGATACAAAAAACTGATTGTTAGAGAACTCTTCTGGTGAAACTATGGTGAGTGTGAAAGTTAGAAGATCTAGTCAGGTCTATATTAGACAACTCACAATCAGGAGACCAGGACAGAATGTAATCAATATGAAGACCAAGGGAGCAAACAGAAATTGTAACAGAAGCACACAGCACAGAATTACAAAAGTTCTATAACCATATAGGCTGGAAAAAGACTCAAGTCCATCAAGTTCAACTCTTCAAACATAACTGTTACTACTGTTGATCCAAACAAAAGGCAAAAAAAGGCCAAATTGAAGCAATTATCATTATGGGGCATATTTATCAAGCTCCGAATGGTGCTTGATGCCCCGTGTTTCTGGCGAGCCTGCAGGCTCGCCAGAAACAGCAGTTATGAAGCAGCGGTCACAAAGACCGCTGCTCCATAACCTGTCTTCCTGCTCTGAGCAGGCGGACAGACATCGCCGGAAATCAACCCAATTGAGTACAATCGGGTTGATTGACACCCCCCTGCTGGCGGCCCATTGGCCGCGAGTCTGCAGGGGGCGGAGTTGCACCAGCAGCTCTTGTGAGCTGCTGCTGCTATGCTGAATACGGAGAGCGTATTGCTCTCCGTATTCAGCGAGGTCTAGCAGACCTGATCCGCACTGTCGGATCAGGTCCGCCAGACCTTGTTAAATATAGGCCTATGTCTCAAAGGGGGGGGAAATCCTTCTTAAAGGGACACTAAACCCAAATTTTCAGATAGAGCATGACATTTTAACAACTTTCTAATTTACTCCTATCAATTTTTCTTTGTTCTCTTGCTATCTTTATTTTAAAAGAAAGAATGTAAATCTTAGCAGCCAGCCCATTTAGGTTCAGCACCAAGGATAGTGCTTGCTTATTGGAGGCTGAAATTTAGCCACCAATAAGCAAGCATAACCCAGGTTCTCAATAAAAAATGGCCCAACTCCTATGGATCACATTCCTGCTTTTTAAATAAAGATAGCAAGAGAACCTTGCATCTCAAAATGGCGACAACATATGCTGTCAGCATTTAACATTGCACAAGCAATTGGCCGCTAGCACGGGGTGTCAGTCATCCCAATCGTATCTGATCGGGATGATTGCAGTCCGCCACGAGCAGCGGTCTTACAACCGCTGCTTCTTAACTTCAGTTTCTGGATCGCCGGACACTTCAGACGGATTAAGCATCATACGCTGCTTATTAAATCTGCCTCTAATTGTTACGTACTGTACCTTTATTTCCTGCTCTACTAAAAAAAAAGTATCTACTGAATTTGCTTGAAAAAAAACCTGGTTAGACAGACAAGTCAGTTACTTTCTTACTGCAAAGAACCTCTTATGCTACTGTATTGGGAGTCTCCAATCCTTAAAGGGACAGTAAAGTAAAAATTAAACCTTGTTTCAGATAGAACATGCAGTTTTAAACAACTTTCCATTGTACTTCTGTTATCACATTTGCTTTGTTCTTTTGGTATCCTTTGTTGAAGCGTGAATCTAGAAATCTAGGTAGGCTCATAGGAGCTTATGTGCATGTGTCTTTATAACTCTATGGCAGCAGTGTGTTGCTGCATTGTTTGTATCATCGTTATACTGTCTTTTATTATTACATTGTCCTATGAGCCTACCTAGATTTATGCTATAACAAAGGATACCAAGCAAACAAAACAAATTTAAAAACAGAAGTAAATTGGAAAGTTATTTAAAACTGCTGCTCTATGTGAATCATGAAAGTTTAATTTTGATTTTACTGTCCCTTTAAGTCTCAAAAGGCAATTCTTTCAGATATCAGCTCCCGATAAGTCGTTTTCAGTTCTGTCCAATATAAGAATTATATTTTCAAGGGATCAGCATCCAAAATGGATTTGACCGCAGAAAATACTTATTATCAGGATAGAAACTGGAAAACTGATATATACAATGGTTCTTTAACTTCTCTTAAAGGGACATGAAACTCAAAATTGCACTATATGGCAGTAGTTTTGCAAGAATGTTATCCATTTGCAAGAGCACTAGATGGCAGCAGTATTTCCTGCCATGTATTGATCCCCATACCTACCTAGGTACGTCTGCAAGAAAGAATACCACGGAAACTAAACAAATGTAATAATAGAGATGTGCAGCCCAGAAATTTCTTTTTTTATGTCATTTTCATTCCAAATATTCGAGGAAATTTGTTTCTCAGAATATTCATTGCCTGCACTATCCGGTTTTCATTTAGTTTAAAGCGAAACGAAAATCAAACTTTTGTGAAACATTTTCATTTGTTTTCATTAAAACAAATGGAGAGTGCACTAACCCAATCCTCTTCTTGCCAGAACCCTGGCCGCGCTAACAGGAAGCATTACTCAATCAGCTGCCAGGACCTGAGCTAATGTTAGTGTGGGTCCTGGCTGCTGAGTGTGCTAAACCTCCTGCGGACAAGGACCTGGCAAGGAGAAACTCAGGTTAGCGCGCTCTCAAGAGCGTGTTAAGATAAGTATTAACCTTGTAATTTAAAGGAAACAAATAAATACTGATGAATTTCCACAGTATTTTTTAGTTTTTCTTTAAATTTTGCTGGTACATTCATTCGGATATTCATCTTCGTTTATGAAAATCTGATTGTGCAATCGCCCAAAAACGAATGCACACCTCTATTTGATCATATAAGTAAATTGGACATTTTTTTTTTATTTGTTCTGCCTAAAACACAATATGACATTTTTGGGTTTTATATCAGTACAGTTCTTTTGAATTAACCTCTTTATTCAGTGTAAATTGTTTTTAGTTGATTGTAAGCTTGAGAGTCTCTCTAACTGTAGCTAACTTTGTATAAAAATGCATCTACAACTGACTGTGCTTAAGGGCAGGCGCTGATATCCTTTTACAATGATGTCTCGTAAGTTTTTATTGTATTGTATATGCCTTTGTATAGTAAAATGTTGACACTTTTAAATAAACAATAATAATAATAGTTATTAAAGACTTGAAACTGGAAAACTGACGTATACAATGGCTCTTTCATATCTCTTATGGTTACAGTACAGTTTTTTTGAATTAACGCCTTTGTTCAGTGTGTAAGGGAAATCTTCATTTACATATGTTAAATTAACCTATTGTAGTCCGAATCTATCCTGATCATTGCTAAATAAAACTGAGGCTGTGGGTATTTTACATAAAATGGAAAATTCAAGAACAAGGGGTCATGAGCTCAAGCTAAAGGGTAGTAGATTCAGGAGTAATTTGAGGAAGCACTTCTTTACAGAAAGAGTGATTGATTTATGGAATAAACTTCCTCAAGAGGTAGTAGCAACAAACACTGTGGGGGACTTTAAAAATGCATGGGACAAGCATAGGGCTATCCTACGAACTAGATAAGTTTATACTGTTAGGTAAGGTCGGGCAGACTTGCTGGGCCTATGGCTCTTATCTGCCGTCAATATCTATGTTTCTATGTTTCTAAATAATCTGAATATTATTTGCATATCTGCATGATGGGTATACTGAGCATGTTTGTCTAATGATTTTATTGACACTTTTAATATTTTAAAATTATTGCTTTTTTTTCTCCATATTTCCAATCACTGATTTTATAAGAACCATTTTGCGGGTTTGCCAAGATATACATCTAAAATCAAGATGAAGACTACAAGTTTCTATTAGAAGGAAGTAACCGCTGCTTATATCATCTTCTAAAATGTGATTTTAGCAGTTCTTAGATTGTAAATCATTAAACCTTTCTATTGCAATATTGTAGCCACAAAAATGTAGTGCAAACGGGTTGGCACCTTTGTGACTGTGATTTCAAAAAGGGACTACACCTTTGTGACGCAATTGTGTTTTGTGATGGGAGTGCAATAATGTAGCTACATAACTGGAACACATTGTCATGAATGTGTTTTGACGTTACGGTGTCAAAGGCGGAATCCAGTTTGACAGCCGGGTCACAAAGGCATAGTTCCTTTGAAATGCTTGTTGGTTATGAAGGTGCAATCCCATTTGAAAGCCCAATTATTATTACACCTGTACTAAAAGTGACCATCACAGCAATACAAGTGTGAATTAGAAACTTCAGAGTATATTTATCAAGCAGCGCATGCTACAATCTACCCCTGAAGTTTCAGATCCACCTAAAACTTAAGTTAAGAAGCTGCGGTCATAAGACCTCTGCTACTTTACTCATCTGTCACCTTTGAGGTGGAGGACAGCAATCATCCTGATCGGATGCGATCCGGATGATTCAAACCCCCTGCTAGCGGCCAATTGGCCCTGAATGTGCAGGGTGCAGCATTGCACAAGCATTTCACCAGAAATGCTTGTGCAATGATAAATGCCGACAGCATATGCTGTCGGCATTTATCTATGTCGGGCAGAAATTAGATCATGCCCGCCCGACATTTGATAAATCTACCCCAATGTCTATGTTTTATTCTATAGCAACACAACAGATCTGTCTTCTAATTACACAGTGTTTTTTCTGTCCCTTTACAATTTAAACAAGAGACTCACATTTTGAGGCTAGAAACCTCTACTAAGTATCATATTACTTTCATATTAGAAGTGCCAGGTCTTACAATGACATCTGACATTGAATTTTCTAGTTAAACACATTAAACTAAATGCATCTTAAAAGGATTTCAGATGCCAAGACATGTCCTTGAGTGTATTAGCACGGCACAGTTGCTCCGGGTGCTATAACTTGTCTAATAGCGACATTGCTGCAGGCTATCAATATGCTGCCTGTGTAGATCAAATTCCATAGAATTGACAAATCATATTCACCAATAGCAGCATAATTACTTACTAGTGTCTCTTGTAATTTACAGCCTTGCACTTGAATACAGAAAGTCTTATCACTCATCTCTTTCAGTCTGTTTTTGTCATTTTTTTATAACTCATGAAGATGACATGAATTAAATTTTCTGAATTGTAAATGTGTTTCTCATCTTGATCTTCAAATTGAATTCAAGCACTAAGAAAAGACTGCAGTAAGACTAGTAGTTTTGTACAAAACCTTCCATTACTAACCCATGTGTCTATACAATGTTTTGCATTATGTGAATCCATTGAACTGTATGAAAACTATTTGCATGTCCCTAGGTAAATAAATATATTTACACACATTGTATATATTATTTAAATGTTAGTGGTTGTAGATTCAGTGCTAGAAGGTTGTGAAGTATGTTAATGAATATTTATTAACATTTCATGCTATTCCAGATATCACGCCTTTTACATACTGGGTCCTATTTTTCTTTAACCTTAGATGACAACATATATAGGACTGCAGATTTCCACTCCTACTGAAATGTTTGTTATGATTAGACAGGTTTGTATAACACAAATACATTTAATAGCATATCCATGAGGGTGTGCAAAAAACAACCAGGGCACGAAGCTAAATCTCACACAAGAGTATTTGAGTATTTATGGCACATTAGCTTCCTCTACATATCTCTACATTTATTATATTTTTAACCTTCACCCTCCTATACTGCTCTACATTATCACAGAGGTGGTCTGTGATCAGCTGCTGTCATTACCTGCGCTCCCCAGGTGCCTCCACTTTCATCGTTAAGCAAAGTATTGAGATTATTCCCTGTGTCCCTCTAGTCATGGGTGCCGCCATTTTGAAATCTATCTTTCATACATTCCAGAGCTGATGTATTTGTGCATGTGCATTAGCTCTTCTTCAGATACCTGCAGTGCAGTTTAGGTTCCAAAATGGCAGCACCTATGATTAGAGAGAGGTGCATGAAATGTATTAAGTTTTTTGTGTCCCTTTAATGTAGCTCTGCAGACATTTTATGTGGACTATGTATTTAACTTAGTTGGTGTATATATATTTTAGTTATTATTACAGTGTTTTTTGAAGCATCAGTATTTCACCTAGTGATATGCTCTCTCCATAATAGTGGCATAGAACAGAGTTCTTTATATGTTTTGAAAGTGAATCAGATATTTTGCTTGTAACCCTTTCTATAGTTATAATCAACAGAAAATTAATAATAGCGTATACAATTCTATTAGTTTTAATGTTTTCATTAGCATTATCAAGAACATATTCTCTTTTAGCAGCTACCTGGAAACTATGAAAAAAAATCATGTTTATTAAAATGGGAACTGAACATAGAAAATTCAAAAGAGAGCGGTGGATAACAAAGGAGAGTGGGTGGTGATTTTGAAGGGATAGTTTATGGTGATTTGCTTAAAAAAGGGTGGGAATTTGCATAAAAATGGGGCACCTATCAAATTATAGTCTCAATCACAATCTATTGGCTGCTGCTTTTTTGGATTTTTTTTTTTAGCTGAAAAGGCTATTTTTCTATTCTGCATGATCACAATAGCTCGCTTTCAGCTCTTTCCCACACTCTTAAAGGGTTTTTGGCCTCAACAAAATCCCTATTGTGTTTTATAAGGGACACACCTACATGGACGTCCAAACTCACTTATGAGAGTGCGTTTTAAAGTGCTGGAGTCTTTATTATTGTAATATTAAATGGGAAGAAACATTCATGACTGTGAGTTCAATAATGTAGTGTATTCTACTTTGAAAAGGACTTTTGTGATTACACATATAGAAATGCAAACACACAAATATACACCTACACACATATAAGCACACACAAACACACATATGCACACACACATATACCACATGCACATTCACATATATAAGCACACATGCCCACACATACACACATACAAATATACACCTGCACACACACACGCAGGAACGCACATACACAAGCAAACACACACACATACACATGCAAACACACAAATATACACCTGCACACACACACACACATACACAAGTTCACACGTGCATGCAAACACAGACATATACACCTGCACACGCACACACTCACACATATACACACACACAAGTACAAACACACATAGGGTTGCCACCTCAGCCATGTTTTCCTGGACACTTATGAGTTACACATGCTGCAGGTTAAGCAGGGAGGAACCTGTATTGTGCCTCTGGACATCACATGAATAGTGCTGATAGACAGCACAATACATGTTCCCCCCTGCACACCCTGCAGCATGTGTAACTCATAAGTGTCCAGGAAAACATGGCCGAGGTGGCAACCCTACACACACACATGCAAACACAGACATATACACCTGCACACGCACACACTCACACATATACACACACAAACACATATATGCACACATATAAATACACATATACACACACACATATATACACACACACATACACAAGTACACACGTACATATACACCTGCACACGCACACACTCACACATATACACACACAAATACATATATGCACACATATAAATACACATATACACACACACATATATACACACACACATACACAAGTACACATGTGCATGCAAACACAGACATATACACCTGCACACGCACACACTCACACATATACACACGCAAACACATATATGCACACATATAAATACACATATACACACACACATATATACACACACACATACACAAGTACACATGTGCATGCAAACACAGACATATACACCTGCACACGCACACACTCACACATATACACACACAAACACATATATGCACACATATAAATACACATATACACACACACATATATACACACACACATACAAAAGTACACACGTGCATGCAAACACAGACATATACACCTGCACACACGCACACACTCACACATATACACACACAAACACATATATGCACGCATATAAATACACATATACACACACACATATATACACACACACATACACAAGTACACACGTGCATGCAAACACAGACATATACACCTGCACACGCACACACTCACACATATACACACACAAACACATATATGCAGACATATAAATACACATATACACACACACATATATACACACACACATACACAAGTACACACGTGCATGCAAACACAGACATATACACCTGCACACACGCACACACTCACACATATACACACACAAACACATATATGCACGCATATAAATACACATATACACACACACATATATACACACACACATACACAAGTACACACGTGCATGCAAACACAGACATATACACCTGCACACGCACACACTCACACATATACACACACAAACACATATATGCACACATATAAATACACATATACACACACACATATATACACACACACATACACAAGTACACACGTGCATGCAAACACAGACATATACACCTGCACACGCACACACTCACACATATACACACACAAACACATATATGCACACATATAAATACACATATACACACACATGCACAAGCATAAATGCACACACACAAACACACACATAACCACATTGACACCTACAAACACACACACACAAGTAAACATACGAGCGCAGACACACAAGCTCACACATAAATGCACACAATTATAAACACTCACTACTGATGCTGTTTTTGTGGTTTGTATTTACTTTTAGACCAAATTACATTTTTCTATTTTTGTCTCAATTTTTATTTATTTTTTATTCATAACTAAACTGAAAGTCTACAATCTTTAATCTTTAGTTGCATACATTTGCATATTTTTTTCACAAATGTGCCTGTCATTTTAGACAAAGTTGCTGTAAATTTTAATTAGCAGAACAAAAGTGATAGAAATCCAGATGAATCGTGATCAATATTTGTAAACATTTTTGATACACATGTTCAAAATCTAGCTTAATATTTTTTTTAATTTGAACAATGGTTCAATCTTTATAGACCTAGTTTTCACTCATACACATTAAGCTAATTGTTTATTTAGATAATTATCACTTCAAAAATGTAATAGCCTTTTCTGTGTTATAATTTATGTCCCTAATTGCAATGATTGCATCTCAAGTATTTATAGGTTCCCAAGTCCCTCCAACAGGAGGCCGGCTATTATCTGAGGATCTCCGCACCTGAGCACAATCAAGAAAACGTATCTACTGATTATCCACCTGTGTTCAAGTGTGGAGATCCATAATTTACTGTCCTGATGGGGATCTCCAAAGGCAGATTCTGGGAAATGCAAGTCTACAAACAAAAGATTTTTTGTGAGAGACTAAAAATGTCAGTGAGAGTCAATTATATTATTAAAGTGCACATATTGTCTTAATTTTTTCCTACCATCATATACAGTTAAAGGGACATGAAATCAGTAGTGAACCTACTCAACAGAGGGCCCTGGTAGCACTTTTTCTTGGGGCCCCCAAAGGTAACACAGTATTAATATGTTGGTGTATTTATCTTAATGTTGTCACTGATTATATATTTAACCTTTTAACGCCGTTATGCGTTCTATTCCGTCATAATTACACTGGGCTTTAAAGCCATTATGACGGAATAGAATGTCATAACAAACGGCTGTCCTGAAGCCTTCTGTGCTTCTAGGACTTGATCGCGGTCTGGAGGGCGTTCCTAGGGTTGTAGGGACGCCCCCCAGATGCGATCCAATAATTGAAATCTCGCGATCGTATGCACGATATCGTAGTTTCAATTTGTCTACATCGGAACAGGTGTTCAGATGTAGGCACTTTCACCCTGTCACGAAAGGGTTAATCTAGGTTACAATATTATTTATTATTTATTTATATTGATTTTAGTAGTAACCTCCAGTAATATTATATAATTTTGTCTATTAGAATATCTCAGCGATATATCCTAATAATATTAGTACATCTCAGGAGTGTCCTCCAAGCGTGGTAGTATCTTTGATTATGAAAATGAATAATTAACAACAATAATAACATTATTAGAAAAAAAAGTATAGTGTTTTCTCTAGTTTTTCTGTTTGTTTGTGTTTGTGTGAATATGAGTGTCTGTGTGCTTATGTTTCATTGGGTTTCTGTGTAAGTGTCTATCTGGGTATGTGTCTGCGTGTGTATTTCTGTGTATGTGTGCTACTACCATTACAATACAATAGTCTTGATAAAGGCCCCCAGGCCGAAACGCGTTGACAGACCCCCATTTGACATACCAGCCTGAGATACACGGTGAGCACACTTCCTATATGAGTCCTGTTTTAGCAGCAGTAGATTTTTGGTGCACCTGTTTTTTTTTTCTTTTTCCTTTAGGCATCCGGACTCTGCAGCCTCTGACCTCACGTTACTGATTAAGCTTTGCTCCCGGACAATCTGCAACCACTTCAGCCGGATTCATACATCTTGGGCTTTCTTTTTTTTCTCTTTCCCCTTCTTTTCATTTTTTCTTATTTGGACCATTTTTTATTAATTTTTTTAAAATATCATTATATGTATTATTTTTTTTTTTTTTTTTAGCTGTTTATACGTTCCTATTGCTGCAGCAATTACCAGCTCTAACATATGCAAACTTAACACTGTGTTTCAATATGTTTTAATATGTATTTATGAGATACATAAACTCATTTTTATATTTGTAATGTTTTGTTGCTCTGTATTTGTAAATTAAAACTAGTATTAATAGGTAATACTTAACAGTAAGCCTTGCTGCCTGAACTTATTAAATACCACCTGTGACACATAAACCATGTGTATCCGGTACTAGATATGATTTAAAGTTACACTTCAGCTCCTATGTGAAACAACGTTCCACACACTTCAAGCACTTTATACAATTTAGTTATTATTCCTATCTGCTAATTTAATGTTCCCATTCACTTGTACTGATTTGTAATAGTATAATTGATTGCAACTTTTTAACCCCTTTCTTTATGTAACTTTATGTGATTTTTTTTCACAGAGAGAGATTTGTTACTTAAAGTGAAAGTAAATTTTTCTGGTCTGCAACATTCTATAACAATAATATATTGAGATTGCTATGTTTTTTTTTTTTATATTACTAATGTGGCTTTATTATTTTATTTATATTTTTTATACCGTGACCATCCTTGCTCCGCCCACCCTTTACTTCCTATCTTTTGGTGCCTTTACGTATAGAGCGGTCCCACCCGCTCTATACGTAGTAGAAATGTGCATTCACGAGCACAGAACGCATTGCGCATGCGCAAATAGTCGATCGTGACTGCAATGCGCATGCGATTTTCTTCTTATCACCCGGTCTTCAGATACAAAGCTAAGCGCATACGCGAATCGGGAACGAGCCTCCGACATAATCTTAGGTACAATAGCATTGCCGCATGTGCAATTGATTAGATTGTCTTATGACGCAGCTTCACGGCCGCCAATCGGCCAGAAACTCAATTGGAAGGAAAAAAAACGTGACCAGGAAGTAAAATGGCTATAGAAAAACGGGCTGATTTGAAATTCAGAAAAATTGCACTTTATTTCCTGCGAAAAAGGTATTTAGATCAAACTTTCAAAAAAACGATGAATTAAACTCCTATTATTTTTAACTAAACTATGTAACTGGGTATAGCAGACCACCTAACTTTACTTTCACTTTAATGTAATATAAGATATGTTTCTTTAAAAATACTGCACTATGTAAAAAGTAATGGTAAATTGTCTCATAAGAAATATATAAGATTTAACCAGTTTTTCTGTTGAATCTCTTAAATAGTTATGAGTGATTTTGATATATTTTTAAGGAACTTGAATATGGGTGCATGATCACTTGTAGATGGTAGATGTATATATTAAATACTTGCATCATATATTAAGTTCCTAAAGAGTTATACATTGCAGCTAAATATATATATGTATGATATCATATACAACAGGAAATCAGATATGGTGCTCAAGGTATCAGGAAAGATAAATAGTAAGTCTTACCGCTAGTGGTACGATATGTACTTGGAAGGCAGGTTTATCTGACAGGCAACAAGCAGAGTTGATCAGGGTAACGGAAACAAGCCGTAGATTTATGACAGAACAGCGTGGAGAGAATCCCTGTAAGACTGCAGCGGAGAGGATCCGTGGAGCAAGCGTGCGGTCTGTGCAGTCAGCGGGAAGATGGTCGCAGAACAATGATGCTCCAAGGATTAGGTTGAGAGGAAAACAAAGTTCCTAAAGGATAAAGGCTGCACAGGAATACAGACAAATGGCTGAAACACAAACCTAAATAGGCTGTAAGTACAAGAAACGGCTTAAAAATGAGAGTTACTTGAATACCAAGCAATGAAAGTAACGGAAATTGCCCTTAAATAGTGTGTAATAGAAGGAAGTTCCCGCCTCTTAAAGGGGTATGTTACACTTAAACTGTAACTCAAAATGTTACAGTTTTTTAATCACATTTTTATCGCATTTCTGATCCACTGTATCTCATTTTTATGATACAGATTACGTTGATATACACAACTAGCACAGGCTCCACCATCAAACTCCAAGAGAGATTCCAACGTATCCAGAATGCCTCAGCCAGACTCATTCTCGACATCCCTCTCCAATGCCACATCACCTAAGGAACCTTCACTGGCTCCCCATCAACAAGAGAATCACCTTCAAGCTCCTTACCCACACGTTCCAGGCCCTACAAAACATCAGAACCAAATACATTAACCACCGCGTAAATTTCTACACAGCGGCCAGACAACTACGATCAGCTGACCAAGCACTCGCAGTCATCTCCCGCATCTGCAAATCCACAGCGGGCGGAAGATCCTTCTCCCACATAGCAGCAAAGACATGGAACACCCTCCAGCTGCACCTAAGACAATCCACCTCCCTTACAAGGTTCAGAAAGGACCTCAAAACCTGGCTCTTCGACTGAACGCCCATCCTCTTCCCCCTCCTCCTTTATGCTTTCCCTTAGCACATTGAGACCCTCACGGGTGATTAGTTTGCGCTCTATAAGTACCCAATAGATAGATAGATATGCTTTTTTTAAATTGCACATCTTTAACACATTGCAGCACACTTCCTGCACTTTAAAACATTGCAGCACACAAATTGCAAATTTTTTAAAACATTGCAGCACACTTCCTGCACTTTCATATAGGGTTTACGCATCTACGCCGCACTCAAGACACACATACTTGTGTAACCAATAATAAAATTATTGTCAATTATTGAAATAAATTTTCACTTACACTTAAAATATTTCCTAAATTCTGACCCGTTAATCTTTATGAACACACAGATTATATTTATGTAGTAAACGCAATATCACTTATGACCAGGTGTATGTATTAATTGATTATTTTGATCATAAAGTAATTTAACATGCTATAAAAATCTTTAGATCAATTAATATTCAATTAAATTGTCTGGTACCTCTGTATTATGGACACAATATAATCTATAAATCTACCTTAACTCAAAATGAATTAATTATCAAATATTGCAATTAAATTTTACTAGATCAATTTATAATTGCCAGAAATATTAATCAATTCAATATTTAACTAATTTAACAATGTTTGGAATCGCCTATGTCCAAACGTCACAATGGAATACTAGCTTAACTCCCACAAATCTAATGGAATTTTTAGGAAAATATAATTAACTAATTTAGGCCAAAATTATCTTATGTACCGTATTTTTCACTCCATAAGAGGCACCTGACCATAAGACGCACCTAGTTTTTAGAGGAGGAAAACAAGAGAAAACAAAATATAATATAATTTCTATTTCCTGATGCCTGATGTGCCAAGGGGAGGGGGCTAACCCTAACCCCTAAACCCTAACCCTAAACCCCTATCCCTAATAACCCTAAGCCCTAACCCTTAACCCTAACCAGGGGCGTATTTAGGTTTTGAGCTGCCCTATGCATTTAAGATTCTGCTGCCTCCCCTATATTTTTAAGCCTTTTTTCACATTAATATTTTTTGGGTCAAGGTGTAAATTTATTATTGTTTTTAATTTATTCATAAACAAAGTAAATGTAAAGGGAAAAAAGGAAGGGAGGGAGATAAGGGAAGGAGATAAGGGAGGGAGAAAAGGGAGGGAGATAAGGAAGGGAGAAAGAGAAGGAAGGGAAGGAGGGAGAGGAGTGAGAAGAGGGAAGGAGTGAGAGGAGAGGAGGGAGGGAGAAGAGAGAGGAGGAGGGAGAGAAGAGAGGAGGGAGAGAAGAGAGGAGGGAGAGGAGAGAGTAGGGAGAGAGAGGAGGGAGGGAGGGAGGGAGGGAGAGGAAGGAGGGAGGGAGAGGAAGGAGGGAGAGGAAGGAGGGAGGGGGAGGGAGAGGAAGGAGGGAGGGAGAGGAAGGAGGGAGGGAGGGAGAGGAAGGAGGGAGAGGGGAGGGAGAGAGGAAGGAGGGAGAGAGGAGGGAGGGAGAGAGGAGGGAGAGAGGAGGGAGGGAGAGAGGAGGGAGAGAGGAGGGAGGGCGAGGAAGGAGAGAGGAAGGAGGGAGGGAGGGAGAGGGAGCGAGAGGGAGGAAGAGGAAGGAGAGAGGGAGGGAGAGGAAGGAGGGAGAGGAAGGAGGGAGAGGAAGGAGGGAGAGAGAGGAGGGAGGGAGAGGAGGGAGGGAGGGAGGGAGGGAGAGGAAGGAGGGAGGGAGAGGAGGGAGGGAGAGGAAGGAGGGAGAGGAGGGAGAGGAAGGAAGGAGGGAGGGAGAGGAAGGAAGAAGGGAGAGGAAGGAAGGAAGGAAGGAAGGAAGGAAGGAAGGAGGGAGAGGAAGGAGCCTGGTAGAGAAGGGAAGGAGAGATAAATACAATAACCAGTGCAGGGACACAGCATATTTTTTATTACTAATAAAGAGAAAGAGTAGGGGTCCCATCTTGCTGCAGTCCTGCTTCCCCTAGGCATTCTCTGCTTACTGGACTGGTAGTTTGACACTGTGCCTATTGGCACAGCACAAGAAAAAGAGCAAGTCTCAGATCAGTGTACTCTCTGTCTGTAATCAAACTGATATCAAACTGTAAGCCATATGAAAAAAATGAGTGGCTCCCGGTCCCGCCTCCAGCAAAGGGAAGAAGAATCATCAAACTATATAAAGTTAAATTCAAGTACAGTCTGTACTTGAATAAATGCTTCCTTTTAACTTTATATACCGGTAGTTTCTTCCCTTTGCTGGAGGCGGGACCGGGAGCCACTCATTTTTTTCTTATGGTGGTGCACTGCTGCGGCTTATAGATTACAGACGCCTAGATTTAGAGTTCTGCGTTAGCCGTCAAAACCAGTGTTAGGGGCTCCTAACGCTGGTTTTGGGCTACCGCTGGTATTTAGAGTCAGTCAGGAAAGGGTCTAACGCTCACTTTGCAACCGCAACTTTTCCATACCGCAGATCCCCCTACGCCATTTGCGTATCCTATCTTTTCAATGGGATCTTTCTAGCGCCGGTATTTAGAGTCTTGGCTGAAGTGAGCATTAGAAATCTAATGACAAGACTTCAGCCGCAGAGAAAAGCCAGGAGTTAAGAGCTTTCTGGGCTAACGCAGGTTCATAAAGCTCTTAACTACTGTGCTCTAAAGTACACTAACACCCATAAACTACCTATGTACCCTTAAACCGAGGTCCCCCCACATCGCCGCCACTCTAATAAAATTTTTTTACCCCTAATCTGCCGACCGCACACCGCCGCAACCTACATTATCCCTATGTACCCCTAATCTGCTTCCCCTAACACCGCCGACCCATATATTATATTTATTAACCCCTAATCTGCCGCCCCCAACGTCGCCGCCACCTACCTACAATTATTAACCCCTAATCTGCCGACCAGACCTCACCGCTACTATAATAAATGTATTGACCCCTAAACCGCCTCACTCCTGCCTCAAAAACCCTATAATAAATAGTATTAACCCCTAATCTGCCCTCCCTAACATCACCAACACCTAACTTCAAGTATTAACCCCTAATCTGCCTATAGGACCTCGCCGCTACTATAATAAATGTATTAACCCCTAAAGCAAAGTCTAACCATAACCCTAACACCCCCCTAAGTTAAATATAATTTAAATCTAACAAAATAAATTAACTCTTATTAAATAAATTATTCCTATTTAAAGCTAAATACTTACCTGTAAAATAAACCCTAATATAGCTACAATATAAATAATAATTATATTGTAGCTATTTTACGATTAATATTTATTTTACAGGCAACTTTGTATTTATTTTAACCAGGTACAATAGCTATTAAATAGTTAATAACTATTTAATAGCTACCTAGTTAAAATAATTACAAAATTACCTGTAAAATAAATCCTAACCTAAGTTACAATTAAACCTAACACTACACTATCAATAAATTAATTAAATATAATACCTACAATTATCTACAATTAAACCTAAGACTACACTATCAATAAATTAATTACATACACATACCTACAAATAAATAAAATTAAATAAACTAACTAAAGTACAAAAAATAAAAAAAGAACTGTTACAAAAAATAAAAAAATAATTTACAAATATTATAAAAATATTACAACAATTTTAAGCTAATTACACCTACTCTAAGCCCCCTAATAAAATAACAAAGCCCCCAAAATAAAAAAAAATGCCCTACCCTATTCTAAAATAAAAATTGAAAAGCTCTTTTACCTTACCAGCCCTTAAAAAGTGCCTTTTGCGGGGCATGCCCCAAAGAATTCTGCTCTTTTGCCTGTAAAAAAAACCATACAATACCCCCCCAACATTACAACCCACCACCCACATACCCCTAATCTAACCCAAACCCCCCTTAAATAATCACCAATCCGTCCAGAAAAGGGTCTGAAGTCTTCATCCAAGCCCAAGCGGGGGCTGAAGAGGTCCATCATCCAGCTGAAGTCTTGATCCAAGTGGGGCTGAAGAGGTCCATCATCCGGCTGAAGTCTTGATCCAAGCGGGGGCTGAAGAGGTCCATCATCCGGCTGAAGTCTTCTATCAAGCGGCATCGGAACAGCCAATAGAATGCAAGCTCAATCTGATTGGCTGATTGGATCAGCCAAACGGATTGAACTTGAATCTGATTGGCTGATTCCATCAGCCAATAAGAATTTTCCTACCTTAATTCCGATTGGCTGATAGAATCCTATCAGCCAATCGGAATTCGAGGGACACCATCTTGGATGACGTCCCTTAAAGGAACCGTCATTCGTCGGGAAGTCGTCGGCCAGGATGGATGTTCCGCGTCGGCGGGATGAAGATGGAGACGGAAGAAAGAAGTTTGAAGATGCCGCTTGATAGAAGACTTCAGCCGGATGATGGACCTCTTCAGCCCCCGCTTGGATGAAGACTTCAGCCGGATGATGGACCTCTTCAGCCCCCGCTTGGATCAAGACTTCAGCCAGATGATGGACCTCTTCAGCCCCCGCTTGGGCTTGGATGAAGACTTCGGACCCTCTTCTGGACGGATCGGTGATACCCGGCGTGGTGAAGACAAGGTAGGGAGATCTTCAGGGGCTTAGTGTTAGGTTTATTTAAGGGGGGTTTGGGTTAGATTAGGGGTATGTGGGTGGTGGGTTGTAATGTTAGGGGGTGGTATTGTATGTTTTTTTTTACAGGCAAAAGAGCAGAATTCTTTGGGGCATGCCCCGCAAAAGGCCCTTTTCAATTTTTATTTTCGAATAGGGTAGGGCATTTTTTTATTTTGGGGGGCTTTGTTATTTTATTAGGGGGCTTAGAGTAGGTGCAATTAGCTTAAAATTGTTGTAATATTTTTATAATGTTTGTAAATTATTTTTTTATTTTTTGTAACTTAGTTCTTTTTTTATTTTTTGTACTTTAGTTAGTTTATTTAATTGTATTTATTTGTAGGTATTTGTATGTAATTAATATATTGATAGTGTAGTGTTAGGTTTAATTGTAGATAATTGTAGGTATTTTATTTAATTAATTTATTGATAGTGTAGTGTTAGGTTTAATTGTAACTTAGGTTAGGATTTATTTTACAGGTCATTTTGTAATTATTTTAACTAGGTAGCTATTAAATAGTTATTAACTATTTAATAGCTATTGTACCTGGTTAAAATAAATACAAAGTTGCATGTAAAATAAATATTAATCCTAAAATAGCTACAATATAATTATAATTTATATTGTAGCTATATTAGGGTTTATTTTACAGGTAAGTATTTAGTTTTAAATAGTAATAATTTATTTAATAAGAAATAATTTATTTCATTAGATTAGGGTTAGACTTAGCTTTAGGGGTTAATACATTTATTAGAGTAGCGGCGAGGTTCGGTCGGCAGATTAGGGGTTAATACTTGAAGTTAGATGTCGGTGATGTTAGGGAGGGCAGATTAGGGGTTAATACTATTTATTATAGGGTTTTTGAGGCGGGAGTGAGGCGGATTAGGGGTTAATAACTTTATTATAGTAGCGTTGAGGTCCGGTTGGCAGATTAGGGGTTAATAATTGTAGGTAGGTGGCGGGTGACATTGGGGGCGGCAGATTAGGGGTTAATAAATATAATATAGGGGTCGGCGGTGTTAGGGGCAGCAGATTAGGGGTACATAGGGATAACGTAGGTTGCGGCGGTGTACGGAGCGGCAGATTAGGGGTTAATAATAATATGCAGGGGTAAGCAATAGCAGGGTCGGCAGATTAGGGGTTAATAAGTGTAAGGCTAGGGGTGTTTAGACTCGGGGTACATGTTAGGGTGTTAGGTGCAGACTTAGGAAGTGTTTCCCCATAGGAAACAATGGGGCGGCGTTAGGAGCTGAACGCTGCTTTTTTGCAGGTGTTAGGTTTTTTTTCAGCTCAAACGGCCCCATTGTTTCCTATGGGGGAATCGTGCACGAGCACATTTTTTAAGCTGGCCGCGTCCGTAAGCACCGCTGGTATTTAGAGTTGCAGTGGCGGTAAATTATGCTCTACGCTCCTTTTTGGAGCCTAATGCAGCCCTTCAGAGAACTCTAAATACCAGCGGTATTTAAAAGGTGCGGGGGGGGAAAAAGCACACGTAGCTAATGCACCCTTTTGGCCGCAGAACTCTAAATCTAGGCGAGAGAGAGTAGTTACCGGTAGTTACAGTACATACACTGACCGGCTCTTTTTCTCACGCTGTGCCGATAGTAGGCACAGTGTCACACTACCAGTCCAGTAAGCAGAGAATGCTGAGGGGAAGGACTGCAGCCAGCAAGATGGGACCCTCACCCTGCGCCTGGTCACTGGTGATATAAAGTTAAAAATTAAGCGTTTATTCAAGTACAAAAAAGTGGTGGGTATATGGTGCGCAAATCTGCCCATTGCAATACACACTAATCTGCTCCCATAAAGCAGATAATGCAAGAACTGGTACAAAGAAAAAGAGAGATGTGTGTATGTGTGACCGGTCATAATATCACAGTATCAGTAGACAATATTTGATTGTTATTTTAATTAAGATAAATAAATTTTATTTTGATATACATATTGCTTTGATATTTTATCCATTTTAGTTGCTTGGATATTAGATTTAAACCAGTCGCACAGGTAGACTCTGTAACACCTACACTATATTTTTATGCCACACAAAGTGTTTTCATAATTTATACCTTCATAATTCATATCTCTAAATATACCAATATATATTTATAGAATATTCATCATCCCCAGAGCTGTTTAGCGCATACACACATCTCTCTTTTTCTTTGTACCAGTTTATTCAAGTACAGTCTGTACTTGAATAAACGCTTCATTTTAACTTTATATAGTTTCTCACTTCTTCCGTTTGCTGGAGGCGGGACCGGGAGCCTTCTGACTACAATCCATTATCTGCGGCTTACAATTTGAGTACAGAGTACACGTCACTGATTTTGGCTCCATTTATAATTCTGCATGCTGGTAACTGTAGATGCTTGCTATGCAGAAGCTACCGGTATATATTTTCAATATATAGACGCTTGGCCAGGGGTTTAATTGCATGCACAGTAGCGCCTCTCTCCTGCTTGTGTGTCCGCTTCAATTTATGTTTATGGGTTATTATGGCTATGCAAAATCATCACGAGAAATAGAGCCGGTGTCAGATAAGACTGATCTGACACCGGCTCTATTTCTCGTGCAGATCTTTAATTGAATCCCCCTTGAATATCTCTGGCTGCAATTCCTGTATCGAAAACCGAGGGTTGTTTTTATCAGTAAGATACTTAAACTACAGAACAGTATATTTCCTGTATATATATTTTTTCATAAATGTACATTCAATATACTTTTGATAAATCATTTGATTAATATATATGTGATTATATAATTTAACAGAGTATGTATATTTTAAGGCCAAACATGGGTATTGTTTGGTATCTCATAATATATATATATATATATATATATATATATATATATATATATATATATATATATATATATATATATATATATATATATATATATATATATACAGGTGAAACTCAAAAAATTTGAATATTGTGCAAAAGTTCATTTATTTCACTAATGCAACTTAAAAGGTGAGATATTAGATAGACCCATTACATGCAAAGCAAGATAGTTCATGCCGTGATTTGTCATAATTGTGATGATTATATCTTACAGCTCAAGAAAACCCCAAATCCACAATCTCAGAAAATTAGAATACTGTGAAAAGGTGCAATACTCTAGGCTCAAAGTGTCCCACTCTAATCAGTTAATTAAGCCATAACACCTGCAAAGGGTTCCTGAGCCTGTAAATGGTCTCTCAGTCTGGTTCATTAGGAATCACAATCATGGGAGAGACTGCTGACCTGACAGTTATGCAGAAAACCATCATTGACACCCTCCATAAGGAGGAAAAGTCTCAAAAGGTAATTGCAAAAGAAGTTGGATGTTCCCAAAGGGTTGTATCAAAGCACATTAATAGAAAGTTATATGGAAGGGAAAAGTGTGGAAGAAAAAGGTGCACAAGCAGCAGGGATGACCGCAGCATGGAGAGGATTGTTAGGAAAAGGCCATTCAAAAGTGTTGGGGACTTTCACAAGGAGTGGACTGAGGCTGGAGTCAGTGCATCAAGAAGACATGGGCTTCAAATGTCATATTCCTCTTGTCGAGCCACTCCTGAACAACAAACAACGTCAGAAGCGTCTTACCTGGGCTAAAGAAAAACAGATCTGGTCTGTTGCTCAGTGGTCCAAAGACCTCTTTTCTGATGAGAGCAAATTTTGCATCTCATTTGGAAACCAAAGACCCAGAGTATGGAGAAAGAATGGAAAGGGACACACTGCAAGATGCTTGAAGTCCAGTGTGAAGTTTCCACAGTCTGTGTTGATTTGGGGAGTCATGTCATCTGCTGGTGTTGGTCCACTGTGCTTTATTAAGTCCAGGGTCAACGCAGCCATCTACCAGGAGATTTTGGAGCACTTCATACTTCCTTCTGCAGACGAGCTCTATGGGGATGCTGACTTCATTTTCCAGCAGGACTTGGCACCTGCCCACACTGCCAAAAGCACCAAAACCTGGTTCAACAACCGTGGGATTACTATGCTTGATTGGCCAGCAAACTCGCCTGACCTGAACCCCATAGAGAATCTATGAGGCATTGCCAAGAGAAAGATGAGAGACATGAGACCGAACAATGCAGAAGAGATGAAGGCTGCTATTGAAGCATCCTGTTCTTCCATAACACCTCCGCAGTGACACAGGCGGCATCTTACCCTAACCTAGCCCCTACTAGCAGATGGTCAAGGCCCCTTTCGATACCTGCAGCGTGACACCCGACTGTCACGCCCCATGGCACTCAGAGAGAGCTGTGATGTTCAGAGGTCTTTGGTCCAATTCCGAGGGAGAGGACCCCCAGGCCGGCGCCTGGCAGGCATAACCCCTCCCTTTTCCAGGACCGTCACTCTTCTCTACTTGTGCCCGCTCCCCAGGGCATTGACCACCCGCCCGCTGAGGCATATCCAACCAACCTAGTAAGGCACCCCCTGACAGCCGAATTGTACAACCCAACTGCAGGGGTGGATGGCTACATTAAAGGCTCGGTCTTACTGCAGGCTAGCTCAATTAAACCTACCCCCGCCGAGCCAACTCACCCTATACAGCCGCATCGGGGAAACCTTCTCCTTGAAGTCTGGAAACAGAAAGAGGCTGATCTCACTGCTGCAGGACCCTATAAAGGTAAGAAACAGACACCTCCTCTCCACTTGCAACATTGTAACAACACAATTTAGCATTACTCAAGACTTCAAGTTGGTAAACCCTTAATTTTGTTACAGGCCCACTAGAGGGCCCTCCACTGCCATACACTGTATATATAATACACATATCCTTAGTGTATTTTCCACACAATTTCCTATTTCTAGTGTTATCAAGGGATCATTTTTAAGAGTCATATTTCTATAATTCTATATTTTCTATAATTCTATATTTTTATAATTCAAAATTTTCAGTACCATATAAATAGTTAGTTATACTTTTAATTATTTGATTTTAATAGAATCATATCATTCCATATTCTGATATTACATTGCATTTCATTTGAGTTCTGTAGTGGTTAATTCATTATATATATATATACACTGTATATATATATATATATATATATATATATATATATATATATATATATATATATATATATATATATATATATATATATATATATATATACAGGGAGTGTAGAATTATTAGGCAAATGAGTATTTTGACCACATCATCCTCTTTATGCATGTTGTCTTACTCCAAGCTGTATAGGCTCAAAAGCCTACTACCAATTAAGCATATTAGGTGATGTGCATCTCTGTAATGAGAAGGGGTGTGGTCTAATGACATCAACACCCTATATCAGGTGTGCATAATTATTAGGCAACTTCCTTTCCTTTGGCAAAATGGGTCAAAAGAAGGACTTGACAGGCTCAGAAAAGTCAAAAATAGTGAGATATCTTGCAGAGGGATGCAGCACTCTTAAAATTGCAAAGCTTCTGAAACGTGATCATTGAACAATCAAGCGTTTCATTCAAAATAGTCAACAGGGTCGCAAGAAGCGTGTGGAAAAACCAAGGCGCAAAATAACTGCCCATGAACTGAGAAAAGTCAAGCGTGCTGCTGCCAAGATGCCACTTGCCACCAGTTTGGCCATATTTAAGAGCTGCAACATCACTGGAGTGCCCAAAAGCACAAGGTGTGCAATACTCAGAGACATGGCCAAGGTAAGAAAGGCTGAAAGACGACCACCACTGAACAAGACACACAAGCTGAAACGTCAAGACTGGGCCAAGAAATATCTCAAGACTGATTTTTCTAAGGTTTTATGGACTGATGAAATGAGAGTGAGTCTTGATGGGCCAGATGGATGGGCCCGTGGCTGGATTGGTAAAGGGCAGAGAGCTCCAGTCCGACTCAGACGCCAGCAAGGTGGAGGTGGAGTACTGGTTTGGGCTGGTATCATCAAAGATGAGCTTGTGGGGCTTTTTCGGGTTGAGGATGGAGTCAAGCTCAACTCCCAGTCCTACTGCCAGTTTCTGGAAGACACCTTCTTCAAGCAGTGGTACAGGAAGAAGTCTGCATCCTTGAAGAAAAACATGATTTTCATGCTGGACAATGCTCCATCACATGCGTCCAAGTACTCCACAGTGTGGCTGGCAAGAAAGGGTATAAAAGAAGAAAATCTAATGACAGGGCCTCCTTGTTCACCTGATCTGAACCCCATTGAGAACCTGTGGTCCATCATCAAATGTGAGATTTACAAGGAGGGAAAACAGTACACCTCTCTGAACAGTGTCTGGGAGGCTGTGGTTGCTGCTGCACGCAATGTTGATGGTGAACAGATCAAAACACTGACAGAATCCATGGATGGCAGGCTTTTGAGTGTCCTTGCAAAGAAAGGTGGCTATATTGGTCACTGATTTGTTTTTGTTTTGTTTTTGAATGTCAGAAATGTATATTTGTGAATGTTGAGATGTTATATTGGTTTCACTGGTAAAAATAAATAATTGAAATGGGTATATATTTGTTATTTGTTAAGTTGCCTAATAATTATGCACAGTAATAGTCACCTGCACACACAGATATCCCCCTAAAATAGCTAAAACTAAAAACAAACTAAAAACTACTTCCAAAAATATTCAGCTTTGATATTAATGAGTTTTTTGGGTTCATTGAGAACATGGTTGTTGTTCAATAATAAAATTAATCCTCAAAAATACAACTTGCCTAATAATTCTGCACTCCCTGTATATATATATATATATATATATATATATATATATATATATATATATATATATATATATATATATATATATATATATATATATATATATATATATATATATATATATATATATATATATATATATATATATATATATATATTAGTCCTAAAGCCCATTTTTTGTAGTACAGCGGTTCCCCCCTTGCGCTCTCTCCCTCCCCCTCTCTTTTGCTCTCTCTCCCCCCTCTCTTTTGCTCTCTCTCTCCTTATCTCTTTTGAGCTTTCTCTCTCCCGCCTCTCTTTTGAGCTCTCTCTCTCTCCCCCCTCTCTTTTGCGCTCTCTCCCCCTCTCTTTTGCACTCTCTCTGTCCCCCCTCTCTTTTGCGCTCTCTCACCCCCCCTTTTGATCTCTCTCTCCCCTCTCTTTTGAGCTCTCTCTCTCCCCCCCTCTCTTTTGCGCTCTCTCCCCCTCTCTTTTGAGCCCTCTCTATCCCCCCTTTCTTTTGCGCTCTCTCTCCCCCCTCTCTTTTATGCTCTCTCTCTCCCCCTCTTTTTTGCACTCTCTCTCTCCCCCTCTCTTTTGCGCTCTCTCTCCCCCATCTCTTTTGCGCTCTCTCTCTCCCCCATCTCTTTTGCGCTCTCTCCCCCCTTTTCCCCCTCTCTTTTGCTCTCTCTCCCCCTCTCTTTTGTGCTCTCT